>NC_082357.1:1895000-2202670 GCF_027477595.1 Haemorhous mexicanus
ACAAGCGTTTCCCTCAGCCCTGGCACGAAGGCAGGTGGAGGAATTTGGGACACCTGAGTACCCCCGGGGCCACAATGAAGCAAAGCCAGTTTGTAAGGGAAGGCCAGATGTGCCCCCCCAGGGCAGCTGTTCCCAGGCACGAAGTAGGGGGTGGTAACTGGGGACCATTTGGAGGGGGCAAACCCTGCAGCTGGCCTGGGGTCCCTCTGCTGGGGCTGCCCCACCCTCCTGGGCAGGAGCCCATCGGCACCTCCCTGGCTGAGGCTGCTCCCAGATCTGACAATCCCAGACAGGGATTTCCATTCCCTCCATCCCGAGGAAGCTCCAGCTCCCTCAGCCTCTGCTGGCCTCACTCCAGTTTGTGGCACCTCTGCAGCCACTCGAGGGCCAGGCCTGGCTGGAGGAGCAGTGCCAGGAGCCATTTCCAAGGACCAAGGTCCAAAGTCCCCCTGGACCCCATGAGCGTGGCTGGCTCTGCAGAGCTCCTGGGTCCCGTCTGCCCCACAAGGCTGGCCAGGAGAACTGGTGTGTGCCAGGCCTGGCTGGCTGCCCCCAGCCTGCCCAGACAGCTGCCTTGGCTTCAGGGCCAGGGGCACTCCCATGTTTGGAGGCTGCCAGCTGTGCTGGCCGTGGCTGTGGGCTGGACATGGACTCTGGCTGTGGCTGGGTGGGAGCTCAGCAGCTCAGGATGGATGGACTGTGGTGGTTTAGTGGTCAGGAGCTTCTCAGGGGTGTTCAGTTTTCTCCAGAGCACCCCAATCACTTCCATGTGTTTGGATAGCCCCTGTGGGGGAAGGAGCAGCTCTGCAGGACCCCAGGGCACCTGGCTGGCAGCAGGGTTGAATCCGCCCAGGATTCTCTGTCAGGAGCTGAACACCATCCAGGCTTCCCAAGGAGGCTGGATCCTGGGGAAGGACATGCCTGGGGACCAGCACCAATCCCATTTGTGTCACAGTGACCTCCCTGCAGGACGAGGGCTCCGGGTCACTGCCCAGCTGTCCCACCATTCCTGGGAGACACTTGCTCCTGCTGCTCCACAGCCCCAGGGGGGATTCACTGGCCAGTCTGCTGTGAGAGGGAATCAGGCACCACCAGCTCAAGATCTTGTGCCAGAGCTCAGGAGAGGATGAGCCCCACAGCCAGAGTCTGGGATTGCAGCTGTGGGACTTGCGGGCTCCAGAGCCCCACGAGTTCCTGTGAGCTCTGTGAGTTCCTGTGAGCCAAAAGCACTCTCCAGTCTCCCAGCAGTGGCTGCCAGCTGAGGGACCATGGCCAGGAGGAGCAGGGACATCCTATCCCACCCTGCTCCCTCCTTCCCTCTGTCACTTGAAGTGCCAGGCATGACAGCTGGTACATCACAGCATCCAGGTCACAGAATTCCAGGATAGTTCCTCTTGGAAGTGACCATTGGAGCTCACCTGGTCCCACCCTGCTCCAGCAGGGTACCTCAGAGCAAGTTGGTCAGGACTGTGGACAGATGGCTCTGGAATCTCTCCAGGGAAGGAGCCTCAAGAGCCCCTCTGGGCAGCCTGGGCCATGCTCAGTCACTGGAAGTTCTTCCTCGTGTTGGTGGTTTCTGGGAATGGTCAGAGCTTGGCCTCACTGATCTTGGAGGTCTTTTCCATCCCTAATGATTCCATGTCCAAACAGAACTTCTGGGATCAGTTCCTGCCGATGCCTGGGCCTTGCCCTGAGCCCTCACTGCACACAGGGACACCCAGGGACACCCAGGGCTGAGGTCCCTCTCAGCTGGAGTTCCTCTCTGGGCTGACCAGCCCCAGCTCCCTCAGCCTTTCCTCACAAGGAGATGCTCCAGGCCCTCACCACTGTCTTGGGCAAACCAGCCACAAACAGGCCCGTTGGAGCCTCCTGGGGGCCTTGAGCACCTGCAGCACCCTGGTGATCCTGCTGGACACGTTTTCATCTTCAGAATCATCTCTGAAAACTCACAAAGATGTCAGGGGGCTCCTGATGGCCAGGAAATGGCCAACATCCCACAGGCGTGCAAGGAGGAGACTCCAGGGGTCAGAACCATTGGGTCACCTGGCAGAGCAGCCAAGCACAGCCTCAGGACAGAGCTCAGCAAAGCCCCAGGTGAGGCTTAAACATCCCCACAGGGATGGATGGATGGATGGATGGATGGATGGATGGATGGATGGATGGATGGATGGATGGATGGATGACGGATGGATGATGGATGGATGGATGGATGGATGGATGGATGGATGATGGATGGATGGATGGATGGATGATGGATGGATGGATGGATGGATGGATGATGGATGGATGGATGGATGGATGGATGGATGGATGATGGATGGATGATGGATGGATGGATGGATGGATGATGGATGGATGGATGGACGGATGGATGATGGATGGATGGATGGATGGATGGATGGATGGATGGATGGATGGGGGATGGATGGATGATGGATGGATGATGGATGGATGGATGGATGATGGATGGATGGATGGATGGATGATGGATGGATGGATGATGGATGGATGATGGATGGATGGATGGATGGATGGATGATGGATGGATGATGGATGGATGGATGGATGATGGATGGATGGGTGGATGGATGGATGGATGATGGATGGATGGATGGATGATGGATGGATGGATGGATGGATGGATGGAGGGATGGATGGATAATGGATGGATGGATAGATGGATGGATGATGGATGGATGGATGGATGGATGGATGATGGATGGATGGATGGATGGATGGATGGATGGATGATGGATGGATGGATGATGGATGGATGATGGATGGATGGATGGATGATGGGTGGATGGATGATGGATGGATGGATGGATGGATGGATGATGGATGGATGGATGGATGGATGGATGAGGGATGGATGGATGGATGGATGAGGGATGGATGGATGGATGGATGATGGATGGATGGATGGATGGATGGATGGACGGATGGATGATGGATGGATGGATGGATGGATGGATGGATGGATGGGGGATGGATGGATGGATGGATGGATGGATGGATGGACGGATGGATGGATGGATGGATGGATGATGGATGGATGGATGGATGGATGATGGATGGATGGATGGATGGATGGATGGATGGATGATGGATGGATGATGGATGGATGGATGGATGGATGGATGGATGGATGGATGGATGATGGATGGAGGGATGGATGGATGGATGGATGGATGGATGGATGGATGGATGATGGATGGATGGATGGATGGATGGATGGATGATGGATGGATGGATGGATGGATGGATGATGGATGGATGGATGGATGATGGATGGATGATGGATGGATGGATGGATGATGGGTGGATGGATGATGGATGGATGGATGGATGGATGATGGATGGATGGATGGATGGATGGATGAGGGATGGATGGATGGATGGATGAGGGATGGATGGATGGATGGATGGATGGATGGATGGATGGATGATGGATGGATGGATGGATGGATGGATGGACGGATGGATGATGGATGGATGGATGGATGGATGGATGGATGGGGGATGGATGGATGGATGGATGGATGGATGGATGGATGGACGGATGGATGGATGGATGGATGGATGATGGATGGATGGATGGATGGATGGATGGATGATGGATGGATGATGGATGGATGGATGGATGGATGGATGGATGGATGATGGATGGAGGGATGGATGGATGGATGGATGGATGGATGATGGATGGATGGATGGATGGATGGATGGATGATGGATGGATGGATGGATGGATGATGGATGGATGATGGATGGATGGATGGATGGATGGATGGATGATGGATGGATGGATGGATGATGGATGGATGATGGATGGATGGATGGATGATGGGTGGATGGATGATGGATGGATGGATGGATGGATGATGGATGGATGGATGGATGGATGGATGAGGGATGGATGGATGGATGGATGAGGGATGGATGGATGGATGGATGATGGATGGATGGATGGATGGATGGATGGATGGATGGATGAGGGATGGATGGATGGATGGATGGATGGATGGATGGATGGATGGAGGGATAGATGATGGATGGATGATGGATGGATGGATGATGGATGGATGGATGGATGGATGGATGGATGGATGGATGGATGGATGGATGGATGGATGGATGGATGGAGACAGACCCTACAGCCCCTCAGCTGAGTTCCCCGGAGTTTCTGTAGGCCCAGCAGCCCCAGCTGACCCCACGCTGTGTGAAACTGTCCTGACAGAGCTTCTGCCTTGGTTTACTGGATCAAAGTGGTCACTTTTGGGGACAGGCAGTGGTGTTGCTGCTGAGCATGGCTGTGCCAGGGCCAGGAGGGCCCAGACAAGGCCTTGCCAGCCCTGGTCCCCCGTGTGACCCAGTGAGAGCCTGCAGGGAGCTCCTGTGCCTGTTCTGGCTGAGCATTCCCCATTCCCTGGGTTAATTCCCCCGAGTGACTCATCCCGGCCCCTTGAACACACAAAGAGCCCTTTGTGCTCCTCCAGCCCTGCCGGGGGAGTGCCAGGGACCAATTAATCACCAGCTCCTGCTGCCTGGAGATGGTGCCCTGGGAAGGGGGGGATCAGGGATTGGAGAAGGGCCACTGCCCTCATGGGACAGATCTGGGACTGGAGCCCAGTCCTGGTCCCACCCCGGGGAGGGAGTGGTGGGGCAAGGACCAGCTACCACCCTGTGGTATCACAGCCATGGAAGGAGAGTTGGGTTGGGTATGAAGGGACCTTAAAGATCACCCAAATCCCCTGCCATGGGCAGGGACACTCCCACTGTCCCAGGCTGCTCCAAGCCCCAGGGTCCAACCTGGCCTTGGGCACTGCCAGAGATGCAGGGGCAGCCACAGCTGCTCTGGGCACCCTGTGCCAGGGCCTGCCCACCCTCACAGGGAGCAATTCCTGCCCAATATCCCATCCAGCCCTGCCCTCTGGCAGTGGGAGCCATTCCTTGTGTCCTGTCCCTCCATGCCTTGTCCCCAGTCCCTCTGCAGCTCTCCTGGAGCCCCTTTAGGCCCTGGCAGGGGCTCTGAGCTCTCCCTGGAGATCAGCAGTGGCTCTTGGCCAAGAGAGGTGCTTTTGGCTCTGTCAGCCAGAGCAAGGCAGATATTTGTGGCCATGGGAGGTGCCTGGCACAGGATGATCGAGTTTGGTGAGTGTGGATGATCCAAGGACAGCTGCAGCAGTTCCATCAACTCCTCCTGCTCCTGAGCCAGCCATGGACCTCAGGAGATGAAACCCAAGTGCCCGATTTTGAGTTTGCTGTGAGGGCAGCAAATCCTGCTGGCTGTGCAGTCATTCCCAGGCTGGTGGCTCTGGGAAGTGACACGGGACAGTCCCAGGGCTCAGCGGGCTCCTGTGTGCAGGGCTGAAGCAGAACCTTTTTTGGGGTGAAAGAGTCAGTTTGGCCAGGCTGAGGGTGCTCAGCAGTCCATGTGGCTGCAGAGGGTCAGCAGAGCTGGCACCCAGCTCCCCCAGCACTGCCTGGGTGCTGGCCCTGGGTCACAGCCACCCAGAGAGGATGAGCTGCTCCTGCAGCTCCTGCCAGCTCAGCCCTGCTCTGCTCAGGCTGGCAAGGGCAGTGATCTGGTCCCCTCCATCACCTGTTGGGGTGTCAGTGTCCCACTGCTGCTGGGGACAGCCAGGCAGCAATTACCAGGGTGCTAATTAGCTAAATCTGTCCTCAGCACAGTGGAACTACAAAGCTACATCAGGAGTGAGGCTCTGCCTGTGCCCTGATGGGGGAGAGCATCCAGCACCTGCACATCCCTGGGGACACCAATCCTTCCTGGAGGGACAAAGGGCTCACCTGAGAGCTCCCAGAGTGTGAATGAACACAATGTGCCCACCCAGGGCACAGCAGGAGCTGCTCTGCCCCCAACACCCACCCCTAAAGGCAGCTGGGAGAATGGGATTTCAGCACCAGGCACTGTGTTCCCATTCCTGCCAGGGCAGGACCCTAAGGAGTTAACAGCAAATGCCACCTCCTGGATTTTATCTATCCTCCATTGAGGCAGCTCTGACAGTGGCAGCAGAACAATGCAAAATTCTGATTAGCCCTGGTTTTCCAGCAAGAGGGGAGGCACAAGAGGGTGGGGATTTAATACTATTCTGCATAATTTTTAATCTAAATTCCATTCCTTTTCTTTTCTTTCTCCAGGAAGCAAACAATCTAGGGGGTTTTATACTCAATTTCTTGCTTTCATAATCTAAATGAATTGTTTGCAAGTAGGAGCCAGCTGCAAAGCTGGCAATCTTGGATCAAATCTGCCTTTCTCCTCGTTCTTTCAATCATTAATTGGCTCCTCAGCTCTGATTAGCTAATCCTGGCTGCCTTGTGGCAGTTTCCAGGGAAAAACGGTGCAAGAGCTGCAGCTCCCATGGATGGAAGGATGGATTCCTGGTGGTGCTCCTGGATGTCACTTCTCCAGAGACAAGTGGGGTATTCTCTAGGAGAAAAGGCTGGCAGGGTTATTTCTGGCATGCTGGCATTTTGGAAATACCAGAGGATGATGCTTCCCCCTGCTCTGCACAGGGTGTGCGAGTTTGTTACGCCGAGATTAATTAGCTGGGCTTTAAAATAGGAACCCAAAGCACTGCAGCAGCTCCTTGCTTGGAGATATCTGGGTGCTGCCCCATTTTTGGGATGGTGCTGCTGTGCCTGGGGGATGTGGCAGAGCTGCCACCTTCATTTCCTAGATGGGAAACTGAGGCACAGGGCTTTGCCTGCTGGTGGATGGAGCTCACAGGGCTCAAGCCTCAACAGGGATGTCTGCAAGGGGATGGGAAATGGGATGTGCCAGGCCCTGGTTTGTGACACAGCGAATTGATCTCTGCTCAGAGGGTGGGCAGGCCCTGGCACAGGGTGCCCAGAGCAGCTGGGGCTGCCCCTGGATCCCTGGCAGTGCCCAAGGCCAGGCTGGACAGGGCTGGGAGCAGCCTGGGACAGTGGGAGGTGTCCCTGCCCATGGCTGGTGGGGGATGGGATGGGCTTTAAGATCCCTTCACACCCAAACCATTCATAATTCTCTGATTTTATTAATTAAATCTATGAATTAATGAATTAATTGGTCTCAGCTCCTGGGAGTGCTCCTGCCAAGCCCAGGTGGGCTGGGGGTGTCCCAGTGGGATGTCACTTCCCAGGCTGACAGCTGGCACTCACCAGACCTGTCACAATGCCCAGCTCCAGTCCCACAGGTCTGAGGGCCCAGGTGAGAGGGACAGGGCTCTGTGACCCTTGTGGCACCAGGCTGGCAGGGTCAGGGCTGTTGCTGGCCCCTCCTCACGTGCAGCTCCACAGGGCTGCTCCCTCAGCTGCTCTCTTTATTCCATTCCTTTTCCAGATAAATTCTCCGAGTGCTGGGGGTGGATCCTTTTCATTTCCATTTGTTTCAAAGCCATACAGGGCTCCCAAGCATGACAGAAATGTGCCTGGAGTGCAGGAAATGGCCTACTTAGCTGCAGGAGCAGAGCACACTCCTCCAGCACCATGACTCCAAGGACCTCGTCCTCCCCAGGGATCAGGGCAGCTGCCTGCTCCCCTCTCCAGCTTCTGTCTGAAGATGTTTGGTCCCACCACAGAGCCCAGAGAGCCCATCCAGGCAGAACAGGGCTGGGGAGCAGAGGTTGGGAGAAACTTCCAGGGTTGGACAGGGCTTGGGAGCAGCCTGGGATAGTGGAAGGTGTCTGTGCCCACAGCAGGGGGTGGGACTGAAGGAGTTTTAAGGTCTCTTCCAACACAAACCAGCCTGGGTTTCTGTGATTGTGGCACTGAAATGCTGTGTGAGGTCAGGCCAGGTCACTGTGTCCCCCTCACACCTGGCTGGCTGGGACAATCTCTGCTGGCTGTGACAATCCCTGTTGCTGTTCCGGGATTAGGGAAGGGCAGGGCTGTGTTAGGACTGGTACCTGCTGAGGAAGCAGAGTTTGCAGGGCCCCACCACTGACAGCTCTGGGACTCACTGGGCACTTCTGTCTCGTCTGCAAAGGGACAGATCTCAGAGGTGTCACCTTCTCACAGCTGGTGAGAGCTGGGAGGGAGGAGGGCTCACCCCAGGCCCAGCCCCAGCACCCAGAGCTGGGCTGGCCCCACTGCTCTGCCCTCTGTCCCTCTGGGACACTCACAGGGACTGTCCCTGCCACCTCTGCCATGGCTGGAACCAAAAGCAGGCACAGAATGACAGAATGTCCTGAGCTGGAAGGCTCCCCCAAGGATCAGGATCCAACTCCTGGCCCTGCCCAGACCCCCCCACAGCCCCACCCTGTGCCTGAGCATTCTCCAAGCACTCCTGGAGCTCTGGCAGCCTCGGGGCTGTGCCCATTCTCTGGGGAGCCTGGGCAGTGCCAGCACCCTCTGGGGGAAGAGCCTTTCCCAAAATCCAGCCTGAGCCTGCCCTGCCCAGCTCCAGCCATTCCCTGTCCCAGAGATCAGAGCTGCCCCTCGGGAGGAGCTGCAGCCCCCCCTGAGCTCTGCCCTCACTCTCCTTCTCCAGCTGAACAATCCAAGTGCTCTCAGCTGCTCCTCAGACCCCTCCCCATGCCCAGCTCCCTCCTCTGGACACTCCAATAGCTTTAGATCCTTCTGATATTGTGGCACCCACACCTGCCCCAGACCTGAGGTGAGGCTGCACCAGGGCAGAGTCTGTGCCTTAGCAGGGCAGGTGGGAACAGGAGGCTTCCTGGGCTGAGAAGAGTCTTTCCCAAAGGAAAAGGAGCCCAGAGTGTCCCAGGAAGGCTGTGGGTTTGTATCAACAGCAGCTGCCTTTCCTCTGGGCTCCTAGAAAGGATGACAGGACCAGCAGCTGCTGCAGGAGGAGGAAGAGGAGGCAGGGCTGTGTGCCCATGGCAGGGAGAAGGATGGGGCTGGCACAGCCCATGACAGGGCTGCTGGAGCAGCATCAGGTGAACATTGAGCTGTCCAGCCTTTCATCTTATCAAACAGCTCAGCCTGGTGTTCTGAACCTCCAGGGATGCAGCTTCCCCTCTATTTCCATTTCATTTGCTGGGGTTTTGTCTTTGGCTCAGAGGAACAGCAGCAGAGTCTCTCCATGAAGTCTCTGAGGCCTGGGGCAGGTGGAGTCCCCAGGCACCTGAGACACACAGCAGTGAGCACCTGGCCCTGTGTTTGCCTCCTGAGGTTTTCCCAGCCAGGGGAACGCTCCAAGCCTTGCTCCAGGCTCACAAGCAGATTGTCTCTGGATGGACTCCACTGGGAAGCACAGCCACAGTTCACAGGGGTTTGTTTTGGGGCACTGAGCCCTCCTCCACCACTCTCATTTCTCTGAGCCATGCTAACACCTCAGACTGTGTTTAATTCCAAACAAACAGTGCTCTTAGAGCTGCTAGTGCCATGTCCATCCAAGGCTGCCTGGGGCCTTGCCCCTCTCTGCTAGCAATCCTGGGCCTCAAGTCGGTGGATGCTCTCTGATGTCAGGGAGTCAAAAAAGCAGCAGAGCAGCTCCTGGGCCTGGGGAGAAACCAAGGAAAGGGTTGGAGGAGAGCTGTGAGTTCTGTGAGTGGCAAAAAAACTTTTTCCAGAGGCAGGTTTCCTGTGCAGAGGCTGTTTCTGGGCTGGGTTAATCCCAGCACAGAGTGGCTGTGAGTGTCCCCCAGCAGGGGACACTGCTCCTTGTGATGCCCAGGAGTTATGTTTGCAAGGAACTGAAGGCAAGCAACAACAAGCAAGATGCTAAGTGGGAAATCCCCTCCCTCCCTGGCTGCTCTGCCTGTCCTTCCCAAGCCCAGCCCTGGCACAGCTGTTTGTGAGCTGGAGAGGCTGATGGGGTGCCAGGGGCTGCAGCCCAGCCTGCAATCCTGGCTGTGCTGATGGGCCCCAAAGCACTGGGGATGCTGTGCTGCCACCCACCCCACACAGCCCTCGGGCCCTCCTGCCTCTCCTCACAGCTTTTGAGTCTCTTCCATGGGACTGCAGCCCCTCTGCCTGCTGCTCAGGGGAGAGGGTCACACCAGGAGGGGCTGGGAGGTTTTCCCTGTGTTGCTGTGCTCAGTTCCACATTTCAGGTGTCTGCAGGGAGGGTGGCTCCAGGCAGAATGGAGGGATTGCTGCTGCCAGGGGAGGCTGGGCTGCTTCCCTTGGGCTGTCACAGTGGGACAGAGCCTGTGTCACCCCACTGCTCTGATGGTGGCAGGTCAGTGATGTCACCAAGGGACAGCCACTCTGTCCCCACAGCCCCACCCCAGCCACAGTCACTGCTGCAGGGGAGGGGCAGTGTCCAGCCCCAGGACATCCCAGTGCCCAGGCTGGGCACAGCACTCCCTGACCACTCCCTCATCACTGGAGACATCCCAGTCTGGGCATGGACCAGCTGCAGGGACATCTGGGACAGCCCTGAGGAAGGTCACCGGCCCCTGACGGTGGCACCGCCAAGCCATGGCTCTGGCACTTCCAAATGGGAGCTGTGCTGAGTGTGCAGGGTCACTGGGGGGAACAAGGAACTCCCAAAGCCTGGATTTGTCTGCTCCTCAGGCAGGTGTTTCACCCAGGGCAGCTGGAGGTGCTCCAGGAATGCAGGAGAAGCAGGCACAGATGTCAGCACTGCACCAGGCCACGTTTGAAAGCTGATTTCTCATCCTGCTGCCTAATCCCAAATCACACTGGGAGCAAGGATGATATTCCATTTCACTTCCATGGCTTGACTCCACCAGCAAAGGCTGCAGCTCTGCTCAGACCATGAGGATTTGAAACCCATGTTCATTTAACCCTCCTGAACTTTGCCTGATACCGTCTTGTTGCTCATTAGCTTTGCCCTGCAAAGCCTGGCTGACATTTTGCAAACTCATTAGCAGGAGATCAGAGGCTCAAACATCATTCCTGGGGCCATCCTTTGAGGAACAGATTCCCCGGTGGATTTGCTCCTCAGATCTCACTGTGGTTCCTGAACCTGCCCCGAACTTGGGAGAAAAAAGCCCAGTGGAGACCCAGCAGGAGCTGCTGCTGTGCTGTTTGTGCCCCCAGGGGGATGTGCCGCTGCCTCGGGACCGCATTCCTGCTGGAAACTCTCAGCTCCCTGCTTCCAGGGGGATTAGACTGCACATCCCAGGCTGCCAGGAGCAGGGAGAAGGGCTGGGCACATTTGCTTTTCCTCCTCCCGAGCACAAAAAGCCCTCTAAGCCTCGCCCTGATAGGCGCGTTCCCCAGCGCCGGCAAGCAGAAGGGATTTTCTGTCAGGCACAGAGATGTAATGTCCTTTCAAAGCAAATCAGGAGACAGCCTGGACTCGCTGGCCTGTCACATTCCTTGGCAACAGCCTGGCACCCTGGCAGCAGCCAGGGCTGGGCTGGCAGAGCCCTGCAGAGGCGTGCCCCGGGCACTGCAGCGCCAGGATCTGCTCGGGAAAGGGCTGGGAACCCAGCTCAGGGATCCTCTGTGCCCTCGGGAACAGGGAACCCAGCTCAGGGATCCTCTGTGCCCTCGGGACTGGGAACCCAGCTCAGGGATCCTCTGTGCCCTTGGAACAGGGAACCCAGCTCAGGGATCCTCTGTGCCCTTGGAACAGGGAACCCAGCTCAGGGATCCTCTGTGCCCTTGGAACAGGGAACCCAGCTCAGGGATCCTCTGTGCCCTCGGGAACAGGGAACCCAGCTCAGGGATCCTCTGTGCCCTTGGAACAGGGAACCCAGCTCAGGGACCCTCTGTGCCCTTGGAACAGGGAACCCAGCTCAGGGACCCTCTGTGCCATTGGAACAGGGAACCCAGCTCAGGGATCCTCTGTGCCCTCGGGAACAGGGAACCCAGCTCAGGGATCCTCTGTGCCCTCGGGACAGGGAACCCAGCTCAGGGATCCTCTGTGCCATTGGAACAGGGAACCCAGCTCAGGGATCCTCTGTGCCCTCGGGAACAGGGAACCCAGCTCAGGGATCCTCTGTGCCCTTGGAACAGGGAACCCAGCTCAGGGATCCTCTGTGCCCTCAGGAACAGGGAACCCAGCTCAGGGACCCTCTGTGCCCTTGGGACAGGGAACCCAGCTCAGGGACCCTCTGTGCCCTCAGGAACAGGGAACCCAGCTCAGGGACCCTCTGTGCCATTGGAACAGGGAACCCAGCTCAGGGACCCTCTGTGCCCTCGGGACTGGGAACCCAGCTCAGGGACCCTCTGTGCCCTCGGGACAGGGCTGGGAGCTCAGCTCAGGGATCCTCTGTGCCCTCAGGAACAGGGAACCCAGCTCAGGGACCCTCTGTGCCCTTGGAACAGGGAGCCCAGCTCAGGGACCCTCTGTGCCCTCGGGACAGGTCTGAGAGCTCAGCTCAGGGACCCTCTGTGCCCTCGGGACAGGGCTGGGAGCTCAGCTCAGCCTCCTGGGGAACTCGGGGTGGTTCTGTCGGCGCTAAAAGCAGGAATGCACACTTCAAAGAGGGCTCGGTGTCTTTTAAGGCTCAGTCCTTAGAGCACTGGTGCTTGAAGGCAGCAGCTCTGATGTGTTAGATGAGGTTACAAACACATCTCACTCCCTGCTGGGCTTTTCTTGGGGGAAAAAAGGGATCCAGAGGAGAGGTTTGTCCACTTGCTATCGTTTCTCACTCTCCACAAGTCTTTTATCACAGAACCACAGAATGGTTGGGGCTGGAAGGGACCTTAAAGCTCGTGTCACTCCACCCCCCTGGCATGGGCAGGGACAGCTCCACCAGGACTTCCCATCCCCTGATCCCAAGTGCTCAGGCTCTGCCTCCTCTCTCCAAACCTCTCATTTGTTTGAGCTAAACTTTGATGGTTACAGCCCGAATTTTGAATGCATTTATGCAGTTTATTCCCATTAGCTGCCCACATGTCTGGAGCTCAGTGTTTCCTTTCTTGGGCTGAATTACTGAGAAAATATTCAGCTAGACCATCCCTGGAATGGCTAATGGCTTCACTCCTCCTCTTCCACTTGGATTTGGGCTTCTGAAATGCAACTTCCAGAACACAGGACTTGTGCCAGCTTGGCCATAGGGCTGAATGAACATTTCTTGTCACTGTTTTTGACAGATATCACAGACACTTGAAATTCTGCCCTGGCAGGGTGGGTAGGCCCTGGCACAGGGTGCCCAGAGCAGCTGGGGCTGCCCCTGGATCCCTGGCAGTGCCCAAGGCCAGGCTGGACAGGACTTGGAGCAGCCTGGGACAGTGGAAGGTGTCCCTGCCATGGCAGGGGTGGCACTGGATGGGCTTTAAGGTCCTTTCAACCCAAACCATTGCACAATTCTGTGATATTTTTCTCAGTGTTGATTTTTCACAAAAAGTAACAGAATTTCTATGGAAAATATAGAAGCTTTATCAATATCTCCAAATGTTTTGATTCAAAGTTGTGTCACCACTGTAATGTGGGAGACAGTTTGACAGGATTTTGGTCCCACCTTCCCCATGTTCTGGGCTCTCAGCCTAAGCCAAGGCTTGGGGCTGTCACCACCTCTGACTCACAAAAGTTATCATTTCCTTTGAAATTTCAACCAATATTAACAAGTTTCCTACATCACAGGAGCACAAAGAACACATCTCCATACCACAAACTTCTCTACTTGCCTGATTCTCATTCTGGGGATAAAGGAGATGCTCTGCAGTGTCCAGGACTGACTGGTTCTGCCAGCAGGCACTGGGGGCAAAGAGAAAGGGAAACAGGGTGAGTTTGCCATGTCAGCTGAGAGGGAGGGAGGGAGCTGACCCAGCCCTGGGGAGGTCTGAGCTCTGTGCCAGCAGCTCCAGCCACAGGCATCTGCTGCTGCTCCTCTTTACACAGCTAAATCCTGGCTTTTACAAAGCTTTGTGTAAATGGCTTTGCACTGTTTAAATACAAACCTTCGAACAAACTTCAAATACAAACTGGACAAGCCGTGTGCAGTTGTGTAAGGGTGGTTCTGGGGCAGTGGAGATGCACATCAACGTGGCTGCCTGGCCCTGGGCAAGGGCCTTTATCCCTGAGATCAGCTGGGTGTTTTCCCCCAGGGCCAGGGTGACTGAACTGCCTGGAGCAGCAGGCACTGCCTCACCAGCCCTGGCTCTGCTCTGGCCCTCCTCAAGCCACACACGACCTGACCTCAAAATGTATTCCAGGGAAATGGAAAGGCAAGGTACCAAGCTCAGAAGTGCCTTTTAAAGGGACTCTGTGCACACTCGGAGCCTCAGGCTTGAGAACTCCCCCGAGGCTTCGGAAACCACTCCCTGCTCCCTGCCCCCACAGCCAGGTATTGTGCTTGGCAACAGTTTTCCCTTCACTGCTTTTCAACAGCTCGGAGATTTTACAACCCATGTGTTCATTTTTTTTTTTCTTTTTCTTTTTTTTTTTTTTAATTTCTACACCTCCTTCCCCTCCAAAGCTCCCCGGGATGAGTTTCCTATAGGGATAACATTGCTCCCTGCTAGCAGCAATTAGCACTTGGTAAGAATCTTTCATCAGAGAGAAAAACATCCAGCTAGGTTCCTCAGCTCTTGGCTTCTGCTCTGATTGCAGTCCCTCGTTTCAAGGCTGGAAGGCACAAAGCCTGGCCTAAACTCTAATTTTTTCCCGTTGCAGCTCAGTTTTGGGGGTGCTTTAGCCAAACCTTGCCTCTTGAGCTGAGTTAACCAGGTGAGCTGCTAAGTCTGTGCACAACACGGGTCCTGACAATCTTAAAGTGCTTTTTAAATGCTTAAACCATAGAGGAGTAATCACTGTGGAACCAGCATCACCTCTTAAGGCAGCTAAATCTGGTTTGTCATGCATAAAAAGCAGAGCATGCCTTCCTTCCAGGAGTTGCTTTGAATCTATTGCTGTAAATTCTTGCCTCTGCCACCCTGCAGCCAGGAAATGTGGCTGTGAAAACAAGTTATGACAGGGAAAATTCAGATGCTTCATCCTGAGCCATCCAGATGCTGCCAGAACAAGAAAGGTGAGTCCCACATGGTTTTGCCTTGGCTGTGGATAGGATGGGGTCACTTCCCTCTCTGGGGTCCCCACTGCCCCCTCACCTGTTCCAAACACCCCTTGTGCCCTGGGAGCTGCCCTTGGCACACTCCCAGATTCCAGCCAAACTGCCAGGTGCTTTTGTGCCCACAGCTGCATTGCTCTGTCCCCTTCTGTGTGCTCAGTGGGTTTTGGTGCAGAAGTGATGCCCTGGATGTCCAGAGAGCAGCCAGAGTGGGCCCTGCTGCTGAACAAGCACAGCAAGGAGGGGCTGGGGCTGCCTCCAAACCCCCCAGATCTGGATGTCTGTCCTTGACAGAGCTGGCTCAGGAAAGCTTTAACAGGCTCAGGACTAGGAGCAGCTTCACTGGCAGAGCCCACATTGTTCCTCTCAACACCTGATTCCTCTTTATCCCAGCCCATCTCTGACATCACAGATGGGAACGTCCCTCCCTCCCAGTGGCACAAAGCCAGAGAAATGTGGCTCAGCTGGGACTCGAGGGCTGGAAAATAATCCCTTCTTACCGCGGAGAGGCTCCAGCAGTGCAGCTGGAGCCGGGCAGGTATTGCAACCCTGGGTCCTGGCAGAGACAGGAGATAAATATCCCGTGATTTATCCGGGACAGAAAGGGCTGACGGAGCTGTGAGAGTAATTAACCTCTGGTGTCATTTAAATGGAAGATGTCTTGGCATGAAGTGTCCTTGGGAGGCGCCAGTGAAGTCAGGCTCATTTGAAAAAGTTCGACAGCTTGACAGACAAAAAAGGTGTGAGCTCCTGATCTCCCTGAGGATCGGAGCCCTCCCTCCTCCCACCCCCGGGCACACCTTGCTGCCCCTCCCTTCCACAGGCATTTTCCATCATGAAGGCAAAAGTGATGGGTTTGTTTTTTTTTTCCTTTTTTTTGTGTGTGTGTTTTTTTTTGTAGAGCTGGTTTGAAAAGGCTCTGTGATCACTGGTTCTGGCACTGGGGGGAGAGGCAGAGTGAACCCTGCTGTTGGGGCTGGTCCTGCCCTTTGGAAGTGCCTCCTGACCCCCATGAGGTATTCTGGAGCTCAGCACAGAGGTTCATCCTCAGGACAGAGCAGGAGGGGGGTGAAGGTGCAGACGCTGGCAGCGATTCCTGCTCAGCCCCTGGGGGCTCTGCAAGCCAGGAGAAGCCACAGGAGGTGTCTCTGGAGGGGCTGCCTCGGGCCTGGCCCCTGCAATCCCAGCCAGCCTGAAGGACAGGGGACTGCTGGGCCCCCCAGCACCCAGTGGTGCTGGGGAAAATAGAGATATGGGGATCTTGAGTGACTCTCCCAAAACTACCTCCAGTAGTGACCTCCAGGCTACCAAAAGTTCACTTTTCTTTCATTGTAAAGCAGTGAAAGCTGGGAGAAATCTCACCACAAAGGCCTTGGCTAACTGGCTTTGTCTCCCCTTGCAGAGAGGAAGGGTTGGGATGTGGCTCCCGAGAGTGTGATTCTAAATGAATGGAAGCAAAGTCAAAATGGTGTCAGTAGCTTAAAAACATTTTTGAAAAGTTACCAATGGGATCTGTTCCAACCATCCCTCCCAGGTGTGGCCCTGGGAACATTTCTGCAGAGTGAGAACTCTGAGGTGCAGCCACGTGGATGCTCAGCTTTGATCCCCTGGAGCCTGCAAACTCCAGCAGCCCTGAATCCACTGACAGCACTTTCTGGAAGTGCTCCAGAGGGCACAGCCAAAGCCAGGATGGGGTTTTTGGCATGGCTGCTGGGCTGCTCCACATGGGATGTGGCACAGCCCTGACTCCTGGTTCCTGTGCCAGAGGAGCCATGTGTGAGAGCTGCACATGGCAGTGCCAAATACCAGCCCCGTGCAGGGAGCCCTTCCCTCTGGGGAACACAGGGTTAATTGCCCTGCTAATCACTCTGTTTCACTAATCAGTCCCTGCAGAGGGGTTCTGTTTGTTTTTCCAGGCTTATACATCCTCTACCCAGCGTTTCTGGTGATTTATTTAAGAGGCTAATTTTTGATTTTCCTTTCTGGTGTTTATTTTAAGGTTTGGTTTTCTGTTTGGTTTTTTTTTTCCCCTTTTCCTTCACAGCAAACATAAAATCTGCTAAGATATTTCTCCTAGGAATTTTATTGATTCAGCAGGTCTATTCCCAATGTGAGTCCTAATTCCAGAGAATTCCCTGTATTCATGGAACCATGCTGCTGAGCCTTATGCAGGTCCTTAAAAAAGGACACAACTTAGTTTTTAAAGGTCCTGAGTAGAGGACACATGACTTGGAAACGGGGGGACACTCTCAGGTATTGGGCCACTCATGGCAAGAGACACTCGGGGGGGCATGTGCAGGGAAGGGGACAGAGCTGGGAAGGGGCTGGAGCACCAGGAGGGGCTGAGGGAGCTGGGAAGGGGCTCAGCCTGGAGAAAAGGAGGTTCAGGGGGGACCTTGTGGCTCTGCACAACTCCTGACAGGAGGGGACAGCCGGGGGGGTCGGGCTCTGCTCCCAGGGAACAGGGACAGGACAAGGGGAAATGGCCTCAAGCTGTACCTGGGGAGGTTTAGGTTGGATATTGGGGAAATTCCTTCATGGAAGGATGGTCAGGCACTGGCACAGCTGCCCAGGGCAGTGGGGGGGTCCCCATCCCTGAAGAGTTCAAATGTGTGCATGTGGCACTTGAGGGCCTGGATGGATTAATGGTGAATGTGCTGGTTCCTGGCTGGACTTGGTCCTTCCCAACCTTAACAATTCCATGAGCAGTGACTGACCATGAACAGGGTGACTGTGCAGCACAGGCTGCCCTTGAGTGACAAGCACAGCAGAGAGGTGCCCTCCCTCAGGGCAGCAGCTCCTCCTTACCTGTCCAGCATGGAGCCCAGAGAGGTGACAGAGCTGTCCCACTGTGCTGCCAGCACCAGGCACAGGCCATCCTTCAGCAGGGAGCACTGCAAGAGAGGGAGGAACAGAGCTGTGGTGCTGCTCTGCACCTGAACAAGTGTCTAAGTGTGGCTGATGGGAGAGGAACAGGAGCCACAGGGCAAGGGATCCCCCCAGGCAGAGGCAGGGCCGTGTCTGAGGTGTCTGTGATCCCCACAGCCCTCTGAGTGAAAACCAGCAGAGTGTCTGGGTGTGTTATTCACCTCTGCTGGAAGCAGGAACACCAAGACAGGTAAACATTGAGATATTGTAGCAGAAACACTGATGACTGGAAGCAGCTCATCTCCCTCCTAGAGCGGGAGAGCAAAGGCTGTGACATTCACCTTTGGCTCAGCAGTGCCAGATCCTTCTGGAAACACACCAGCTCTGCCCAGGGCCATTTATCTCTGACAGGAGGAGGGAGGGATGGCTCTGCTCCCCCAGTGCTGATGTGTCCTTCCTAGAGAGCTGTGCACATTCCCTGTGCAGGGGGATGGATCCTCAGGGGACTCGGGGCACAGGCAAGCAGTGCTTACACTAATTGGCTGCTAGATGTAATTGCTGTTCCATACAGATGCACTTCAAAGGGATGCTGTCAGTTTTAAAAAGCACAACCTGAAAAGATCTTACATGCTCCTATTACAGATAACACCCAAGACTTAGACCTGAGAGCTGGAAGCTCAAATGTTTGTGTTTTGTGAAGGGGCTGCTGTGGTCTGAGAGCCCTTGGGTGATTGTTGGTTTGCTACTGGCACTGTCATTACTGTCCCCCCTTGCTTACTCTCTGCTGCTGACAGCACTTTCCTGCACATTCCACCTTCCAGCTCTGCCCAGGCAAGGTTCCTGACTGAGTGGGCTTCTCCTACACCAAGAGGAAAACAGCCTGGGCCTGGTATTCTGCTGCTGTGGAGCAATGTCAGCTCAGCCAGCAGCACATCCTGTGCCCAAACCCAGGGCTGCACCTACTGAGAGCCACAGAATGGCCTGGGCTGGAAGGGACCTCCAAGCCCATCCAGTCCCACCCCCTGCCATGGGCAGGGACACCTTCCACTGTCCCAGGTTCCCCATCCAACCTGGCCTTGGGCACTGCCAGGGATCCAGGAGCAGCCACAGCTGCTCTGGCACCCTGTGCCAGGGCCTGCCCACCCTGCCAGGGAACAATTCCTTCCCAGTCTCCCATCCAGCCCTGCCCTCTGGCAGTGGGAAGCCATTCCCTGTGTCCTGTCCCTCCAGGCCCTTGCAAATTGTCTCTCTCCATCTTTCCTGTAGCTCCTTCACACACTGGAAGGCCACAGTTAGGTCACCCCAAAGCCTTTTCTTCTCCAGGTGAACAATCCCAATTCCCTCAGCCTTTCCTCCCAGCAGAGCTGCTCCATCCCTCTGACCATCCTGGTGCCTCCCCTGCACTGGCTCCAGCAGCTCCAGGTCCTCTCTGTGCTGCAACACTCCAGGAGGGAAAACCTCTGGCTCAGGCTCCAGGGCACAGTCCAAGAAGAAAAAGGGGTTTTAGTATTGTAGAGGAGGATTAATGGGGTGTGATTAGAGAGAGGGAAATAGAAACTGTGTTTCTATGGAGAAACAAGAGAGGAGACAGCAGCAGAGCACACACAAGAGGGTGATGGCTGACTGGAAGGAAACATTCAGTAAATGACTGGTGGATGGGCCATTCCCATGAGGGCTCCCAGGGATGCAGGACCGTCAGGAAGTGCCCCCAGTGCCCACATTACTCACCAGAGGTGCCAGGGCTCAGAGGCAGTGCTGCAACAGTGCCACCAAAGCCTCGGGGCAGCACACCACAGCAAGGCATTACAAGGCTCTTCTTTAGTGCCAAGGAAGCAAAGCCCAGCTCCAGCTGTTCCATACCTTTGCTGCAACACTGCCCTTGGCCCTGCTGAGCATCTGGGAGATGCAGAGAGCCTGGGCTGAGTCCAGCACAGCCAGGCGAGCTGCAGTCACCACGAAGCCCCTGCCCACGAGCTCCTCCAGCAGCGCCACGTACGGGGGCGGCTCCGAGCCCCGCAGGATCAGCCCGGGCAGCAGCAGGCAGGTGCTGGGCCACAGCTGCTCCAGCAGAGCCTCACCTGCTGGGAGAAGAGCAGGACATTTGTTTGGTCTCTCCCCCCAGCACCTCTAAGCCCTCTCAGTGCCTCTGCCCTGGCACAGATGTGTCCGTGGCAGTCGGGGGCACCGCGGTGTTGGGATGTCCTGGGAGGTGCCCTGGGAGGTGCCCTGGGATGAGCCTGGGGATGTGCCTTGGGATGTGCCCTGGAATGAGCCCTGGGATATCCTGGGATGTGCCCTGGGAGGAGCACTGGGATGAGCCCAGGGAGTGCCCTGGGATGTGCCCAGGGATGTGACCTGAGATATCCTGGGATGTGCCAGAGGATGAGCCTGGGGATGTGCCCTGGGATATGCCCGGGGAGGTGCCCGGGGATGTGCCCAGGGATAAACCTAGGGATGTGCCCAGGGAGGTGCCCGGGGAGGTGCCCAGGGATAAACCTAGGGATGTGCCCAGGAAGGTGCCCTGGGATATGCCCAGGGAGGTGCCCGGGGAGGTGCCCAGGGATAAACCTAGGGATGTGCCCAGGGAGGTGCCCTGGGATGCCCATCCCGAGCTGCTGCACGCCTTTGTGTCCCTGTCTGGAGATCACAAGACAACAGGAGTGACCCCATTTCAGGAGTCAGACAAGGACAACTGCTGGTTTGCTACAGGAGCTACTCTTCCATTTCCATTTTTGCCAAGCAGAGAAAGCTGCTAATCCAGCTGCTTTTATAATCCCAAATGTAATTCTGCTCAGCATACGTGAGGCTTAATGTATTTAATATTTTCCTCCTGATAAATCTGGCTGTCCATTAGGCAGCAGCTTGGTGATAATTATTTGCTGGAAGGAGCTTTCCTTGTGTGCAAGAGCTTCCTCTAGTGTCCAAGATGAGCCCAGAACGTGAGTGATGCTTTGCTGGAGGCACTTATGAGATCGTGCCTGACAGTTCAGAGATCACGTGGACTTGCTTTTCCAGGGCAGTAACTCTTTGAAATACATTTTCTGAGACACAAACACATCAGAGCTGTACACTGCTTTCCTTTTTACTCTGCTTAGGCATCTTCAAAGCTGAGATATCCTCGTGTAGCAGGAAATTAGGGGCATGTATTTTGAGATTAGCTCCTGACACCGAGCTGTGCAAAGCCTGCAGAATACCTGTGCTCTCTCTACAACAAGCTGGTTTATTATTTTATTTTGTTTTATGGAATCTCTTCTACAAATCAAGTGATTTGGTCACAGCAAGCCTGCACTAAGATGATGTAAGATGATGGGCAAAACACTCTTCCCAAATACCTTGGGACAAATCCTCCTTCAGAGGCCCCTTGCACAAAAGTGACTTGGTGTTCACCCCAGGAGCAGAGGACTTGATTTACCTCCCCCCCTTGCACTTCTGCACCTGCTGCTAAGTAACCAATGCCCCCCAAAGTCCTGTGTCAGGCAGGGCTGGGCTGTGATTCTGTCCCTTTTTTCCCCTGCTCCTCTCCCATCCACAGCAATCCCGATGTTCCACTGCTGGGATTAAGGACTGCAGTGATCAGCAACATTTTCTGAACTGCCCACATCAGTCCTGAAGCTGCAGGAATGGGAATAATTGTTCTAAACAATTCTGTTCCCCAGGGACCACAGGGATGCTTTCACCTGGTCCCTGCTTGTTTATAAAGGCTTGGGATCAATCCACAGCAGCCCAAGGTGGGAGCATCCCCTCGTGCCAGAGCCATCTCCTGCCCTGCAGCACAGCTGTGTTTACACATGTCTATCAAATCAAATCAGCAGGAGAGGCCCTGAGGAGCTGCTGCATCCCAGGAAGTGTCAGCCTGGCTGAGGCTTCAGCTCCCAATCAAAGTCAGCCTGGCCATAGCTGGGAGTCATCTGGAGCTGGCAGCTGCTCAGCAGCAGTGGGAGCTGAATGAGCTCTCAGCTCAGCTCAGGAGAGGCCTCTGGCCACGCTGCCAGCAGCACTCCCTGCACCAACTGATATTTATCCACTCTCAGCACAGAACAGCTCACCCTGCCCAGCCCTGCTGCCTCTCCAGGGCAGGCTCTGAACGGACACAAACCACCAGGGTTGTGCTGAGACACCTGGGAAGGGCTCAGAGAGGAACAAGTGCTGCTCTGGCTCCAGCTGTGCTGTCAGTGCTTGTTCTGCTGCTGCTTTTAAGGTCAGCCCTCGTGGACAGCTCTGTCTGTAAACCCTGAAGTGCTGGCAGGTGAACAGTTAAAGGCTGGACTCCCCTGGAGCTGTTCTCTGCAGCTCAGAGCTGTCTCTCCCTTCTGAAAGCACATCAATAGCCAATCTTGCTGCCACCAGATGGTTTGTCTTGCTGTCCAACTAATCAATAGCAGTCCCAATCTATAAGAGGAGTTGCATTTCCTTACCAGGACTGCCTGGCTGCTCAGAGCCTAGGACACTGGGATGTCTTCCTGGGTCATGGGTTAGGCTCTTGTGCTGCTTCCTGATTCCCAGGCTGAGGATGGGGTCTTGTTTCAGGTTATGGATCTGCAGGAGGGAAGGCAGGCAGGGAGAGAGAAGCAAGTCATGTGAACACATTACCTAATGAGGAGGGATAACACTCCTCAAGTATTGATTCAGGCAAGCTGTGAAGCTTTTGTTGTTGTGGTGTACTTCTGTAATTGCCAGCCTAGAAAACACCTGCTTGTCTGGAAATACAACAACATTTTGCATGCATTCTTCTTTTTAATTGAGGTTTAATTCAGTGCAGCATCTCATCATCCTTTTCAAGGTCCCATATCCAGCCATCATTCTAAAGTCTCCACTCCCAGGTTTTCAAGGCCAAAAGCTCAAACAAAGCCTGGGAGAGTCTGACAGCTTTCCCCAGTGCCACTCTGGGGTGCAGCAGCTCCCTCTGTCCCTGAATGAACTGGCACAGGCAGGATGCCCTGCCCTGAGCTGCACACCCACACCAGTGAGGCTTGTTACAGATGTGGCCATTTCCAGAGGACCATCTCAGCTGGAATCACCTCTGAGCCACAGCAAAGCTCAAACCTTTCCATCCCTTGGCTGAGCACATCCCAATCATTTTCACATCATCAGCCATCCCATCTCTGAATGATCCAAAGCTGGTAAAAGACAGCTCCTGAGTCAAGTGTGCTCAGCACTCAGGGTGAGGCTGCTGTCCCTGCTTCCAAAGCAGTGTTGATCTGAGCCCTCCCAAATTCACAGCAGAGCTTGCTGAACAAACACATCTGCAGCAGCTCCTCCCCACCGAGGCTGCTGGGGTCAGTGCAGAGGCAGGAACATCCCTGGGACCAGGAGAGCCTGGCAGCTCAGGAAACACACCCAGAGCTGCATTATCTGCAGCCTAATGGCAGAGAGGGCAGGGGACAGCAGGGCCAGGGCTGCTGCTCTGGCATAGCAGGGTAAGCTCAGGAAGGGGCAGATTCCTACCTCTTGCTCCTGCACTGGCTGATCCTGGGCACAGCACAGCCCTTCTGGGAAAAACAGCTTCACATCCTGGACTGCCATTGCATAGGATCTGGAGCCTGAGAGAGAAATACAATGAGAAGATTCTCTCAGGCCATGAATTAAACATTCTCTAGACTCACACTCATCTTTTGGAGAGATTGATGATGTGCAACTCACTGCAGTAATTGCTTTAAAGGCCAGCTGTTCTGTACAGTAATAGCAAACATTTTAAACCATTATATTTAGAATAGTTCCATTGCCTCCTTGGTATTTTGATTGTGTCCTACTATCACTCAGCAGCTTCCTCGTGTAAACAAGACTCCTTCTATTTCCTAACACTGGAGCTGAGGGAATCATGTAAAGGAGGCTGTGAAACCTTTCAATTCCAGCTCTAATTCCTGTTGTTCCCTTCTTCTGGATCACACCAGGCTGCCCTTACTGAAGGGGAAGAGCTGCTGGTTAGTAACACAAATGTACTTAGTAACAATAATGGAGGCCCCAAATACACTGGCAGCTCTGACTGACCAAGGAAATCAGAATAAGCACGAGGCACTGCTGATGGAAGAACATTTTTCTGTTCACCTCTGGTCAAGAAAGGTAAACTGAGCCTGGAACAGTCAGAGGAATGACATGAGCATGACTGGGGAAATGGAGAATCCTCTCAAGAGTTAAACCAGACCTTGGCTCGTTTGACCCACCACGACCCAAAGCTGAGAAACAAATCTGATTTCTGATAAACACTTCAGGGTAGGAAAGGTCAGAGGTGTAAAAGAGCTACTTAAAATAAAATCCAGATAATGGCACAGGAACAAATGGGCACAAAGTGTATGTGGCTATATTTAAGCTTGAAAATGTAAGAAGATTTTTAGCTCTCAAGGCTCTGTGACATTCATCCAGTTGGGGTGGGTGCTCATGGAAGGGCAAACGTGATGGGGCTGTCTGTGAGGGAATTAACTGAACTCAGTGACTCGAGAGGTCCCTCCAGGCTTAGCAGCTGAATATTTCCCTATAAAGCAACAGAGTTATAAAGCATTACTCAGAATGTTTGGAGATTTGTGGATGGAAAATATTAGAGGGGGAAAAGCTATTTCTATTGGAGTTTAGCTAGATTGTCAACGTGCTGGCACAGATCCGTGCTCCTGGGATACAAATACCCTCTGAAATATTCCCACCTTGGAGGCTGCCCATTCAAGGATCCCATCTGAGAGCACTCAGCCCTGTTGGAGCACCATAATTCCAGGGTTTGTATAGCCAGAGCCCTGAGGTTGTGTTAAATCCCAGTGTATGAGCTGGGCTGGATCCTTTCCATAGCTCCACACCAAACCTCCTGTGCTGCCAGCATGGGTGGCATTACAGAGAACACAAATGCTCAAAATGAGCCTTTTACTCTCACTTTGCTCAAGGTACAAGACAGTGTAGGGTGCACATGTAAGAGCTCTTTGGATGCAAGCAAAAGCACAAAAAGCACAGTCCAATGACTTCCCAAGCCCAGAGGAGATGGGAGGGTGCAGGTTCACCTCTGCAGCTGAGCCCTGCAGGATTAAAGCTGCATTTCTTGGTTCACCAGTCTCCCTGGAACCCCCTCTTCATCTAAATTGCATTTCCTTTCTCACTTTGGGAGGAAAGAGTAGGAGTTTTCTCTGCTTCAGGCATTAACTGACGTTCTTCCTCAGCTGGAGCAAAACCAGGAAAGCCTAGTATTGCCTGCTAGGAAAGGAGGATGGGCTTGCACAGTGCCCCAGTTACTCACTGAAGGTTCTTCCAGCCTAACTGTGTTGGAGGAAAAGCTCTGGGAGATGCAGGGGGTTAGGAGCACTCCTTTGCTCATGGATGGATGGCTCCAGGGCAGAGCAGCTGGGCAGATCCATCAGAGTTAGCTCCAGCTGCATCCCTGTTCCTGGAATGAGTGCAGGGGGGGCTCTGTGGGCCAGCCCTGCAGCTGGGTCCTGCTCAGGGCACAGAGGGCAGGGCCAGCTCTGAGCTCAGCTCAAAGCAACTTCAGATCCCAGCCTAGGGGTGTGAAAGGGGTCAGAACACCCAAGGATCTCTCTCCCACAGGGAGCTCCCTGTAACTCCCAGCAGAAACGGGATGAGACTCAGCTCCCCTTGCTTGTTTGCACTGAGTTATGCTGGGGATGCTCCAGCTGTGCCAAACATCTGAAATTTGGGTTGTATATTACCCATTCTTAGCCATGCCTGAGGAGTTTCAGAGCAATTGGATACACAATCCATCCATTCATCTCAAGAGCAAGAGAAGCAGGGGCTGGTAATGGAAAATTGTTGGCTGGAGAGCCCTGATCACTTTTTTTTGCATAAGTAAATCCTGCTCTTCAATCATGCCCACAAATCCTGTGGGATCTCTCCTGAGATCCCAAGTCCTCAGGTTCTGCAGCAAGGGCTTGGCTCTCTTGCCCAAGCTGTGGCTCCTTCACTCCCTGCCAGGTCTCAGCAGCCCACCTGACATGGATGAGAAGAGGGAGTGACTTCACAGACCAGGCACAATGGGAAAAGCCAAACAATCCAATGGATCTTGTCAGGAAAGTTCCTCTGGGACTCCGGGCACACAGTGCCTGCCAGCTCACCTGAGTTTACAGAAATTGCTTTATTATTGCTTTATTAATTTTTTTATATTCCTTTAAGTATTAGAGCAAAATCAGTGCAGTACTGAGGAGAAACACAGGCAGGGAGCTAACCACCCCAAATTCCATGTGAATTTTGGAACGACATCCTTCCCTCCTTGTGGCAATGATGTTTGCCTCTCCACAGGCTGCTCTCTCCAGGGATATTTCCCATTTTCCCATCCTTTACCACCCCACACATCCCAGTGCCTCCCTGCTGGCAGAGGAGCTGGCATGGGGCAGCATTCCAAGGAGGCTGACTTGCCCTGTGCCTCTGCCCATGTGCCAGCTGGGAAGAGCCTTTCCAGATGAGAAGCAGCTGAGTTGCCCTGCTTGCCTCAGCAGCTTTGGGTCACCTCTCTCCTGCCAGCCATCAGCACTGTGAGATGTTACAGGGTGTCCTGGAGTCTTTGTGAAATCTTGGAGTTGGCCAATGGGTAATGGAGACATCAGGAAGGGACACACAGGCAGGGAAGACAGATGGGTTCTTGGGAATAATTCCAAAATAACCAGCTAAAAGTACAAAATGACCAAGCAAGGAAGAGATCAAAGGAAATCTGTTCTGATAAAGCCAGAGCTGGGGCTGCTCTGGGAGGAAGCCTTTTGGAATATATCTTCTGAGACACACTCAGCTCAGCCACCAAGAACACAGGGAAAGTTTCCTGGGGAATAATGTCCTGCAGTGCCTGCCAAGGCTGGATCTGTAGTGACAGATCTGGTGACAGGAAGGAACAGACATAACATTATCTATTTGTGTGTCTGAGCCTTTGTAGTTTTTACAAAAACCTACCATAAAATCCATTCTGGACTGTGCTGGTGCCATACTGAGCCCTCCAGAGGCATGGATCCAGTGCTTGGGCCAGCTGAGGATCCTCTGGTCCCAGGAGGTCCATCAGCTTCTTCACAGCATTGGGCCTCTGCAGGCACAGCACGAGGGCAGTGCCCGAGGTCAGGTAGGCACAGTGAGCTTCTACAGCAGCTGCATCCTGAGAAGAAATCAGAGATGAACAGATCATGAGGAGCTGGTGAGCACTGGGAACAGCCCAGCTTCCCTTTGGCTAGGAGGGAAAGTTGTGAGTAAGCAAATCTGCTGTTGCTCCTTGTTGTCTCTCCTCTTTAATACGCTGCTGGTGTATAAAGATTCCAAAATGCAGAGCTCAGACACCAAGCAGTGCCCATTTTGTGCCCATTTGTTCCTGTGCCATTATCTGGACTTTATTTTAAGTAGCTCTTTTACACCTCTGACCTTTCCTACCCTGAAGTGTTTATCAGAAATCAGATTTGTTTCTCAGCTTTGGGTCGTGGTGGGTCAAACGAGCCAAGGTCTGGTTTAACTCTTGAGAGGATTCTCCATTTCCCCAGTCATGCTCATGTCATTCCTCTGACTGTTCCAGGCTCAGTTTACCTTTCTTGACCAGAGGTGAACAGAAAAATGTTCTTCCATCAGCAGTGCCTTGTGCTTATTCTGATTTCCTTGGTCAGTCAGAGCTGCCAGTGTATTTGGGACCTCCATTATTGTTACTAAGTACATTTGTGTTACTAACCAGCAGCTCTTCCTGTGACATCCAGCAGGTCACAGGAGGGCTGTTCCTTCATGGAGACATCTGGATCAGGAGGAAACACAGGCACAAGTAAGAACATCAGGGTCATAAATACCCTGGGATGAGGAGCCACGTTTGAATTCTTCAGCTGATGTAAAGGGATGGATCACAAACACCAGAGCTTTGCTTTTTGAACTCACAAATGGCAAGACCTCCCCCCACCCCACCCTGCTTCTCCTGAAGAGTGAACTCCAGACACTAGTTGGGATTAGGACTGCAGAACTTAAAATAGGAGGGTCAGACCAGGGGCTGCAAGAAATCAGTTTGTTCTCCTGGCCTTGTCTGATGCCCTTTGCTCCACAGGAAATTCCTCCACCTTTGCTTCTTTCCTAAGCACAGTCAGTGCAGGCCATGCCCACCCTGAGCAGAGCTGCAGGGGTCACAACACCCTGGGACTCTACACTGAGGAAGGGTGAGAGGGAATGACAAGAAGCAACCTCTGCATGGGTGAGGAGAGGCTGCTCTGAGGGCTGGGGACAGACAGACTGACAGCTCTGGGACAGGCAGCAGAGCTGGCTGGGCCAGCTGGGTGGCAGAGCTCTCTGGCCTTGCTGCCTGCTTTAATCAAGGAAAACCTTGGGAAGGCAGGCTGGCTGCAGATGGCTGGGCTGGGCACAAGGTCAGGGTGCCCACAGCAGCTGCAGCTCTGCCTCCTCCTGCTCCTCCATCTGAATTACAGGGCAGGAGCATCCAGTTCTGCCTCTTCCTGCCCTTCCAGCTGAATAATGTGACAGGAACATCCAGCTGTGCCTCCTCCTGCTCCCCCATCCGAACAAGGTGGCAGGAACATCCAGCTGTGCCTCCCTGCACCCCACAGAGCAGCAGCCAGGGCTGGATGTTCTCTCCAGTTTAGAAAACAAGGGCATTTCCAGCTCCCTGCCAGAATCAACCCATGGCTATTTGGTTTTTTTTTTCCCAGTTTTTGAGGAAACAAAAACAAGAGGGGGGAAAAACACCATTTGATTCAGCTGAATCACGTCATTCACAGAGGTTTTAATTCCTCTATTTTTTAATCTTCTAAAAGCAGCAGAGGATAGCAATTCTCTACATAAAACATTTCCAAAAGCAAATCCTATCATTTCATTTAAAAATATGGAGATAAACCACTTCAAGGCCTCTCTGCTTTTCTATCACGTGAAACCATTCAGTGCCTTTGACCCAAATCTTCTCTCACTCCCTGCCTCCTAAATTGCATCTCTGAGAAGTAGGTTATGAATTGACAACCACGGGCTCAAGCCTGATATTCCCTCCTCCATTTGCAAAGGCAAAATATTTCATGATAAAATCCCTCTGTGCTTCAATTGGTGAGGTATTTAGGGGTTGGGTGTGTTTGCCAGTGCTCCTGCCCCCTGGCACAGGGTCACAGCTGTCACTCAGGAGCTCTCTGGTGACAGCAGCTCTGCTTGCAGGAGGATGAGGAATTTCAGCTTGTCACAGTGCACTGAGAAATGGTGACATTCATTCAATTCTGTATAATACAAAATAATCCCTTCCTGCTTGAAAATTTTTGTTAGTTAAAAAAATGGATTTAATCCACTTTTCTATGGGTTTTCTCTTTGGCAATGAAAAACTAGTGATATTTTTCATGACAACTTTCAAAAGGACTCATAAAACATATCAATATTCATCCAGGTTGGAAACAGCTGCAAAGAAAACATTCAGTTTCTGTCAAACAGACCAGAATAAATGAAAGTATTTTGTTCCAGAGCTTCTAACCAGTGATTTTAGATCTAAATAACAAAACTCTTTTGGTTGCTCCCCAGGAAATCCACGGACTTGTGGTTGAAGATGATGTTGTTTCTAATGGTCACTGATGGTGCCAGGGAGCTTCTGGCAGCTCCTCTCACTCCTCACACCGCTCCAGACTCTGCCAGCCCAGCACTGCCTTCACTCCCTCCATTCCCATCCTGCTCCACATCCCTGTGCAGCTGCCTGGAATTCAGGGAGCAGTTTCCTTGACAGGAGGAAGTTCCAGCTGTGCCCTGGCTCAGGAGGAGTGAGGGGATGAAAGTGCAGAGGAATTACCTGGCTGCATTTACTGCTGGAAGCACAGGGTGGGGCTGGAGGGAACCCTGGAGTTCCTGAGTCCAGTCCCTGCTGCTGCAGGCAAGCACACCAGGGAATCCCCTGGGGTTGCTGAAAGTCTGGTCAGAGAGAGAGTCAGATAAACTTGCAAGGCCTTGTCCTGGGGGAGCTTGAGAAAGCTCAGAGAAAGAATTAAAATAATCCTCAATCTTTGCAGCTGGTGTTTTGAACGTGTTGTTTCTTGTAAGATGTTTACAGGGAGGGTGCTGTTGCTAATTAGCCAATGATGCAGAGGTGTTGATTAGGACCAGTCAGGTCCAGCTGTATCCTAACTGTCTATAAAAATAATGTGGTGTATAATAAACTGGGCATTTGCCTTCTGAGACCTTGGAGTCTGTATGTTGCTTTATTCACCTGTCCTCAATACAACAGCAATGATCTCCCACAGCAAGATCAGGCCCCAGTGGGAAAATAAAGCCCAAACTGCCAATGTGCAGAGGCTGGATCTGCTGGATGAGCCCTGAAGGGAGGGAGATCCAGCAGAACCCCCTGGGAACAGGCACTCCTCACTGGCTGAGCACCACCAGGTCAAGCTGAGAGCTGGGGAGACAATGTCAGCTCTATTTACATGACCTTTATTTTCTATAATCATTATTCAACTGCAGATAAAACATCTTGTTGTGGCTCCTGTGACTTGATAACCTCAGCAAAGAGCAGAGCAGGTGTTTTCTCTCATGCTCCAAAGGCCACATGCCTCTCTGAGCTCAGGGGGACTGTTTCAGTTGGAAAAGCAATCACGGAGCTGAGCTGGTGCTGCCAAGGATATTTGTCAAGTGTATGTAAATAATACATTAGAAAGGAAAAGGAGATGTGAGGTTGTCTTGCTTGCAATGAATAAACCCAGATTTGCTCTCAAAACACAACAAACCAGCACTTGGGTGTTCTCTAGAGATGGATTTTGGAGCATGCTCCAGGGGAAGTGAGAACAAGCCCTGGACAGAACTTCTAGCAGGGACAGACACTGGCTCCATCTTCTTCAGCAGCACATTTCATCATTTCATCAGTCCATATCAAACTCTCCAAGGGTGTCAGGGGATAGTGCCAGGCTCTTTCCAGCAGTGCCCAGTGACAGGATGAGCAGTAATGGCCAGAAACTGAAAGAGGAGAAAATCCACCTCCACCTGAGGAAGAGCTTCCTTCCATGGAGGGTGGCAGAGCTGTGGACCAATCACCCAGGGAGGGCTTGGAGTCTCCCTCTCTGGAGACATCCCAAACCACTGGATATATCCCTGTGGATCCAGGGATCCTGTCCTGGCAGGGGGTGGGACTGGGTGATCTCCAGAGGTCACATCCAAACCCAGCTGGGATTATCCCACCTGGGATTCTGTGACCTGCTAAATGTCAGCAATTTGCCCCCATTTTAGGAGCCTCATTTGAAGCCCACCACTGCACCCCTCTGTGCCACAGGCTGAGGAGCAGATCCATCATGAACATTCCTCCCATCCAAAAGCTGCACATGGAATTTAGCTGAGAAAAACAGCCCTGCCCCCATGGCTGCCATTGAGCCACTTACCCACTGGATTTGCAAATAACCCAGTCCCTGGAGCCTGCTGAGACTTTTTCCAAATCTCCCTACTTATCCTGGGAGCTCAGCATTTCCCAGCCCTCCCCAGTGTGAGCCATTCCTGCTGCTCTGAAAAGGAGCAGGGGCCCCTGGACAGCAGAAAGCATTTCCCACTGTCTGCTCCCCTTCAGCAAAGGCAGACTGCTCTCTCTGCTTCCTCACTTTCAAACCCTGCTTTTGTCCTCATGAACAGTCTGTAATTTTTATCCTCATTAGTCACCAGCTCTTCAAGGCAACTGAATCAATGCTCAACAGCTGCTCTGGTGTGTTGGAGAAATCCAAAAACAAGGAAATTTTCAGGAAACAACCTCTCCTCACATTTACCCCTCAGGCATCTGCATTGCTTCCTGAGGATATTTGAGGTTTTTAAGATGTTTTCTGTTTCAGATGATCAAAAAGGCATTTTGTCTTTAGCTCTGTGATTAAATAACACTGGGAAGCACATGCCCATCAACCCTAATGGCCACTGTATCCCTCTTGCCAGTGCAAATATTTCAAACCCAGATGCCTGTGCTCACTGCTACCATGCAGAAGGTATTAATTGTTCCAGAGCACTGCCTTGGCATGTGCTTGTTTTCTTCTGGAAGTCTCTACCAGGAGTTTCTAGGAGACAATGTTATAAATTTTCCAAACTTAACCCAAGTGCAATATCAATTATAAATGTTTGTTTTTTATAAAGTCAAGTGGTTAAAGGTCTTCAGGAAAGCAATCAAATAACACAGATTGTTTTTCCCTAAGGGAAGTAAAAAAATAATAATCCAACTCCTCTTAAATGGCCGGAGTTCAGTTCCCTGGCTGTCACAGTATCCTTACAATCAGGACACATCAGGTTGAGGAAAGAGAAGATTTAATGCTATGAAAGAGCAGAAACAAACATCTATTTTTAGCTAATCAACCCCACAATGCCCTAAGATTTAAGAACCCTCTTTATTGCCTATTAGACACGAGCAAGGGCAATTTCCTCTCCTGGCAGGGGATTTTTACAGTCTGGCTCCCAGGTTCAGCTGTGTCTGCAATGCAATCTCAGGTAACAGCACCCCAGAGATGTGCATTCCCCGGCAGGCAGGAGGCTGTCCCAGCTTCAACCACATGGAATAAAGCCAGGCACACGTGCTCCCTGGATGTGCCCTACCTGCAATGACCTGGGGCAAGGAACAGAGTGTTGGGAAGGATAAAAGTTTGACAAGAAAGTCTCACAGATATGTATGCTTGGCAGAAAGATTTTTGAATGTAGAATCTGAAGAAGGAGTAGAGATGGAAGAGAGTTTTGATGTAGAAGAAAAGAATTGCTAAGCCAGTCTTACTGGATAACCAAAGAGGCAAAGGGTGTGTTAGTTAGAAGGGGTTCTTATGACTTAGAGCAAAGGATAAACCCTCCCCAAACAAGAAGATGTTTACCAAGCAGGAAGAGAGCACAGACAAACAAGGCAGCAAAGCTGCAAGTAGAAAAAAAATCTTAGAAATTTCGACTGTAAGAAAACTGAAAAACAACTTCTAGCTTAAACTGTAATGTACTGACTTTTAGTGATTGGAGAACAGTACCATGAATATGGTAATTACAGTAGTTATGATAGGCTAGAGATAATAGTTAAGGGATAGATTGGTTCTACTGTATGAAGATGCTCAGCAAAGAAAAGTAAATATTGCATTGTAACCAAAACCAAAGGGTCTCCAGGCCTGCCTGCAGCTGGAGCTGACATGGGCACAGCTCTGTCACCCACGGCCCTGGACTGCTGCAACATCTTGGATGCAATAAACTGCATTCTGGAGAGTCCTGCATCTCTCACTCAGGCTCTTACAACAGAGGACACCTGTTTGGCAGAGCTGAACAGACTCCTGAGAGGTCTGTACTGCCCACATCCTCCCCAAAGTTTCGTCTGGGAGAAACCAGGGCTGTCTTTATGGCCTGTGATAAAAGCAGCCCTCAGCTCTCTCTGTGCTGATGAGGTGCAGATCTGATTACAGCTCATCCCTTTCCTCCCCACGCAGAGGTGCCATTCCCTTCACCCACCTGCTGCAGCTCGCGGGGCAGGAGAGAGGCAGCAGCAGCCGCTCCCAGCTCCAGGTGCTTCATCCCGACCACGCAGAACTTCTCCAGGTGCAGATCCCGGAGGATCCCGGGCAGCCCCCGGCTCCACACCCCAGGTTTGATGAGCAGCACCGTGCAGAGAACCTGTGCCCCTGCAACAAACACAGAGGGGTTTGTTCATTGCCCTGGGCACGGGAAACCCGGCAGGAAGTTCACAAAAATGCCAAAAAACGAGTTCATAAAAACCCTGGGCATATAGGATCGTTTATTGATTTGAGTTCACTTTGTTGGGTTTTCAGATTAAAAATCTATCTGAAACACTCCAAGCTTGGAGGTTTCTCTGTCAAGGAAATCTGCTCCAGGTCCTAAAAGTTCTTGTGGCAGCTCTGTCGGATAAGACTCAAACCTTTATATTACAGATTAATGTTTTAAGAGAGATAAAATATTCGCTTTTGCATTTTTCATGTGAACTGTGGTGATTATGTGATGTGATCCTTGAGCAGCTCTTACATTCTTACTCTGGTGTTCTGTAGATTTTAGAGCTCTGTTTCAGAGAGGCACTGACAACCCTGACAGGTCCCAATTAATGTCATAAACCAATAATTAATTGAATTGTCTTTAAGAAAATTGACATTCCAGAAAAAACTTTCTGCTTCTAATGCAGCTCTCCCAGCAGAGCTGCCAGGAAGGTGCAGCACTACGAGGAGCAGAAAACAAACCAGACAAGGAAGCTTTGCTGTCTGATGAAAATGGATTTAAAGGCAGAAAATACATAAATTCCGTTTTTAAATGACAGCATTTTCAAATTTTTAGTCTTGCTAAAATACTTGCTACCAAGAGTATAGTTAATATTTTATCCTTATAACATCTTTTGGAGATTTATTGGCAAGTGCAGTGTCAGAACCAGCCTGTGAGGCCCAGGAACTGCTGGTGCTGAACCACATCAATCAGCACGAGCACAGGGGAACATCCTACAGGCTGCTAAAACTGATCCAAGCTGATCTGTTTGGGGACAAAACATGTCATTTTCTGTTTCTGTACACCCCAGTACTAATTACACAGCTGTCAATGCAGCAAAGCATCAACAAGGCTAGCTCCAACTCAATGCTGTTATTTCCAGGTGACAAGCAGGACATGGCACAGAAACACAGGATCAAAAATAAAAACCAAGGTGATTTCCTCCCGACTTGATACAGAAATTTAACCCTTGTGCTGCAGGGAGCCCTCCTGTTACAGATGTGCTGTTTTCCTCCCATCATTCCTGAACAGAAAGGTTCCATAGCAACAGCCCAGAAGTGCAGGGAGCTGCTGGGCTCCACCTCAGCAACCTCAGCCCTGTGTCTTATGTAAGCACTCAGTGGCCTCCAGATGTTTTTCTCACCATCTGCTCTGTTTTTGGGCAGATATTCTCATTCTTCTGCTGTGTGAGTCACTACCTGCTGCATATTTAGGGACTTTAGACACTTCAGGAGGATTGCCAGCTTGGTTTGGTCAGACACCTTGCCACCCAGAGCTGGCTTTCTCTCCTCAGCAATTACAAGTAACAAGAACTAGAGAAAATACCACTAATTACCAATGGAACAATCTCTGCTGATCATGAATTAGCAGAGGGACCTGTTTGGCAACGTTCAAACCTGCCTGATTTCCAGTTCTGGCTGGCAGAGCCTTTCCTGGTCTTTATTACATTTCTCTACTTTGTAATATTTTTAGATCCATTCCTCCCAATCCTTTCCTTTTTGCTTCCCCCCAAAAATTATTACATAGGTTTTGATTTCATAGTCTAACAGTGAAAATAGAGTTTAGTTAAATGCTGTTTATAGATAATAGTTCAGATAGGGGTGACTTCAAATAAGTAGGAACTCAAGACAAGCAGGTAGCACATCTCCTGGCATGCTCAGAGTGCATCAGGCTGGATTCCAGCCTAAGGAAAATGTTGGTATCATCCTTTTTTTTTTCTTATTTTGGGTTAGTACATCCAGATGATTTAGTTCCACCAAGTCCTTGTTAAAGAACATCTTTCCATTTGCTCTTCTCTCACCTGCTTGCAGGAAGGAAAACAGGGATTCTGCTCGGCACCTCCAGCTCTCACCCACTACAGGAGAGAAGCAGATTTGAGTGAGTTTGGTGTGTTCTGAGACAATCTGAGAATTGTTCTATCATTTCTACATAAAGCAGCCAATATCACACACTGATATTTCAGGGTGTTACACTGGGACATGGATGGATTGATTTCAGATGTCCTGGGACACCCTGGGAGGGGTCACACTTCCCCCTTCTCTGGTAATCCCAGGAGCACAGGCTGAGCAGGACTGCAGGTCCTAAATTGTTGAGCTTGCAGGGGTCCCTGGGATGAGGTGAGAGATGATGAATCTGACTCCATGTTCTCAGAAGGCTGATTTATTGTTTTATGTACTTATATTATAATAAAGAATGCTATACTAAAACTATACTAAAGAAAGAGGAAGGATACAGACAGAAAGTTAAACAAGAATGATCATGAAAAACCCATGACTGACTCCTCAGAGTCCAACACAGCTGGCTGTGATTGGTCATTAAGTAAAAACAATTCACATGAAACCAATCAAACAATGAAAAGTTGGTAAACAATGTCCAGGCCACATTCCAAAGCAGCAAACACAGGAGAAGCAATCAGATAATTATTGTTTTCATTTTTCTCTGAGGCTTCTCAGCTTCCCAGGAGAAGAAATCCTGGCCAAGGGGTGTTACAGAAAATATGACAGTGACACTAAATCATGTTGGCCCTTGGTTACCTTTTCTGGGATTTCAGGGAGTGGTTAACAGTGGTTTTAAACCTATCTGTGCTCCTAATATTCCACAGTCAGGTCAGATGCTGCCCTGTGCTCCTAATATTCCACAGTCAGGTCAGATGCTGTTTCTGTGTTTTGTTTATGTTCTCTCAGAAACAAAGAGGTGCTGTGGATCCTGAGTGCTGCTGATAAAACCTCCCTGGCACTTCCCCAGCCAGCCAGGAGTGGCTGCTCCAGGGGCTCTCCAGGAGAGCAGAGCAGGATGAAAGGAGTCTGGGGAATCAGAACTTAGGACAAAAGTCAGCAGAGAAATGTTCCCTTCAGTCTAATGGAAAACCTGCAGTGACCTGGAGATGAGCAAAATCAAGGCACTTCAGGCACATCAGAATTGAGAGGTTATCAAGATCTAGGGCACAGTGAGGGGAATCCTGCATCAGATTGATAAAAGGACTTTCTTCTCCAGTGACTGGCAAGTTCAGCCACTGTGACATGCAAGGTAGAGAAGAAAAAACTAAAATCTGTTTGTCAAAACAGAATTACCTTTTTTTTTTTCTTTTTTGGTATTACTGTCCAAAATCCATGTCTATCTGCTTTCCACAGTTATGTATCTGGAAGGTATTTAGCCAAAGAGGTTTTTTCTTTTTCTAATGAGCCCTCTTTCTCTTTCCACATGTTTGTTGCAATAACAAGAGCACAAATAACAGGTGGAGCCAGCCCTAGGGTCCTTGCCTTGTCTCATAACTTTTAAGTTTATCCTCCCAGCACCAGCTTTTTTCCTTAGTGCTGGGGTTATCTGAAAGGACTTTCAGGAACTGTGAATCCCATGGTGACCTGGGCAGCACTGGGATGTAAGTGACAGAGACATAGGAAATGCACCTTCTGCTCTGATTTCATCTCTCTAAAACATCATGAAAATCATCATTTCTGGGATCTACACCTGAAAAAGGCTACTAAAGAGCTGACATTAATTACTTTTCCAGCTGACTTCGCACACCATCCCTCAGCAGGTGGTTCTCAGGACTGTGGAGAGGAAATGATGTGACAACACTCACACCTTCCCCCAGCACCAGGGGGACCCAGCTGGCCTTTCCTCCCCAGCTGCCTGGGATTAGGATGTCTAACCAAAGGTTTACTAATCCCATTTCAATGGCTCTGACAGAGGACACACAGTTCTCTTCAATCTATTTAAGAGTCTAAAATAACTTGGTTTTTTTTTTTTTTTTTTGAAGAGGCAGCTGGTGCTTACCTGTGGTCTTCCCTTCAGTCCTGGAGCTCCTGCCAGGTGGTGGCAGAAATTTCCCAGCAGGGCGGTGTTCTGCATCTGGAGAAGGAAGGACTGGTATTTTTATGGATTCAGGAAGGGAAACCTTCAATGTCTGGGGCAGGAGGGTGACAAAAGTAATTTTATTTAGCAGGGCAGATATTCAACCTGCTACAAAATATTGAAGAGCTGTTCTTGAGCATGGAGGTCTCTCCATTTCTCCCACAACAATAAAAACACAAGGAAAAAATGGAATTACCTTATAAAAGACACAGTGCAGGATGCTGAAGTTTGGCCTCAGCTGTGCTCCTTTGTTCCTCACAGTGGCTTTGGTGCCAAAGGCTGGCACTGCCATTACAACCTCCCTCAATAAAGTGAGCTCACAGCTCTGCTTTCCTCTTGTCCTGCCTTTCCATCTCAAGATAACTTTAATTGAGGGCTGCAGTGCATGAACTCTTTAGAGTTTTAGACACCACTTTGGGATGTCTGATGCCTTCTCTTCTGAAGGCTCCTCTTCTTGCTCACCAGTCTCACAGAGGACACCCCCATAGTTCACTGACAAATCAAACTTGCTGTGAGCCTAAACCCAGGATCTTTTCCCAGACAAATCCTTCTTCATGGCATTCAGCAAAGCAAATTTGTTACTGCACACTACACAGGCACAGTGGGTTTGACACAAGTGGCTGAGTTTGTGTTGATGACAAAGGACTTTTCTTCCCCAAGGAAAGATAAAGGAAGGGCTGTAAATTCAAAGCACGAATGCACTTATGGGACTGCATCACTCCCCTTCAGCTGAAACATGGTGTTACCACAATCTTTGATTTCTATCTGCCTCTGAGTAATCATAAAATCCCACAATGGCTTGGGTTGGAAGGGACCATCTTGTTCCAGCTCTCTGCCAGAAACTGTCAGGGCTCAGAACTGTTTCTCTCTGGGTGAGAGGAGTCAGGCAACCCCAATTCTTCTCTGAATATTTCACATGAAAAGAAAACAGTGGGAGCTTGTAGTCTGCTGCTCTAAACCATCCAGTATCAATAACCCCACAGTCTGCACAGTGATTTAGTTTTAAGAGGCATGGCTATACATTTCCTGCTACAGGAGGAAACTATCAAATTTACTGTGCTGAAAGATCGATGCTGGCACACATCACTGAACTCTGAGAAGCTTTTGACAGCAAAGGTCTCCATTCCTCTCTTCATTCTCCTCCAGGATAAAAAGAAATTCTCAAGAAATCTGTTTTCTTACAGACTGGTCACACCTTCAATCTCCTTGAGCACAGGGCAAGGCTGAGGCATCAAGCTGAAAGTCTGGCACCACAATTAGGGACCCCCATTTGGGTGTGAGAGCTCTTGGGCTCTGTTCTTCAGTTTCTCTCACAGAAAGGGTTTAAAATGCATGGTATTATTTACTGATCTTGCCAATTGCTCTGATATCTTATTAGTACTTATGGAGTACCTCAAGATCATCAGAAAGGGCACCAGGCCAAGCACAGCCACATTAATTAAATAAGCCACCTTGTAGGTGACCTCGGCTGGCTCCTGCTGGGTTCATTGCCTCATCTTAATTCAGCCAAGCACAGAATTTACCCCCACATTATTACATTTTCCTGGGCCTGAGAAAACCCCCAGCACTGGATTCCTTTGTCCAAGCTCAATCAATTCCCACACCCCCTATAGCTGAGGAGAACACAACCACTAAAAACGTGCCTTACCAGTTACCAAATCTGCCTCTGTGAAGAAGAGGATGGCTTGTCTGAAGGTCACCTCTGGGGTCAGGGCCATGATTGCCTGTGGGAGGCTGTCACCCGTGCTGGGGCTGTCCCTGCCCCGTGTCCATCCCTGCAGGGCAGCTCCCAGGGCGTGGAAGGCGTCGATGCCGCGGAGCGCGCACACCAGGACGGGGCTGGACATCAGCGTGCCCAGGCTGCTGTGCCAGTGAGTGTCCCCAGCCTCAAAAGGGGTCATCTCCCTGGCCTGGCACCCACTCAGATGGGGCAGCCACTTCAGGCCCAGCAGCTCAAGTCCTGAATCAGGCTCTGCTGCAAGTCAAGAAAAATGTTTTTAGCACCAGGCGGCAGCTTGTGTTTTGTACAAGTTGTGCTTTTTTTCAGACACAAATGTTTTATTTCACATGGATTTTTTTTCCCTGCACAAGTTTCAATGCTGTTCTGACTTCTGTTTCATCCAGAATGGACTGTAATGCAAATATAGGAATATACTGGGAAAACCCACGAGATGCAAATTCTAAGAAATGCCATTACAGTGAAGAACAAAAAAAGGGCTATCTGGGAAATCAACAGGGAGCCACAGGGAGCAAGTGCCATGATTTGATTAGAGAGCACAGCTAATGGAGGAGAGTTGAAAGGGAATCACTGAGAGTACACTGATAACAATGTGGCTTGGCACAGCATAATCCATAATTATGGATCCTTTAGCACCTCTTATAAGACTTTAAGCAATGTTTAGCAGAATAACAAACTACAGCAGAATGCTGACTTGTCTCTAAAGTAGTTTCAAAGTTGTCAGGGTTGTAAAGTTGTCTTCTGACTATGTAGGAAGGTATTTAGGGCACAGTCCACAAGTGCTGGAAGTTTCTGTTGGCTCAGATCTCGGATACAGAACTTCACAGGATTTTAAGCAGTATTTCAACACAGTTTTGGGAGAGTCAGATACGACACAGTGTAAGACAGGCAGACTTGAGCCCTTTGTGCCTACAGCTCCTGTGTTATCACACTTCAGTGCAACCTGCACATGAAATTACATAAATCCCTGTCCTGCCTAGGGCCTGACAGCCCTTTTCATGCACATGTGAGCAGCCAGTGTGGGGACAGCCTCGCTGCTCCTCCCGCGGGGGAACCGGAGCGTGAGGCCAAGAGGGGCCTTGGTTCTGCTCACCAGGGCTGTCACTGCACAGAACAGAGCCTGGGACTGCCAAATTCCTGTCCCACTTCCAGCCCAGCCTTACCTCCCCGTGCTCAGGGAGGGACACAATGCTCTGTGTTACATAAAAGCTCTGCAAGCCCAAGCACTACTTGGAACTCATTTGATGCTCTCTGTAGCAAATTATGCCCACCTGAGCTGTTTGTGATTGCCCATAACAAACCAAGAGAAATTCTTCAGCTCTCTGGGGGGGGTAACAAAGAAACCCATTCTTCCTGAGGCCCCTTCACCACGTTTTCCTGCTGTGCTAAAAAGAGCTGCTCAGGATAGCCCAAGGTCTGCAGAGCTGGGTTACCTGCACTCTGAGACTGATCCCTGAGGGGGGGCAGCAGGATCTGCTGGAGGAGCTCTCCAGCACTCTTCAGAGCCTGCATCCCCACCAGTGTCAGCATCACCACTTGCTCCATGCCGGGCTCAGCAGCGAAAGCTCGGTGGCCCAGGAAATCCAGAGGGATGGGATGGGGCTCGGGCACCGCGCTGAGGTTTCCTCCTGCCCAGGGAGAGCACCAAAACAAAACTGTTACCCCGTGAAAACACAGCTCAGGCTTTCTGCTGTGGAGGAATTGTATAAATCCCAACCAGCATTTCACTGTCTCCTCACACTTCAGCTCAGGAAAATCCTCCTGAAGGAGGAATATTAACACAGCAAAGCCTCTCTAATTAGTCCCAGTCCTTCCCTGGAATTACATTTTGCCATGTAAAGCAAATCCATTCCTTGTAGTTTTGATATCCTTATTCACACCATTAGGCAGAGCTGATAGATCTATACCAAAATGATTTAAGGCACCAGTTTTGGGTTGATAACTAATGAGTGACTTCACATTAAATCAATAGCTCATTTTGCTTTCTGGGACATTGCAGGGCACACAATTGGGAGCTAATTTGGGGACTGCTGTAACTCTGTGCTTCTGTCCACAGTCCTGTTGGGAATAGCAGAGCCTGGAGAATCCCTGGCCCATCAGAAATCCCTTTTTGTTCCATACTGATTCACTACATGATTATGTAAGCAATTGTATCAATAAACATTTATTTACTTACTTATTCCTACATCATAACATTTCATAATGCTAGAGAATGGTGAATGACATGCATTTAATTTTCTTTTTTCCTTAGGATTTAGAGTCACTTTTGTTTTAGAGAGCAATATGTTTTAACTCAAAGTCCTGGCATCCATATTTTGAAATAATTAAATTAAATTAAATTAAATTAATTTTAACTTGCTGAACACATGAAAACCCCAACATGTAGTTAGTGAAATAAACATGGGATTATTTTTTTACTCCAAGTGTATAGAACTAGGAGATTTAAGACTCACCCATGTGAGTCATAGATTAAGAACAGAAAACCCATTTCCTTGCTGTTTGAAATCCTATCAATCTCCCAGCTTTGAATGAATGAGTTACCAAAGTGAATACAACTGTACAAACTGAAATTTAGAATATCTGAGTAAAATGAAATTGGAAAGTGCCTGTTCTGCACCCACAGAACTATAGCTGCCAGCATTTATCCCTTCAGCACATTCCAGTTCTACACACAACCAACAATTTATCTCATTTTAATATTTTGACTTGAAATGATGACAATAAAAACGTATTGATTGGCTATTAATCTTCTAATTATCTTAATTCAGGCTTAATTAAATGCTACCATGTCATGTTTCAATAACTTCTTTTTGCATGTATCTTTTAACTTACTTTGAAAAGGTATTTTCACTTTGATTTCCATTGATTCTTCCATGAGAGTTACTGTGATTGACTGGCAGCAGAACTGTCACTGTGATATTTTATGAAAATCCTTTTGCTAGGATTTTTCTCCTGAGAAGCCTCAGGAAGGAAATGTAAACAATAACTATCTGATGGCTGTGGAATGTGGTCTGGAGATGGTTTACCAACAGGTGCAACTTTGATTGGTCTCATGTGGATTGTTTTTACTTGATGACCAATCACAGGTCCAGCTGTGTCGAGGCTGTGAGCAGTCACAAGATTTTATAACCATTCTTTTCTAGCCTTCTGATGTCTCCTCTCTCTCTCTTTAGTATAGTTTTAATATAGCATTTTTAATATAATAGATATCATAAAATAATAAATCAGCCTTCTGAAACATGGAGTCAAGACTCTCAACACTTCCCTCATCTTGGGGACCCTCAAACACCACCACACAGAACAGTAAATGAGATCCTGCAGACAAACAGCATATTCCTAATGGTTTTATCCAGGAAAATCCCTTGCTAGTGTGGCTGCTCCATCCCTGCAAGTGTCCAAGGCCAGGCTGGACAGGGCTTGGAGCAACCTGGGGTAGTGGCAGGTGTCCCTGCCTGTGGACTGAAATCACACAATCATTGAATAATGAGGTTGGAAGAGACCTCTAAGATCATCGAGTCCAACCTGTGCCCTCACACCTCAGCCAGACTATAGCACCCAGGGCCATGTCCAGTCTTTTTTTAAACACATCCGGAGATGGTGATTCTACCACCTCCCTGGGAAGGGCATTCCAGTCCTTTATTATTCTTTCGGTGAAAAATTTCTTCCTAATATCCAACCTATCCCTTCCCTGCCATAGCTGGAGACTGTGTCCTCTGCTTCTGTCAGAGACCGACCCCACCTGGCTGCAGCCTCCCTTCCAGAAGGTGTAGAGAGCAATAAGGGCACCTCTGAGCCTCCTCTTCTCCAGGCTGAACACCCCAAGCTCCTTCAAACGTTCCTCTCAGGGTTTGTGTTCCCAGCCCCTCAGCAGCCTCGTTGCCCCCTCTGGATGTGCTCAAGCATCTCAACATCCTTCCCAAACTGAGGGGCCAGAACTGGGCACAGCACTCGAGGTGTGGCCTCACCAGTGCCGAGTACAGGGGCAGAATGACCTCCCTGCTCCTGCTGGCCACACCATTCCTAATGCAGGCCAGGATGCCCTTGGCCTTCTTGGCCACCAAGCAGATGAGGTGTGAGGTCCCTCCCAGCCCAGAGCAGTCCCAGTCCCTGAGTGCCCCTGGAGCCCCTGACGTACCCAGGCTGAGCAGCGCGGCCGCGGCGTACGGAGCCCCGTGGAAGCAGAGCGACGGCTCCTGTCCAGCAGCTGCAGGGGGGAGGCTGTGCCCGCTGCCAGGGCCTGCCTCTGCCAGCTCCTCCATCAGCCCTGTGCTCAGAACAGCAGCAAATGTGAGCAATGCTGAGCTCTGCTCAGCCTGACATGAAAACACTCTGCTGTCAAAGGTTTGAGTCACTGGTCACAGCTCCCCTACAGACTGAGCTTACCTGAGACACCAAACTCAACTGAACCACCCCCTCTCCCCAAAATCACATGGACCCCTTAAACAGGGGCAAGGAGCTCCTGAAAACAGAGGCTGGCCCACAGCTTTCTCTGGCTTTTTCAGCAGCACCCAGTTGTTTCTATCCCCTTCTAACTCTGCTGGGAACTGAAACGTGGAACAAGTGCACAGATGCTGCCACAGAGCTCCTGAATTTGAATAAATATCTTAAATAAGGTGGTGTCCACTGGGAAGAGTCCCAAATCTGAGCCCAGTGCTCCTGTGGAGGCCCTCAAGGTGTCTCACACTTCCAGGCATGAGGCCAAAGTCCTGCATCCCACAGGGCCCTCGTGGGCAGGCAGGTCTTGCTGGGGTGACAGACCTGAACAGAGACATCAAGTTCTGCTCCTGTGATTTCCAGCCTGGAAAATATCCCATTCCACACCACTTTTACAGACACTAAGTGCTTAAAGCCACAAACTCTCAACTCCCATTCTCCCTCTAAAGAGCTGGGCTGTGCACAGGCAGTGCATTAAGGTGTTGCATACAGTACATTTCCACAACAATTAGTTCAGCCTTCTGTAATAATGTTTCAGGCCACAGTTTTAAAGGCTTGTTATTTTTTAAATTACTTTGTACACATTTGATTGCTTCCTACCGCACAAGCCTGTCAAAAATTCACTGTAGTGGAGCATGGGAAATGGATTATTGGTGTTAGGGGCTGATGGCAAAGCTTGGATGTCAAATGTACCACTGACAATCACCTGCTCCTCAAAATTCAAAAGGCGTGAGGCACCAAAAATGGGTCATCACTGTCCCAGCAGTATTGCCTGTTGTTTATTTAAACTCAGAAAGTAAAGCTTGGACAAAAATGTCTGGTGTTTGGACCTCAGGACAGAGATCCCACCGATTTATCTGCTCTGTTTCAGGAGTATTTGTCAAATTTTAACTTGCTTTGAAAATTGAACAGCATTCGAGACCCTGAAGGGGAAACTGCTTTTCATATTGATTGCAAATGCAGAATTTCCTAGTGAGGTATTTACCCTACTCCAATCTCAGTGAAATTCTGCACTTCCCAGAGGCCAATCCAAAGCTTGTGGGGAAAGAATGTCAGCTTCCCCTCTCCAGGGCTCTGGAATATGGACTAAGGTGTCTTTCTGCAGTACAGGACTGATGAAAATAGCACAGAACACATGGAAAGAGGCATTTGCAAAATCTGTCACAAACAAAGGGAAAAACCCTGAGTTCTCAAGCATGAGGGAAAATATTTTACCTTTCCAGACTACTCTTCATTCCAGCCCCCCCATGTATTTCCAGTGGAAATTTCCCCGTGCAAAACATGAACACAAAACATCATCTGTGGCACTGAGGGAAGCTGCAGAAACTGCACTTTTTAATGAGCAACTTTCCCTGGGTGCAGAGGCAGCAGGTGACACGGGGCTGTAATTACTGTGCCATGATTAATCCTCTGTGTCTGCACATGTTTTCAGAACATTCTGTGATAGTCTCAAGAGAAAAAGCCCAGGACTATTTGAATTGTCATTGTTTCCCCCCCTCCCAAACCTCTAAATGTTCCTTCCTATTGTGGATAAATTAAAGGAAGCAATTGGGCTGGGGATGAATGTCTCCATCACGGGCTGTGGGGGATGGTATTAATGGAAGGGTCACCCACAGTGACCCCTTCTTGGGAAGGGGCAGGGCAGGATTTCTCTTCCCTCCTGACCACTGCTGTTGTCTCTGATCTTCCCCACTTGAGGTCCATGTCAATTGTTAAACAAACAGAAACTCAAGTAAGAAGATTTTAGGCAGCAACTTGGCTGGGTTTTGGCAGTCCCTCCATAGAAAAGGAGTTACTCTGGGGTGCTTGGAAACCACAAGGATGCAGGACTCGAAGCTGAGGCTGATAGGATCAGATGCTGCCCTCAGGCTCAGTGGCACAGCTGGATTTTGGCCACCCTACCTCTCTGGGCAAAAAGAATTTCTGAGAGGAGGTGACTGAGGCTATAAAATCCCAGCAAGAGCTGGGAGGGACCCACAAAGATCCTTGAAGTCCAACTGCTGGCCGTGAGCAGGACAGCCCCAACAACACCTCCACGTGTTGGGTGTGAGATGCCAAAGTCAGGCCCAGCTTTGAAGTGTCCAGGGACAAGGCTCACAAATCCAAACAGGAGGTTATAACTTCCCATAAAGGAAAAATATTTCCCATAATGATGGAACAAAGGCCCAGGGAGGCAGGAGAATCTCTGTCCTTGCAGATTTTCAAGACCTGACAGAAAAAAAGCCCTGAGCATCCTGAGGGAATTCATTGCTGATGCTCTTCTGAGCAGGATGTTGGATGAGAGACCTTCTGAGGCCCCTTCCACCAGGAAATACTCAGTGATTTTGAGTTCAAGAGGACTCCAGAGCTAAAGATCAAACAACTGGCAAAGGCCAGGCAGCTCTCTTGGGTGTGTGGTAGTGACTGATTCATACCTTGGTCTGGAGATTCCTACAGCAACATGAGGTCTTGATATTCCCAATAAATATTCCCTGCACTGTACAGCTGGGGTTGGACTGCTGATGTGGAACACCCTGCAATGCAAACCCTCCCTGGCAGGGCAGCATTACCTGCCAGCAGGGCAGGGATGTGATGTGTGGCATTCTCCTTCCTCAGCAGCAGCACCAGGCAGTGCCTGCGGGGCTCACCAGGGACTTCTCCTCCTGCAGCACCAGCAGGTGAGCCTGAACTCTTGCCAGGGCAAAAGACAGCAATCTGAAATCATGAAGGGCAGATTAGACTGCTAAATCCAGATGTAATTACTACAGGGCTCAAGCAAATAGATAAATTACAATGGCATAACAAGATCCAGCTCACCACTGAGCCAGAGGAACTCCAATATCTGGGTGCTCTGCGTCATCTTTTCCTGAGACAGAGAAACTTAATTTAAACTCAGGGAAGATGCTTAACACAAAATCATTCTGCCCTGCAGCTGGGCTGGGCTAAAACCACAGCAGTTGTAACTCAGCTGATAGGTGGTACCATCCACCCTAAGTGGATGTACCATAAGTCACTCTAAGATTATCTGGAGTCTCAAATGAAGGGATGATTTTCACATTGGAGCAGTGGTTGCTGCTGTTAACTCCTTAATGGTCACTTAGCAACATGCTCCAAATATCTGGCTATTTGGGCTGTAGTATTCCATAAATAGGTTTTATTCATTCTATAAAATATTATGGGCAGGGACGTTGTTATTTCTTAGGCTTGATCACAGAACAAGCAGAAAAGAGGGAATTTGTAGAGTTTGATTTGCAAAATTATGCATTTCCTGACTGACATAGCAAAGAACCCTCAGCATGATGATTTGAAGTGTGGGGTCCACTCCTTTGTGAGAGAAGGTGTCATATAATTCCTGTGGTATTTATAATAAAACAAGGGCAGCACTGGACTTCTTGCATATGTTAAGTTTGACTGCAACCTTGCATTTGTGATTATTGCTGTTTCCTCAGGCTGACTTGTCAAAATGCCAAGTGCACTTTACATCAAACCTATCACCATGTTAGGCAGAGCTTCAAAGAAAAAATAAAAGTTATTTTTGAAAGCTCTTTTTGAAACCCATCTGGAATGCACTGAAGTAGGGGACTTCATGCTGAAGGGCCCAGAGGGACTGTGAAGTACATCACCAAATATCAGTCTGTTAGTGAAGACTCTGCTCCTGAACCACCCTTGCCCATCAGTATTTTGGTTCATGGGGCTACTGCCAGCTCTTGCTTATTCTGACATCAATGGCAAAATTCACATTTGTTTTAGTAGGAGCAGGATGATGAATTTACACTCCTGTTCTCCATGAGAGGCCAAGGCTTTGTGGGGTTTTCCTGCTAGGGAAAAAGCCAGCACTGAAAGCAGCCAGAGCTCCACTCACAGGAACACGGAGAGCTGGGAAAGAGAGAGTGGCTGTCCTCCAGCACTCACTGGAGGAGTGCTGGCACCATCAGCTGCAGGGCAAGGGGTAAGGCAGGGCACAAAGGGCACAGTACCTGCCCTGCTGCCATGCCCAGCACAAGGCCCTGCTGTGCTGAGAGCTGCAGCTGCCGCAGTCCTTGCAGCACAAAGCCCCGGCGGGCACAGGCAGAAAGCACAGCCCCGTAGGCACGTGGAGACACCACCGGTGACACCAGCAGAATGATGTCCCCTAGATCAAAGAAAGGGCAAGAAAAACAGCATATTATTGTCACAGGAGCTGCGGTATCAGTGCAAGGCAGCTCTCAGAGCAGCTGCCTCCACCTTGAAGCAAACAGCTGCATCCCGAGCAGGGCCTTGTGTTTTATGGTTTGTTTGCTGCATCCAGCTCATCATGACTGCAATCTAAGGCCAGCCCAGAGTGGGAAAGCTTCTGGAATCATCAGTAATATCTTTGTGAATCACCAGATGAGACGAGCCAGGCTGTCTCCCCAGGTCTGGGAGCTGCTCACAGGCAGTGTGTTGGTGCTGGCTGGGCCGTGGGAGCTGTCCCCAGGCACCCCCAGCACTCAGGGCAGGACTGAGCCTTGCAGGCCTGACCACACTCTGAGTGACCAAACAGGGCAACAAGAACTACTTGTTCTTGCTCAGTTTGTCCACTCCAAAGAGCATGAAGCAGCTCTGGCCATTCCTCTCTGCTCTCATTGCTCTTTGCTTTACTGGTGGTCCCAGCAATCCTGCTCAGCACTTCCTTCTGCTCCCTGTTGTCCTCCTTTGTTCCTGCCTTTAACCTTCACCCCAGACCTCTACTGTGGCACAAGCTCCTGAAGCTCTGGACCACCTGTGAACTCACCTTTGGTTTGGCACCCTCTGAGGTTTGGCACCCTCTGAGGTTTGGCCTCACAGGTTCCTTGGACATCATGGTAATGGTACCAGTCTGCCCTGTCCTACCTGATCCTCTTCCAGCAGCTCTGGCTGCTCGAGCTCTCCTTGAGTCCCTCATCCCAGTACAAACAATTGTAGACACAACTGGAATTCACCTTGGCTTAGAACTTTGGGTTTTTAGACTCCTGTTCTCCAAGTTCAATCCCAGGCTCCCTGCCAACCTTGAAGCAAGCTCTGGAGGAGCCTCCAAGGCCTCCTGAGCAGCCCCCCACATCTTAAACAGTGTGAGAGAAACTCAAAACTTTTCCCTGAAGCCTCTGACCTGCCTGAGCTCCCTGTATTTACCATGACCTCCACTATTACACTTTCTCAGTTCTAACACAGCTTTTTTATCCCTCACAATGTATATTCAGGTCTCCATAAGCTGCCAAGAGTGAGCTCTGAAGACAAATTCTCAGTACCACTTCTACATGGGTTTCCTCTATGCCACCTCAGTAATTTCTTAGCTTTAACCAATAGATTTAATGAGATTGGAGGGTTTTTCATGGTGTCCCAGTTGATTCTGAAGGTAGGACAGTGAATATTTATTTTTATTCTAGACTTTGTGATATGGATAGCTGTCCTGCCAAGGCTCAGCCTGGTTGTTCAAGCAACAGCACCAAAACAAGGGAAACCTTGTATTTATCACTAAGGATGGGACAGGCAGGATGGTTCTTTGCTTAAAATCTCTGTTTGGTTTTATGGCTTTAACACTGGATTTTAGCCATATTCATGAAACAGGAACAGTCAAATCTAAGATTGTTGGTGGGAAGATTTTGATTCCACTCCAGTTGATAACACTTTAAAAACCATTTTTTTGCACACACATATCCCAAATCTACGAGAATATCTGCTTGGGTCACCAAAACTCTGATTACTGAGAAGGGGCAGGTCTACCTAGCTGCAGTTCCTCTGCTCTGCATGGGTAAATATTCCTGTCTCCAAAAGGAGCTGCTGGAGACCAGAGGGAAGGAGGCAGTGAATGTTTCTTTTCCTGAAAACCCCAAGGGTGTCTGCTCCCAGAGCAGAGTTTCAGCTCCTCTTGCCAGAGCAAAGTTATCTGAGGAGCAGAGCTTGACAGTGACTTCTGAGGCTCCATGCAGATGGAACGTGGTGTGGTGGAACTCAGCAGCCCACAGCAAATGTGAATCATTAAGGGCCATAAAAGGAAGGGGAGGCAGCAAATGTGACTCATTCCATCAGTAGCCACCAGCTGCCATCAATCCCAATCCCAAATAACAGAGCCAAGGGCTGCCTGCCAAACTACCTGAGTTAACACGAGCCAAAAGATGAAAAACTGTCTCAAAATTGGTTTTTTCCTTTCTCCCTTCTCTATTTTCCTTCCCTTCTACTCCTTTTTCATCTTTTTGCCTTATGCTTCCATCCTTTTCTCATGGATTCTTTTCTTTGGCAATGTAATTCCCCATGCCTTCTTTCTCTGTCACTCCAATCCTGCTTTCCTTCTGCCATCTCCTCCCTGACAGCTGCTGAACTTCTGCTCCCCTCTGCTCTCCCTTCATTCCTGTGAATGAAATTCCCACCTTCAACTGGGCCAGCAGAAACCAGCCAGGAGCATTGTCCAAAAGCCCCCTGCACCCCAGATGTGCTGTGCCAGTCCCACTCCAGGGGATGTTGGCCTTCACAGCAGGAGCCCAACACCTTTTAGCCAGGCAGAGCCTTGGCAGGTGTCCCCTGGGTATTGCTGGTTAGGTTTGCTGCTGGTTAGGTACAAACTCAGGGGCTGAACACTGCTCCTACAAAGGGAAAATGGGGATGTGAGTGATAACCCTTTGATATTAGTCCCATAAAATGCTCTCCTTTCTGACTGAGGTCAGTCCTGCCCTAAACAAAGCCTTAACCTTTTAATTCCCTTGATTATAATAATCACTCTCCAGCAGGAGAGGCAGATGATCTCTGATCAATGAACCAGCAGTTTAAGGACTCTGTTAGCTCTTCATGTGACTGTTTCTTTGTGCAGAGATTTCCTGTGAAGTGTTTTTGTTTCTCTTTCCCCCCTTCAGTGACATCCAAGCAGCCCCCAGGACTCCAGCAGCTGCTCCCATGAGGAGGATGAGGTGGTGCCACTTCTCTGCTGCTTCATTTCAGGCAACAGTGTCCCACTAGAAATTCATTCCTGCCTCCAGAACTGGCCAGGTCACAGCCCTGAGCAATCAGAGGCAGAATTGCCTATGCTGGGCTGGAGTAAAGTGATGTTATCAGTGAAGGAGAACTGTAAACCCTCAAATTTCATTTCCTAGCACTGACCTTTGGTAGTTGAGACAAGCATGGCTGGAGGTCGAGGCAGCATCAAGCCCTGGAAGTCAACTTTTTCTTCATCTGCTCCTGCCCCAGCTGATGAAGGTCTCTGAGAGCTGCAGAAAAATGATAAATATTAAATGAAAAATATTAAAAGGTTCTGACTCAAACCTACTTTCTATGACAAATCCAAGGCCACAGAAGCTTCTCTGGTAAAACTGCTTTACTGGAAAAGCCATTTCAATCCCTTGTCCGTGACATGAGCTGCATCAAGGTCTCTCTGACTGAACATCTTTTCATATTACTCCCCCTGAGGCTCTCTGTGTTCAATTAAAAGTAGCTAATGCAAAGTAGTCAGCTTGGCAAAGAAATCTGGGAATCAAGAAATATGTCAGGCTGCACTGGCAGAGCTTTTCCCACCCACAGACACATCCTAGTTGCTATTCACTTTGGGTTCTTTAGGCTGAGTTTAACCAGTTTGAAGGGTTCGTGTTAGGCAACAAGCACGACCCAGTCTGGCAGGGATGTTCCACAACATTCCTGCACATCCAAAAGGACCCAATCAGGGCAGGGTGAACAGAAGGTGTGCTTGAAAGCCAGGGACTGTCTGGGAACAGTTTTGGCTGGGACTGTGAGCTCAGGCTGCTCAGGCAAACCTGCCTCATCCCTTGCCACCACCACGGAGCTGGCTGGAACACATCCTGCTTGCTCACTCCCAGGAGCCTGTAGCATTTGCAAGTCTAATCTGCAAAGGGCAATCTGAGCTGCAGTTTGTATTCCTGTCTCCCAACAGACCAAATTACCAGCATTAGGAGAAAGACAAGTGCATTATTTAGGAGGTAGCACCGCTCCTCCTGACTTAGGAGTTATACCCGAGGAGCAGAATTTATCATCTTTGTAAGAGGAAAAATGCATCCCTGAGGAAAATAAACAAATAAAGTGAATGAAACTCGACCAAATTGATTTTTTTTCTGACATCTGAAACATAAAAATGGTGAGAGTCACTGGTTGTGGCTGCGAGCAGAGCTGAACTCTGACACATAATCCTGCACAGTTAATTCCACATGGCTCAGCTTTGCCACTCACAGAAAGCACTGACAGCAGTGCAGAGGATCTCACCTCCAGCCTGCTCCTCTAACTGTGCCACCCTGCCCCCAGAATCAGGCAGGATCCCTAAAAACCTCTTCAGAACCTGCAGGTCTGAGCCTTCTGCAGCAGTTTCTCATGCAGTTCAAGGTTTGTAAGCCACCCTTCATTTTCACACACTTCTCTCATCATCCTCCAAAGAACCTTTTCCTACTGAATCCCTTTATCAGTTGATAAACAGGGCAAAGCCAGAGGTGTCCTAGGAGAGGATCACTCACTGGCACACAGCCTTGCAGCTCTTCTCCTGCACCAGGTGTCCAAATCTTGCAGCAAGAGTATGAATTGGAGGTCTGGATACCAGGGAACAGGGAATGAATGGGAAGCAACTGCAACTGTCCCACACCTGACACATCCAGGAGCTGAGAGAACAGGAGCTGGACCTGTGCCAGGGCAGGTTTAGGTTGGATATCAGGAAAGGTTCATCCCCAAAAGTGCTGAGCACTGCCCAGGCTCCCTAGGGAATGGTCCCAGCCCTGAGGCTACCAGAGCTCCAGGAGAGCTTGGACAATGGTCTCAGGGAAGCCCAGGGTGGCATTGCTGGGTGAATGTGCAAGGCCAGGAGCCGCCCTGGACGATCCCTGTGGGACCCTCAGGATATTCCATGGTTCTATGATCTGCTGCAGAAGAGAGAAGGATTTCTGCAGACTGCACAAGTGGCTTGGAAATGCACAAGTAGAGGAATTGCCCTCCCTGCACTCCCGTTCTGCAGGACCCTTGGAGGGCTGACACAGAGATCTCCGAGTGCCTGCCTGCCTCCAGGGCTCACTGCCTGTGCAAGAGCTCCAAACCGTCCGGGGCCATCACCTGGAGGGCGGGGGCAGGATTCCAGCAGCTCTCCCTCCGAACCAGAGGCACAGCTCCCGGTGCACCCGGCTGGCCAGGGGCAGGGACACGACAGGCTCCGCCCTGCCCCAGCCTCGAGTGATGTCCTGCAGGATGCCACGGGCTCTGGGCCCTCTCACACCTAATGCCAGCACTGGGGGCACCCTGCCAGGCTCTGAAGTGTAGGTGGAAGGCAGCTTTTCTGTGGAAACAAACACATGTGTGAGAAAAACATGGAACAACCCACCCCAAAGTCATTCACTCCATTCAAGGGCTCTCTTCAGATCTGTCAGAGGCAGACTTCAACAGAGGAACCACCTGGTTACCTGCCCTGGGGATCCATCCCCTGGTCACCTGCCCTGGGGATCCATCCCCTGGTCACCTGCCCTGGGAATCCATCTCCTGGTCACCTGCTCTGGGAATCCATCCCCTGGTCACCTGCTCTGGGAATCCATCTCCTGGTCACCTGCTCTGGGAATCCATCTCCTGGTCACCTGCCCTGGGGATCCATCCCCTGGTGACCTGCCCTGGGGATCCATCTCCTGGTCACCTGCCCTGGGGATCCATCCCCTGGTGACCTGCCCTGGGGATCCATCTCCTGGTCACCTGCCCTGGGGATCCATCCCCTGGTCACCTGCCCTGGGGATCCATCTCCTGGTCACCTGCTCTGGGAATCCATCCCCTGGTCACCTGCTCTGGGAATCCATCCCCTGGTCACCTGCCCTGGGGATCCACCCCCTGGTTACCTGCCCTGGGGATCCATCCCCTGGTTACCTGCCCTGGGGATCCACCCCCTGGTCACCTGTCCTGGGGATCCATCCCCTGGTCACCTGCCCTGGGGATCCATCCCTTGGTTACCTGCCCTGGGGATCCATCTCCTGGTGACCTGCCCTGGGGATCCATCCCCTGGTCACCTGCCCTGGGGATCCATCTCCTGGTCACCTGTCCTGGGAATCCATCTCCTGGTTACCTGCCCTGGGGATCCATCTCTTGGTCACCTGCCCTGGGGATCCATTCCCTGGTCACCTGCCCTGGGAATCCATCCCCTGGTTACCTGTCCTGGGGGAGAGATGCTGGCAGCACCTGCACGTGTTTACCCAATAGCAAACCTGAGGTTATTCAAGGCAATCTCTTGGACAGAGGAATTGGTTGCCTCATATTTGCTGTGAAAAGTTATTACAGAGCAGGTGATGCACTGGAAGTGTCCCTGCCTGTGGCAGGAGCTGGAACTTGGTGGTCTTTAGGGTCTTTTCAGCCCAAACTGTGACTCTAAGGCAGCACTTCAAGTTCCTCTTGTTCATCACCACAAGCAAGGCTGGGGGACTGAAGTACAGGACAAGAACAGGGGCCTGAGGAAAGGGATGGTTTTGAAGGGCATCACAAAATGGAAATCTGGAGACTTCTTTTTTACCTTATTTCCTTCTGGATTAAATACAGATTTTGTACAATGCTCTAAGGTCCAGGCAAATATTTGATTTGCCACCTTTAATTTTCTGCCAGGATGTGAACCCTGACTTCCCTTATATCTTTCCACAGCTCTTCCCTATGACTCTGGCAAACCTTTCTCCAGCACAAGTGGGGCCCAGGAAGTAACCCCAGAAAAAGCAAATTGCCTCCTTTCCAATTCTCACTGCAGATGTCAGAAAATGCAGCAAAGTGTGTGATTTTCTTCCCTTAGGTTTAAAAACATATTCAAATGTATCATTTCTTGCATGAGAATCAGAAGGCAGAACACAAATCTCCAGAGCAGGTAGATAATGGAGCAACTGGCTGTAAATATTTAAAATAATAATTTTAGTGTTATCAAGCTAAGGGTAAAAATCTAATTTACAAACTTGCACAGCAGGTCTCAGCTCAAATGAATTGTCTCTTCATATGAAATGTTCTTAAATAATGGTGCATGGCACAGAGCATTGAAGCAGATCTGCTGCCTGTCAGCTCCTAATGACTGCAGGTTTTATGGTTTTCTTATTCATTTCTGGAGCCCTCTCCATTTCTCCAGCTCTCACAGGAATGTGTTCTGTGCACAGCACCCAGACAGCTGCAACTGCAATCCCATTCCTAGGGCAGCCTGCTCCTACTGCTTTCAAATGCAAAAAAGGAGTGAGGAGACTGGGGAATTTTCTCTGCTTAAGCTGGTCTTCATTCCCCCCCTGCCAGAGGAGAAGGAAGCCCATTTCTCTCCCTCTCAGCCTGCCTGTGCCTTTCCCAAGAGAAATGGATTGTCTGTGGCACATCTGAACCTTCCAGAAGAACTCTGTGGCGTAAAAAGATGCACAAGCCACAAGCAATCTCTAAACTCTGCAGCTAAGGGCACACCTGTTGCTCTGGAATATCTGAATATTGTTGTGCTGCAGCAGCAACCAATAATGTTCCATAATGCTTTAAGGCAGGCTTCATCATCTCTGTTTCTCAAAGGGGAGAAAATAAAGATTTGAGTGGTACATGCCAGTATTTGATACATTGGTGTCTGATGTTCAAGACTTTGTGATTTGAGTTCAGAGCCCTAGATTGTGTTTATTTACTTTATCCTGCTGGTTTGCCACCTCAGATGGGATTCTATTAAATAATGTGGTATTTTGGTGATGGTTGATCAGCCAATGCATCACAGGCCAGATAAATCAGTACTCCTGAAGTCCCACAGGCAATGAGATGGGGGAATTGTGGAAAAGGGAGGCTGGATTTTCTGCAGCTAAAACCTTCAGGAGTATTAATGGGAAATTAAATTATTTTATTTAATTCATATGAGCCTATCCCTGGAGCTCAAGGCACTGAAATGTGTGAAAGCTCACTGCAAAGGAACAACAGCTAAAGTTTGAGACCCAAAAATGTATGAAGAGTTAAAAATTCAGCTTGTGGATATTCAATACCAGGAACAGAAAGAAAGAAACAGACAAAGCTATTCTATCATTTCTTTTGGGAAAGATACAGGAACTGATAAAGCAACCCTCATGCAAATCTGACTCTGATCACCCTTCACCTCAGTGCAGTTACAGCTCTGGGAAGCTCTGGAGGAGAAGCAGAGCCCACCTGAGCTGGAGAGCAGCAGGTCCTGGCTGGGGTAGAGCAGGCGGAGGCCACAGACATCCAGCCCAGAGCCCAGCAGCAGCCTCAGAGTGTGATGGGTCTCCAGGGGGTTTTGGAAGAGAGCCTCAAACAGCAGCACCATGGCAACCTGGACAGCCAGAGAAAAACATGGAAAAAGCAGGGAAATGCTCCCAAGCCCAGCAGAAGCTCAGAGCTGCAGCCCTGCTGCTCACCTGTAGTTCCCAGGATGGATCTGCACTGCCAGAGCTACAGAGAGGCTTGGGTTTGGTTTGTGTTTATGTGCAGCTCACACACAAGGCTCTTGGCTTTGGGCTAAATCACAGCTATCAGTAATTATCATTTAATCTATTTCTGCTGATATAACTTTGCCTTTTGTCACATAAACTTACTAGTGGAAAACTGCAAGGCCTCTGGGGCAGAGCTCACAGTGCATCCCTTCTGCTGTTCACTTTGTGCAGCACCATTTGCCCAGCTTTGGATGATTAAATAATAATAGACCAACTGGTTGTGTCTCTACACCTTTAACAGCACCAAAATCAACACTAAAAAACATCAAAAGGCAAACACATCACTGGTGCTGTCCCAGATTTACATTTCTGAGTCTTCTGTACCATCCTAATCCACTTCAGCCCATCCTGGCATGTAGGAAGACTCACACCAATATGTTCTGAATGTTTATACCCAAAAGGGAAACAAATTATTATTATTTTCCCCATCAGAGAAACAAATTGTTTTAAAAAGCAAGTCCTTTACAACAGGGAGTTGTGCAGTTCTGTGGATAATAAATTGTCTAGCTGGGGATCAGACAAGGTGATTTTCTGGCCCAATTTTGGTCATGGTTCTCCTGGATGTTGAACAGCTCAAGGATTTCCCCAGCTCCAGGTTTATGGCTGCAGCAAACACCAAATGAATCCATCACTACTGGACACTTGAAATGAAATGCTACTGCCCCATAAAGACATTATGAGGCTTTACCATCATGATAAATGAAGACAGAAATTTACTCAAATCATATAAAAGTGGCCTAATTAGGAATAAAAGCTCCATTTCTTTATGTTTGTCTAGCTGAAGCTCTCCTGCTATTAACCCAGTACTCACAGCAGCCAGTAAGGAAGAATTTTCCTGTGGCTGCTCTGAGTCCCTGGTGCTGCCTGGGCTTGGGGCCAGCTGTGATAACAGAGCCATCTAGCACAGGGAAGCCTCAGCAAGTGCCAGTGTCCCCTTTCCTCAGGAGCCTGGCACTTGGCCTGGCTCTCCATTGCAGATTGGTTCAGTTGTGCCTGCCCTGGTCTCAGACATCACCAGTGCTGGCCACTGAACCCTGGGCTTCCTGCCTGGGCCTTGTCACTGGGGGCTCCCACCTGAGGGCTGTGCCCAGTTCTGGGGCCACCAACACAAGAGAGATGTTGGGCTCTTGGAGCAAGTCCAGGGCAGCCCATGGAGATGCCCCAAGGGCTGGAGCCCCTCTGCTCTGGAGCCAGGCTGGCAGAGCTGGGGGTGCTCACCTGGAGAGGAGAAGGCTCCAGGGACACCTCAGAGCCCCTGCCAGGGCCTAAAGGGGCTCCAGGAGAGCTGCAGAGGGACTGGGGACAAGGGATGGAGGGACAGGACACAGGGACTGGCTCTCACTGCCAGAGGGCAGGGCTGGATGGGATATTGGGAATTAGGAATTGTTCCCTGGCAGGGTGGGCAGGCCCTGGCACAGGGTGCCCAGAGAAGCTGTGGCTGCCCCTGGATCCCTGGCAGTGCCCAAGGCCAGGCTGGACGGGGCTTGGAGCAGCCTGGGACAGTGGGAGGTGTCCCTGCCATGGCAGGGGTGGCACTGGTGGCTTTGAGGTCCCTCCAACCCAAAGCAGTCCTTGGCTTTGTGACCCTGGGCTAATCCCTGTTTCTGCTGCTGGCCCTGCCCTGCTCTTCTCAATAACAACTCATTTCACAAGGGTGAGGTCCTGAACATTTTGTGCTGCACTCCTCACCAAGAGCTAATTGAAATCACTTTAACCTTCTCTTCTCCTGGGGCAGAGTCAGTACAAATACTCCCTACATGTTCATACAACACACAGTTACTCAAGGTCAGGCAGAACCAGAACCTTCAGAAATTTCTTGGAATGTTTCTGAGTTTAATCAAAGTTGTGCTGTTTACTGACTTCCACTCAAGTGGTTTCAGGTTATCAAAATTTTGTCTACTCTTACAAATTTGCACCTGGTTGGTAGCAATTTCTCCAACCCACACATTTCAAAGTTTAATCTTCTGTGGCTCAGAGCAATCAGCACATCAATACTGATGACATAAAATACTCAGCTGATATATTTAGGTTCTGAGTGAAAAATACTTCAACACCAGTATTTGTAACAAAGCTCTAGATTGAAATATTCCAGGGCACTTAATTGTCTCTCAGTGTCCCCCCTGACCCCCAGGGGAGGAAGGAGGGGGTTGTTTGTTGTTCTTTACCTCGATGTCTGTGTCTCTGCAAGCCTCCATGGCACTGCTGTCAGGGAAGTGTTTGTCATCACTCTCAACTGTCTGCCAGTAAAATCCATTTGGCACTGCAAACACTTTCTCCACATCCTGAAATGCACAAAGGACAGCTCTCACTTCCATGTTACCTTGGTCCCTTAAAATAAAGCAGGAAAAGCAGGATCTTGTGGCCACAGAGCACATGAGGATGCAGCTGGTGGATTAAACCCAGCCCAGTGTTGTTAATTTATGTAATTTGCTTTCTTCCAATATTCCACTAGCTCCATTTAATTGATATCCCAAGAATATGAATCTGCAACTGCTTCCCAAGAGCCTGAGCATTCCCAGGGTCCAACCCAGTGACTCCCCAACACACAGAGCACCCACAGACATCACCAGGAGCTGCATCCATCAGCTGAGACCTCAATTCTCCAGGACTGTGCAGAGCACTCAGCAGAAAAGACCTTTGTGAAAGCAATGCTCTAATTAACCAATCAAATGGAAGGGTAGAGAAGGGATTGCATGAATTTCTACATGCCTGTAGCCAAACTAGCACATTTCTCCTGTGCTCATGTCACCACAAGTGACACATATCTGTTAGCCTCATCGTGCCACATCCTCATGGATAGGCAAAAAACTGGCATTTGGGTCACAGCTCCACACAAGCACAGCATTTCCCAGCCTCAGCACCTTATTTTGTTTTTCATCCATTTTCTGGGCAGCCAAGCAAGCAACTTGTACAAGTGCAAGGGTAAGGATGTGTCACTCAGGAGAGGAGAATGTGCTGTGACTGCACGCTCTGTAAGCAAGGCCACAGTCCAGGGACAAAGGCAACCCTTGAAAGTCACATTTGTCAGCTTCTGGTTAGAACATTCCAGAAATACAGATGCATTTAGGCAGAGTTCACAGTGGGCAGCAACCATTCCAGGGATGAAGAAAAAAAAAATAGTCACTTTTAAAACACAGGCTCAGGTGTAACTCAAAGAAACTTCACTACTTTTAAAGGTTCTGCTTTGATTTACTGCAGGTATTAATTTGTCCTCAGCTTATGTGGACTGGCCTTTTCAAAAACAGAAAAAAGAAATTAATTTTCAACATGGTCTCATCAGGACTTTTATGATGGAGAGAAAAGGGGCTAACCCTGCATGAAGAAGCATCCACTCTGCATGATGAGCTCCATATAATGCTGTTTAATTGTGTCATCACCTGAGAGATTTCGGGTGAGCTGCTTGGCAAATGATAGGCACTTCAGAGCATTCCACAAATGTTTCAAAGTAACAACCAGAAAATGAAATTCATTTGAATATTAAAGCCCCTCTGACAACTGCCTTTCCACTTCAGTAACTTTTTGTGTTGTCTCCTTCCTCTGTTTTCTGTGCTTCATGAGGTATTTGCCTGAAATCAGAACTGGAGATTTCACTTTTCACCCTGTTTCAGTCAAATCAACTGCACCAAACCAAGGGCTTTGGTATCTCCCAGTGGATCTGTGCATTCTGTCCTGCAATCCGTCAATCCCCAGCCCCCACTGCTGATATTACACTTGGTTGTTGTGGAAAATATCATCAGAGGAAAAGGAGACTTAAGGAAAGGGATCTTCCCCATTCCCAGTGCATGATGCCAGCTCCTATCTGCAGCAGTGGCACAGTGCAGTGAGCTCAGACAAGCTCTACAGAGTGGGGATGCAGCAAAATCCCAGTTTCCTATTTCTTTCAGCTGTTCCTTGAGCAAACCTCCTGCCTGTGAATGTTCCAGAAGGAAAAGAAGGAACAAATGTGCTCAAACCAGCATCAGCTTCTATTTCCACAGAAACGTTCAGGATAATCATCCAGCTCCAGGGCACAGGGTGGAAAATCCAAGGGGGAAATCCAAGGGGATTCCAGGTGGAAATCCAGGCTGGAAAATCCAAGGGGAGCCCCTTGGTGTAAGCTGTGCATTCACGGGGATCCCAGGATCCTGTGGCCACACCTGGGAAGCCAGGCCTGTGGGAATTGTTCCTGCCATCTGTCAGATCTGTTTTCCAACAGCCAACCTGAATGGGAGTTCACAAACAAATAAAAAACAGAGCTTGAAAAGTCTTATTTCTCCCAGAAAATCCTTCTCCTTAGAATTAGAAAGCAGACAGGTGGCTGCAGGATGAGCACTCTGCTTTGTCCAGCCTGGCTGTAATGTCCAGTGGAGGGCTCCTGACACAGCCTTCCTGTGCCATCAACAGGAAAAAACAGGCAGAAAACCACTTTCCCTGTGATGTAGAAGAGAATTGCATGGAGCCATTTGTTCTAATACTGAGCTGAGCCCTCTTGGACACAAAAAGAGAAAGGGACCCTCTGCAGGCAGCTGCAGGAGCCTTCTGCTACTGCAAGAACTTGGACACTGCTTTCTGTTTATGGTACCTCAGTGCTACTTTTAATGTTCCGCAAGAGGGAGGGTGTGAGAATTGTGTTGGTTTCACCCTAGGGCTGGTTCCTGTCACTCCTCCAATGTCACAGGAGCTGTAAATCTTTTCCCAAGCCTGTGGAAGCATCAGCTCTGAGTGCTGACCTGTCCCCTGGTGGGAGGAGAGGAGACTCCCCAAACTCTCAGAATGGTGAAGAAGCAGCCCAGCCTTTGATCCCTACCTGAAAACACCTCTCCAGTGAGGCTCTGAGCTCTGTACCAACCTCCCATCTCCTGGGAAAAGCCTCCTCCCAGGGAGGAAGGCTCCCTGCACTCAGCAGCAGCTGCACAGCCCCAGGGATACTCTGACTTCTGCTGTGACAGGTTTCAAAGCCCAGACCCATGGACCCATACCCATCCCCATGTGTGTTTCCAGGGCTTCTTACAGCACTGACATCCTCTCCATCCACACTGCCATGATCAGGATGAGCAGGGAGGGAGGGCACATCCATAAACTCCTGCTTTTAGTTATTCCTTTTTGCCAATTTATCCTTATTTGGTTTGGGTGACAAATTCCAGCTTCTGCCACCTTAAGACACTGGGAAAGACCACTTTGTGCCACAGCTAGGATTGAACACACACCAGTTTTTCCAAAAGCATTTCAAAGAACGCCCAAGCTCCTGCTTTGGTTCAGATAATATTACCCAGATGAAGGCAGACAGTTCTGGGAAGGAAATTCACAGGAGAACAAAAACGTGCTATAAAATCCTCAGCAGAAAGAAGAATAAGCACATTTCAGAGGAGACTGGAGCTGCAGCAAAGCCATGAATATTTAACTGTCACACAGAAATATGACCAAGCCCATGATCCTCTCTTTGTACTTCCAGTGTTTTCTGTTCCCATCTCTGACAACAAAGGAAGAGCTTTTGCTGTCAGGTGATCTGAGAGAGTCTTCTGAGTTGCAAGGAGTCTTCCAAGCTGTTCCCAGTCCCAGCAGGAAAACAGAAACTGCAGGAAGCATCCCCATGTACTCCACAATCTCATCTCACACACAAGGCAAAGTTCTGCTCAGTCATTATCTCTGTGAGACAACAGCAAACCCCTCAGAGAAGGATGCTGCACTTGCAGTCCCTGCAGAGCCAGGGGGGTGTTCTGAGCTCAGGTAACCTCTCCCTGCCAGCCCTGCTGAGCACATCAGGGCCAGCAGAGAAAGCACTTCCCTCTCTCTCTCACTCAGCAAGGCTCATGTCTGATGGGATTCACCAAATCCTGCCCCTGAATGAGCACATCATCTCAAACTCTCTCCTCTCCCTGCTGCCCTGTGCAGGAGCAGAATTTTCCTGATAGAATCCAGATGAACACAATGCTGAGTGTGTCCCCTGCACATCTTCCCTCCCCACTGTGCATGTTCTCTTCAGATGGCTGCAGAATTTAGTACAGGAAAGTGGAGGCACCACAGGAAGGGCCCAGGCAGCAAAAAGTCTGGGATAGAGAAGGCTCAGCAAGGAAGACATGCAGTTCTGGTGACTGTAGTTCAGGCAGTTTGAAATGGAACTCACCTCCCCTTGTTCCCCTTCTGGATTGGGAAGGGGAGACAGAATGAGAGAGCAGCCTCCAGCCTTTGTGCCCAGCAGCACCAATGGCAAAGCACAGCAGCCTGAGAGTTCTTTAGAGCTGCTCTTTTCAGGAGTAATGAGTGATGGACACAATCTAAATGTGAGCTGTCAAATTTTAGGAAGACTGAAAACCTCTAATGTTTTATTCCTCTCCAAGCTGTGCCTTCATCTTTGTGCCAGCTCTGGTAGACATCAGTGTAGTCCTTCCTTCTTCTAAAGGTTAGGGGGTTTTATTTACAAATGCCAGTGGCTGCCTGAACTCCTGGCTCCATGAAAATAAATGCCAGACTCCAGAGGGATTCAGCCAGGGCCAGGATGTCACCTTCTGCCTCCTGAAGATACAGCCATGCAGCTATTCAGGGCTGCAGCTATGGATTGTTTTCTATAAATGAAAATAGATGAAGTCCCAGGACAAACATTTCTCCCCAGACAAGCCTTATCCATGTGGAATCTCCAGCCAGATGTGCTCTCACCCAAGCTGCTGGTACAATGTGAGCTGCCTGCACTGCACACTCAGGCTGCCAGTGCCTTTCCACTGATACAGAGAAGCCACAGGCAAGGTTTGAAAGCAAAGGCCAGGGTGAACCTGTCCTTTTGAAGCTCCTGCTTTACATCTTCAGCCTGGATGTCCCAGAGCTGAGTGCTGGCTCCATGGTTGGCACTGCCAGTGCTGCAGGACTCACCCTGTCACATCTGCTTTGGGTGAGCCCATGTGGAGGAGCTGTCCTGGGTGTTTTATCCCTCCCTAATGCCCAGTTCAGCTGCACAACAATCAGATCTTTCAAGCTTTGGAGGAGGAAAGCACAACCCTGGGCTGTGAACTGAAGCTGGGAGCTCACAGCAATGTGGGGAACTAAATCTGGGAGCTGAGCAAATTCTCCAGGGAGCTCAGGTAGCATTTCCATCCCCAAACATGGCCCAGCTTGGGTGCTGCTCACACAGCATGAAATGAGGGAGAACACATGGGGGCAATAACCCCAAATCAAACCATAACTGCCCCAGCACAGGCACTGAAGCACAGCAAAGCCCAGGTGCTGCAGCTGGGGATGTGTGAAAGGCAGTGCCCACACAGCCACTGCAGGGTTGGGTGAAAGGCTGGTGTGCTGATGAGCAGCAGCTCCCTGAGCATGCCTCCCTCAGCACTGGAATTAAAATTTGTTACAGCAAAAGACAGTGGAAGATGCTGAAGGCAACTCAGCAGGGCCAAGGCCATGGTGCTTGTCAATGAAATAATGTCACAGCACTCAGAGCCCAGAGAGCTCAGTGTTCTCACTGAGTTCATCTCAAACACAGACTCACAGAGCTGAAAGATCCTCTGCAAGTGCCTCCCACTGCCTCTTCAGAGGCTGCACACAGAGCTTGGGAATCTCAGCTCTAAATCTGTGCCTCAAGTGCACAGAGCAACAAGTGCTGCATCTGGGGCTGCTTTCTTTTCTTTGGGGATTTCAAACTCCAGCTCTTCATGTATCCAACATGGTTATTTCAGGATGTGAAATAAAGTATGCAACTTTCAAAGCTTCTGTGTGAGAGAGCTCCTATGGCAACACAGTTAACATCAACTCCAGCAGGGAAAGCCCAGAAATCTGAAATTCCACATGAAAGAACTGCTCTACTTTCTGCCAGCCCCCTGCCACACATCAGCCTTGCTGTTAGGTCAGTCTTGTGCTGCTGGGTATTTTCAGCAGGCCTAGGTTACAATACTGGGGCAAATTCAAACCCCCTGGATCCAGTTCTGGGATTCTTATCTACAATTAGCCAGAAAAAAATTAAAAAAAAAAATGAGCTTTGTCTAAGCAAAAAGTAAGGAGGAAACTTTGTGTAGACCTGCCCTTAATCACTGCTACTTGAAATACCAACACAAACTTTGTGTCAGAGCAGGGAAGCTACTAAAGGAACAGCACAAGGCAAACTCATCAACAGGAGGTACAACAAAATCAGTTTTCTGGGACTTAAAGTAAAAAATCTCCTTCACCTTGACTTAGGGATGTCTGTGGACAGAGGAGGAGGGATGGAGGTTCCCCTTCTTCCTTAAAAGCTCCCTGAAATGCTGCTGTGCCCTGACTCTGTCCTGGCAGGCACCTGCACAGGCTGGGAGTTCAAGGAGATGCTCTGGAAGATGACCATCAAACCTGAACCTTTTGGGCAAATGTCCCAATGTCCAGAAAAACTCAGGGAGAGGAAAAGAACTCCAGGATGGAGCAAAGAGGCTGGGGAAAAGCAGCATCAACGCTTGCTCTGTGTGTGCAGTCTGTATCCCTAAGTTGAATGTTTGCATCCTGAGGCTTAGCAACAGAAGTACTTTTATTTTATGCTAAAATGAAGAAATCCTCTTTCTGCTGACAGGGGACCTTGCAGTTAGCAGCTTCCACAGGGATGTTGTCACTCCCAGCCCAAGCTGGGCTTTAATGACTGCACTGTGAGCTGCTGCTCCTATCAGCAGTGAATTGCTGCAGGTTAATAGGCTCATTGCACAGCACTCATAAAAATGCCTCCAAAAACCAGCACAGGCAAAGCAATCTGTTTGAGGTCCAGAACAGGCAGAAAATCCAGCAGACAAATTGACTGAAAACAAGACATTGGCTCATGCACTAACAAACAAAAAGCATAAAGGTTATTACAATTACTGCTGGCAATTGCTCCCCAGATCACACACAGAGCTGCTCAGTACACAACAGCTTCCCTCTCCCTGCATTTCGACCCATTTTTTTTTTCCACCATCCTGCCAGGATTTCTCTCTCAGGCTCTGATCTACCTGGAGCAAAAGCAGGGATTCACTCACTGCATGCTCCTCCACCACGTGGGCAGAGCTTCTTTGGGCTGCTTAGTTTTGTACACACTGCCTCAAAACAAATACAAATGTACAAAAAGCAAAGCATGGATCACTGGCCTTGCACCAAACCTTCAGACCAAAGAAGTTAAAAGAAGATGATACTGAGTTTTCTATGCAGCACTTTTTGGTTGTATTTTAATGACACTTGGGAACATTCTCAGTTGGTGGCACTTTGCAAAGCTCCAGGGCAGACATCAGGGTGAGCTGCTGCCTGCTGAGAGAGTGGCTCATTGAGCCCAGCTTTGGAAATCAGCACTGCTGCCTAACCAGCCATGAGAATGTGACTGTTCCACCCTGGCAGTGTCCAAGGCTAGGCTGGACAGGGCTTGGAGCAGCCTGGGACAGTGGGAGGTGACCCTGCCCATGGCTGGGGTGGAACAGGATGGGCTTTAAGGTCCCTCCCAACCCAAGCCATGCTGTGATTCCATAGCTCTGTGAAAAAGCCACAACACACAGTGGTCTCAGCCTCACTCAGGCCTGGGGGGCACAGAGCACTTGAACTTGGGAAGAGAATGCAGTTTTTAAACTGACATCATGTTTTCCATGGCATGAAGGCAAAGATCCACCCCCAGAAAGTGCCTGCTATCTTGCTGTTCAATTCCTAATGATTTATAATTCCTCTAATATGGGATTTGCATAAAAGCCCTGGCTGTTTTAAATGCTGCCTTATTTTATGCCTTAAAAGCATAGAGCAGATTTATCTTTTACGAGTAGTCAGACTCTTTATGGCTCTTGCTTCTGCTTGAAAGCCACAGTGACTGCAAATCAACAACACTAAGCCTCCTTTTCCTGCACACAAGTGGGATAAACCTTTAGGCAAATTGCTAAGTGCACTGCTAAACCCCTAAGCTTTCATGGCATTGATTCTCACAGAGTCATAGTAATCCCCAAATCTGGTTGAAATGGCAGAAAAGTTCTCATGTTACATCATTTTTAAAATTAAAACTTCATTGTGAACAAGAATTGCAGGCTTTGCCATTCCCTGGAATTGTGTCTCAAGGGTTTTGTTCATCTACAAATATTGGGAAAAGACCACAATTGTCCAAAGGCTGGTGCTGCTGTGGGAAAGAAATAAACAAAAGATTCCCTCAAAAGGTACAGAAACCAGGTGATATTCAGTGCTGCTTTGAAAACCCACTCCAAGTATTTACACCGAGGTAGGAAAGGGTGATAAAGGCCTAGAAGCAGCATTGAGTGCCCTTAAGGAATTAATTCCTCCAATTAGAATAAGGAATTCTTGTAACATTTCATTGGTGGAATATTTGTAATGGAGCACTTGCTAATCTGACAGAAGTGAAAGGTTAATTATTATTCTGCTTCTGGACAGCAGTGAGTGCTCCTGCAGACATTTCAAGGCAGGCAAGAGATTGGAAGCACTTGGTTTGGAGAGGTGCTGTGTCCTTGGAGCTCACACTTCCCTGGAAATCCACAGATATTAAAATCACAGAACTGAATCACAGAATATTCTAATATTAGAAGCATTTGTTTTCAAACTCTGTTTAAATCCTTTGCTAAAGCAAATGAGAATATCTGTTAACACTGGAAAAACAACTTTTACTGGACCTGATAAAAAATTACCAGAAGTCCAAGCACCTGTGTACAGTACCTGAGGGTCAGGATTAACAGCAGTGATGTTACTGAGCAGGACAGAGGGAATTGCAGGAACAAGTGGGCAGAGCTGCTTTTGGAAGTGACTGGCCAGTTCATCTCTCCACCAGATAAGATCTGGAAGCCATGTAGAGGTCAGAAAAGCAGAAATCTTCTGGTAAAAGCTGGATGTTCCCTGGAGATGTTGTGCAGTCTGCAAAGAGCCAGTGGTTAAAAAGCTTTGGTGATGGTTTCAGAAACTCTGTCTGTACCTTGCACCTGCAGCAGCTCCTCCTCTGCCCACCCCAGACCCCAGTTCCACCCAGCTGCCCTCAGATGCTCCAAACCAACCCCTGGTGTGACACCCTGCACCTCCCAAACCACTGCACCCTTCATCCCATCTCATGCCATCCATCAGCTCACAAACCCTGCTCCAAAGCAGATCCCACCACCCTCAGATGGGGAGAAAAGTCCATAAACAGGACCATGAGCCAGCCCAACACAATGAGACATTAACTTCCAAAGACTTTCTCAGGGATATAAATGCAAACAGGGGTTAGTGCCCCATCCCTGGAAGTGCTCAGTGCCAGGGTGCAGAGAGCACTGAGCAGTCTGGTCCAGTTCAAGCTGTCTCTGCCCATGGCAGAGGCTTGGAATTAGATGACCTTTAAGGTCCCCTCCAACCCAAACCATTCTGGTTTTTTTAAATATCAAGGCTAATGTTAATACTGATACATTAATATTGAATACTGCACTGCTGAACTACAGTTTTCCATCATTTAACCTCCCCTCTAAGCCTCATTGTTCCTCAGGTTGATTCTTAATTAGCAGAACTTTCAGAGAATAAAACCAGTGACCTCAAGGAGACCCAATTAGAAATTAAAAGACTCAACAACTGTGCAGAACATCTTCTCTCCAGCAGTTACTCAGAGGGAAGGGAAGGAACTGGTGTGGCCTCACCTCAGGTCTGGGGCAGGTGTGGGTGCCACAATATCAGAAGGATCTAAAGCTGTTGGAGTGTCCAGAGGAGGGAGCTGGGCATGGGGACGGGTCTGAGGAGCAGCTGAGGCACTTGGATGGTTCAGCTGGAGAAGGAGACTGAGGGCAGAGCTCAGGGGGGGCTGCAGCTCCTCCCGAGGGGCAGCTCTGATCTCTGGGACAGGGAATGGCTGGAGCTGGGCAGGGCAGGCTCAGACTGGATTTTGGGAAAGGCTCTTCCCCCAGAGGGTGCTGGCACTGCCCAGGCTCCCCAGGGAATGGGCACAGCCCCGAGGCTGCCAGAGCTCCAGGAGTGCTTGGGCAGCACTGCCAGGGACGTCCGGGGGGGATTATTGGGGGTCTGTGCAGGGCCAGGAGCTGGGCTGGATGATCCCTGGGGGTTCTTCCCCACTCAGGATATTCCATCACTCTGTGATTATTGCACCTAAAAAGTGAGGCTCAAAGAGGAAACCCCCAAATCAAAGGACAGAGATTGGGAGCTCCTCTGAGCCACTGGAGAATGAAGTGATGGAGGGGCACAGAGAGGAGCCCCAGAGCTGCACACAGCTCTGCCAGTGGGATAACTGGGAATGCCTGGCAAAGAGCAGAGGCTGCACAAATCTAATTCCCATGTAAAAATCAAATTCCCATCAGACATGGAACTGCAGCCTGCCCATCAGCACACAGGGATTGCTGGAGGTGAGTGTTTTGACATTTCTTTTGACAACAAGAAACCAAGACCAGGCAGGGATGCTGAAATCTGCCTCACTTCTAGCAGCTGTTTGGAGGAGGACAGAAATAAAATCACCCCCAAAAAAGCTGATAAAAATGAGAGGAAACATAGCAGAACCACTGGATATAGGACTTGATGCCATCCCAGTTGAATAAGCCAAAAGACTTCTTGATGTGCAAAGACCAGGAGCTTTTGCCTGGAGAAGCCACTATTATAATTCTATTTATAACTATTAGACCTTGGGGCAGAGAACCAGAATGTGATAAATAATCAAAGATACACAGATGACAGTGAAGTGGCCAGTAATTAAGAAATTGATGGTTCAGAGCCCCTTTTTGGGGCTGGAAATGGACTCTGGGCTCTACACATTACTATTAAAATATCATTTGTCATCATGGTTAATATTTACAGATATTGGGTCTTTTTTGTATAATCCAAAAAAAGTAGCTTAAGGTCTCCCTAGATTCTTATAGCAAACAGATGCAACAAAGTACCTGGAAATGCAATCATATTTTAAAGGTGAGGCCTGAAAAGTGTTTTTTTGTGCCCACAGGAGACAAATGGAACAAGAACCAGTAAGTGCCCCAACAGGATATTGTTTTTCAATTCAGCCACTGAAACTTGCACATTGACAGGACAGTGAGAGACTGAGGGCTGCAGTGTGAAGAGTAAAGTCCACATTTCTCTCCACAGCAGCTGAAGCTGCCCAAGGGCAGGAACAGAGAGACTTGCTGTCATTTTCCTCGTCTCTGCTGGGGCTGACATCCCAACTTGTGTTGTTCCTCCCAGCTCTGATCTCTGCTGGGGAAAGCAGCAGCTCTACAAATGCCTCGGGAAAGAAAGATTGACACAAGTCAGTGCTACCACAAAGAGCCTCTAATGAGGCACAGGAAATCTAAGTCCTGCTTGGAAGAGCTGCCCAGCCCCTGAAATGTCACTGCTGTGCAACAGAGCTGAGCTCAGAAGTTTTTCATGATCAGGGTGGGCAGGCCCTGGCACAGGGTGCCCACAGCAGCTGTGGCTGCCCCTGGATCCCTGGAAGTGTCCAAGGCCAGGCTGGACAGAGCTTGGAGCAGCCTGGGATGGTGGAAGGTTGTTGTTCACAGTGTGAACTAGCAACTTCCAAATTAATACATTTTGTAAAAGACTTTTACCATGAATGCATTTCCACAAGAGTTACTAACACTTTACAACAAAGACAAGACTTTCTAAGTAGAGACCACGACAGTAAGAGAATTCTTACTTTCAGTTTTACCAACTATCATCTCAGCAAATTGTAATGAAGAGCTGATGATTTCAGCTCTTACTTACAATCCTCCAATGGTAATTCAACCAAAACCAACAAGGGCTATTGCTATTGCATTACCAATGAGTATAAATAAGCAAGTTGTATACTGAGAAATGCCTGTTAAGAGTTTTAGCCCAGTGCCTAATGTCCTTTAGATAAAACATGTCCTTTAGATAAAATATTCTTCAAGAATTCTTTACGAGTTCATTTCTCACATTAGGTGTCCCAGCTTCTTGCAGGGATTTGGAGTGGATGGCCTTGAATGGCTCCTTCCAATCCACACCATTCTGTGATTCCATGAGAAGGACTGGAAAAACTGCACAGTTTGTTCCACCAGGATGTGATTTAACCCTTCCCAGCCCCAACCAAACACTCAGGGCAGCCTGAGCCCAGAGCTCCAAAGTTCATTCTGTTCTGTAACCCTGGGGAAATATTTTGAGCATAATCAGTGCTCAATAATTTTGGTGCTTTGGCCAAGCCCTCAGCTGGAATCAGCAGAGAGCAGATCAGGCTCTGTCCCTCCATTCTCTTTGCTCCACAGAGGAAACACCTTGAATTCATATAAGAATTTAGGGAGAATATATAAGAATCTAGGGAGAACTTAAGCTACTTTTTTTGAATTATACAAAAAAGACCAAGCATCTGTAAATGTTAACCATGATGACAAATGGTATTTTAAGAGTAATGTGTAGAGCCCAGAGTCCATTTCCAGCCCCAAAAGGGGGCTCTGAACTATCAATTTCTTAATCACTGGCCACTTCACTGTCATCTGTGTATCTTTGATTATTTATCACATTCTGGTTGAATTCAGTTGCCAACACCAAGTCCTTGTCCAGCCCAGCAGAGCCTGGTCTCATCAGCCTCTGCCCAGGGCTGCTCAATCACTAGTGGAAAAGCTGCTCATTGTTTTGGGCTGGGCTTTTTTTAATCATGACATTTGCTGCCAGCATCCATTATTTATTTTCAGGAGCACTGGAACCACAGTTGTGAAACTCCAGGTTTTGTGATACAACCTGGGAAATTCAATTTTTGCTGCTCCCAGGCAGCAGCTGCAAGTAAAGGGGATGCTGAAGTGTGTTTTAAAACCATGTTCACACATCCTGATCCATTTAGGCTCCCCATGGTGTGGCCAGCAGGTATAATACAACCTGGGGATGAAGCAGGCAAAACCAGAGTAGAAAATCCACTACCAGCTCACTGAAGCCACAAAAGTTGCTTTGAGCCACCTGAGAGGAGCTCAGCAGTCTCAGCAGAGCACAGGGCAGCACCTCCAGGGTTCCTCAGCCACAGGACAGAAATTCAAGCAAGTGGCTCTCAGAAGGTCTGGGGGACACAGGGATTGCTGCTCCCCACATCCACCTGGCCACAGTGCTCAGGTAAATCAGGTATTTACACCAGGCAAGAGTGGCAATACTACCTAAAAAGCTGTCTCCAAAAAAGAAATAGGTACAAGATGCTTGAGCCTGTATCAAATCAGCTCTGTGAAAGACAGAACCAACACAGCAAAGCCCAGAGCTGCAGTTTCACAGCTCTGTGCTCAGGACAGGAGTTCATATCATGTCTTACATCACATGTGCCAACCCCAGCCTGTGTGCAGGACCTGCCAGCTTTATTGCACAGCTCAGGCTCTGGGGCCCACCAAAATTGAGGGCACAGGTTCCTGTCCTGCTTCCAGGCCTCAGCTCCTGGCACTCAAATAAAAATAATTCCTCCTCCTGTGCCACACTCTTCACATGGTTAAAATAAAGGAGGAAAAACCAGAATAGATGCCAAAAGACGTGTCTCCTCCAATGCAGATCAATATCTGCAGTGTGAAGTTACAGCTAATGAGCAATTGACAAAAAGTGATGCCACACAGAGCTGGTTTCTGGTCTGCACATAACCTAAATGCAGCATTGCTGGATGATGCTCTTTTCTGACTCAGAGATGGGGCAACTGAGAGGCATTTCAAAAACTTTGATTCTATTTTCAGTCTCATGTGAAGGGTGAGCCAATGCAGATGTGAACATTCCCTCCATCACAGTTAGATGCCATAACCTAACTGCAGCAGTGAGGACAGCTTGGCTTGGCAATCAGCTGGAAAAGCAATCCCTCAGTTCCACAGCACTGGGCTGCTCCCCCATCCCAGTCTGGGCAGCTCTTCCACTGCTCTGTCCTGCCCTGCTGGGATCTGAGCTTGAGCTGGCACATCCAGGCCTGGTGCTCAGTGCAGAGCAGTGCCTGCACAACTACCAGGTGTAAATGCTGCTACTCACTCCTGCCTCGTGGCTCTGGGGGCAGCTCTGGGCTGAAGGTTCCTCTGGTGCCACCAGGCAGGCGTAGAGGGCCAAGCCTTCCTCTCTCCAGGCCTGCTGCAGCCCCACCACCTCAAATGGAGCTTTGGGGCCATCCTTCCTCTTCACAGGAGGCACCTGGAAATCCATTGGAACACAATTCCATTTTTAGATGGACTGAAAAAAAAACCCCTTTATCTCGCTCTGTTGCTTTTGAGTAGAGCCCCACAACATCCCAGGGAGAACTCTGCTTTGATTAGTAGATTAGCTGTGGTTTAGCCAGTAGAAAAATCAATAAAGACCAAATTAAATTGGAATAACACATTGCTTTTGATAAGCCATAGGATTTATTTTCACAATGAGGACTTGCAAGCTCTGACTTCCACCAGTTTCACTGTGTGGAAGCAGGAATTCATATTATTTCCCTGCTCCAGCAGGGGTGGGCACAGAGCTCCTGCCAAGGCTGCTCAGAATGTTTCTGTCACAGCAGCACTGTGTGTGCCCTGATCAGTGACACTGAGATCAATCCAATCCCAGCTCCAAATCAATGCAAAGGGATGATGCCATGCCAAGGGGCTGCTGCAGGCTTCCCTAAGAACCCAAACTAAACCTCAGCAATCCCTAGACTGTGAATCTCCTTTTAGTCAGGCTGAGGTGATTTCTTTTTCATTGATTTTTTTTTTTTTTTTTTTTTTTTTTTTTTTTTTTTTTGGTGTGTACATGTATGTGGGAGGCAAACATTCTATTTTCCAGTTCATAGATCTGATTTAAACCAGAAAGGGTAAAAAGTGACTTCTGCAACCCCAAGACATAAATTATTATTGTGAATATAAGTTTAGATCCAGGGAGAAGGTTCCAGTAGGACAGACTGTGCCCTGGCTCTTTAGCTTGGTCAAAGTCATATAAAACATAATCCACTTTAACATGCAGAATACATGAAAATCTTGATCATAAGTTAGAAAAGAGAGAGAAGAGACACTTGAAACAACCTGGGAAGGCACTGGGATGCTGCAAACTGTCCAGGGCAGCTGGTGAAAAGGGGCAGAAAACTCTGGGAAAGCCAGACATAGGGAATCAGCAAAGCCAGGAGAAAGGAAAAGCAGAGGTTCCAGATCTGGAACATGCTCTGGATGGAGAGAAAGGCAAGTCTGAGCTACAGGACTGTAATGCCCTGCCAGGACTCTGGTGGATACAGAAGCTCCAAGTCTTGTTCTCCTGGTTTGTACCATCACCAGTCTCTAGGAGCACTATCAGCTCTATTTACTGCATTTACAGGGAGACAAAGGCCTTTAAAAACATGTTTTTAACACAGGGCCAGGCTGGATTTTCAAACTGCTGCACAGCTCAGCTGGATCACTCAAAACACCAGCACCAAGTCCTCCACTGGATTCCCATGGGGAATTCTGCACCATCCAGGGGACCACTGCTCCCAGCTGGCAGCATCCAGCACATCTCCAATGGAATCAGCAAGGAAATGCTGATTTACACAAGCCAGTCCATGGAATTGCATGGATTTCCAGATGAGAATTTGGTCTAAAATTACCTCAACATTTCCTCAGCTCTTTCAGTGAAAGAAATGCAAATTCCTTCATTGCTATCCAACAGCCATTTCAGAGCCTGTGTAGAATAAACTGGTGGATTTTACCCCAGTTTTCCTTGGGCATAAAATCCATCTGAACATCTGAGCCTATACCCAGCAGAGTGACACAGCCCTGGGAGCTGAGGAACCCTTTCAGGCTCAGAGAGAACTGCTACCAGTCAGAGCTCAGTTGGGTTTTTTTAAATGGTAATAACACAAGGGAAGAGAGCTCACAGTGCAGCTGGTCACAAGCTAACGAGTCTGAAAGGAAAATTCAGGATGCAGGGCTGTTCCAGTGGCAATTTTCATTAGCACTGAACTAACACTAAAGAATGTTAGCAATGTTTTAATGCAAGCATGAACATCATTAACAATTAATTGTGTTTAAGTGGAGTTTAAGTGATTTAAAAGCCTGGCTGCTCAGGGTGAAATCTACCTTGACTGTGTGGATCAGTATTGGTATCCCAGAGTCTTCCCCAGGGAAAGGAATAAGGCCACTGAGCAGGGTGGGAAGGAAAAATAAACATTGAGGAGGAAAAATACTCTCTTTACCCAAGAGAATAAAGGGTAATATGGATTGGAAGGAGGATGGGGTGGTTTCTTTAGAGGAAAACATGTGAACCAAAGGACAATTAAGGAGCCCCTCATTTGTTCACAGCACTCCTGACCATCAGGAAGGGTCTGTTCTTATCTAGAGCAGTGAAAACCAGGAACCTGTGTCCACTGCCAAGGACAAAGCCTAACAGCCAGCAGTCACTTTCAGCAACTGAAAATCTGGCTCAACAATCTTTCACTTCCTCAGAAACTCCAGACACAGCCCAGCTCCAACCACCTCCGGCGAGACTTTTATTTACGGAGTCTGAGGTGAATTAAAACATAATTTCCACTTTGTTCTGCCACTGTTTTGTAGCTTTTTTGGGGAAAAAAGGAGATTTCAAGAGTGATTATGTATTCACTGCAGGTCCAAACACAGCCCTCATCACCCAGAGTCTTTAGTGGCAGGTCACTGCACTCACCAGGGACAGCAGCCACGTCACGAGGGCCTGGTAGATGTTGGCTGCTCCCAGCACCTTGTCAGGCACCTGCCCCTCACACTGATCCATGGCCACTTGGCCACAACTTGCCAGCCAAATGGTCAGCAGCAGCACCTCCTTTTTCACACTGCAGTATCCAGGTAACGTGGCAATAGCTGGCAAAAAAGAGACTTCCTGTCCAAAAAAAAGATCATATGAAAATGAAAGTCCCTTGGATGACTGGAAGTGTATTCATCATCAGGAATTAATTACATTCATTGCCATCACAGGAGGGGCATTTAACACCCAGAGAGCATTTATCAAAGAGGGAGAATGAGCCATAAAAGCCAGGTTGCTCCATCAGTGACACCTGCCTGAGCACTGCAGGTTTGCTTGGACAGCTGTCACCTGGGTCCTCATTTAGTCACACACTGCCTGGTGAATGGAAGGTTACACAGTCACAGCTGGAAAAGTGGGATTGAATTTATTCTGTATTCAAGACTCAGCGTTTGGGTTTTTTTTTTTCAAATCACTGACAAGCCCTCAAACAAGCCTGATAGTGTGAAAACTCATTTATTTTCTGCTTCACCTAACATCCCTCATTTCAGAGATGAGGTCACAGTTAAGAGAACTCACCTCCTTTCTTTACCTCAGCATTGATTGTTGGTTATTTAGGATGCAAATTCCCTTTCCTTTAAGAGAACTGTTCAAGACACAACTTCAAGCTTGAACTGTGGACTTGCAGTTTTTTGTCCTTCCACAGATGCTGCAGCTGTAATTATTGGCTGTCTTCTTCTTCCTATCCAGATTCAACTTGCTGCCCCTGACATTTCTTTGGTAAATTAACCAGCCAGTCCCTAAAATCCCAAAGATTCTCCAGTACTGCTCCTCAATAGTTACCATCACAGAATCATGGAAGGGTTTGGCTTGGAAGGGGCCTTAAAACTCATCTTCTTCCACCCCTCCCACAGGCAGGGACAATTTCCACTGGACCAGGCTGTTCCAAGCCCAATCCAACCTGGCTTCATGGTTTCAGTTGCTCCGTGCAGCCCATAATGAGGATTTCTGCCCACACCTCTGCACTGAATGAACCTTAATTTGACTTACCTGAATTTACTCTGAAAGCAAAGTAAGCTAAATCCAATTACAGTCACTTTAATTCTGAATTAAAATGTCCAAAAGTGTGTTTTACAACTAATCCACTTGACAAGTTAATGTAGCTTGACTTTTGTGCTGGTCCTCAGAACAGACAACTTCTTAAAATGGTTTAATAAGGACTCAAACTAAAGCAGCTCTACTGTGTCACCCAGTGTTTTGTACCAAATAAACCTGGAAATTAGTAATAAAGGCAAATGTGGGTGATGCTGCAGATTTGTATTCATTCATGTCCTGGGGTGCCAACAGAATTCCTCAGGGCTTTGACCCCTCCACTGAAATGCCCTGAGGAGACCTTGGGAGAAACTCTGGGACCATGAGAGAAAAGTGACCTTCTGCTATACTTTGTGCTGGAGAAAGGATTCTTCCCTCCTCCCTCAGCAAGGGTGTGGGGATCAATTTAAGAGCTGATGACATAAACAGGATCTATAAGTAATGTTTCAGCAGGAAATCTCCAACTATTCCAAACTTCCTTGGCCCAGTGGGTTTTCTGACCAAAATCTGATAAATTTACTCACTAAGGTCCTTTCTGACTGTAGTTCTGGTGCAGGTTGGACCTTCCCTCTCCTCCCTCTGGCAGCCTCCTCACCCCAACAAGAATCTAAGTGTAGAGCTTGAATAACTTCTGAAATATTAAGACTAATGAACAAAAAATGAGCTAATCCAGTTTAATTCTGGGCAAGAACAATTGAAGAAAGATACAAGTGGTGCTTTCAGGGTATGGCTTCCCACAGCACTGCCCAGTTTACCCCAGTCTGCAGAGGAGAGTTCAATCTGCCCATGTTACACTGGCTTTTATTTGTGAAGTATTAGGTTATAAAAAGCCTAAAATTACTCAAATGCTGGGCTATTTTTGGTTGCTCTGGCTGGAATTGTGCTGTCACTCAGAGATAGGCTTGCAGCTGATTGCAGTCAAGTGCCAACAATTACCAAAGAGTAAATAAGATAAAATTTCCTATTCCCAAATTCTTGCTATTTTATTTTGCAATTACAGTTTATGTCATTACAAGTTCCAGCCCTTCAGCTCAGTTTCCCAACCCCCTCCATCCCCAGCTCTGGCCTTTTTAACTCCACTCTCACATAAGACCAGTGCAAGGAAGAGCAGCAACCACAGTCAAACATCCATGATAATCCCAAAGGAAGCTACTAGTCATTAAAAACTCATTTTAAAAAGTGGCAATTTACCTCCATATTATTATTATTTTAAACCAGAGCTGTTTATGATAACAGCAAGCCAAGGCCTGGTGGGCACAAGATTGCCAGCCAAGATTAAGATCATTTTATTTCTAATAAAACAGCTCAGAGTGGTTAAATGATGCTTTGTTGATGTTTTTTAAAAGAGTAGTTAACATTACTCTTCCTACACATCCATGTTAGATTGGACAAAGAGTTTCAAAGACTGGGAAACATTAATGCCAAAGCTGTGAGAGGCTGGAATGACCAAGTTTAGGAGAACTTCACAAAGATTTCCCAGCAGAATCAACACATCCAGTCCGAGGAGTTGCCCCAGTGGCAGGATAGGCCAAGGAAAACCCAATTTTTACTTTAATAGCCACAGTCTCTCCCTTGGAGGTAAATAAAAGTCAATATTTCCCTCCCAGCACCTTTTGCAACACTAGCATGTTCCATCCAAATACCCTCCCTGCTCCACTGGACAGACCCTGCAGCAGCAAAAGCTCCATCCAAACATCCCCTGCTTGGAAAAGAAGAGAGGTTAAACCCACCCAATCTCCTCCTTCACCACAGAGGGGTGAGTGAGGGGCAAGGGGAGGAATAGCAAGACTGTCACTCTCATTGGCTGGAGGCTTAAGCAAAATAATTGTTTTCAGCCCTGTCTAAATTTATCCCCCCTATGTCATCTGCACCCTAGCTTGGATCCCAGATTTAAGAGGCAATCCCTGATGAATGGCAAATTACTGACTGCAGAACTCTTTTGCCAAAGGATGCATCTGCTGTGGGTTTGTAAATGTGAGCTGATTTCTAAGTGCTGGAGCAGCTCAAGCTGATTTCTCTAATGAACCTTCCCCTCTCATTGCACAGCTGCTCTGGCATTCCATGTTCTGCTCTGCCCTGTTCAGAGCTCGTGGTACAGGACATAACCATGAGGACTGTCTGGTTATATCCCCATTTTCCACACAGTCACGTGGGAAGTGCAGGATTTTTAGGACACATTTAACAATTCTGGCCATCTAAAGCAAAGCAGATTATCCCTATTCCATGGCTTCTAAAAATTCTTGCATTAGATGAAGACATATTGGAAATGTCAAGTGTTTGTTCATTTTCATTCTGTGGGGAAGGAAAAATGATGACAATGCCATCTGTTAGATGATTTGAAACTCCACATTAAAGTGTGGAATAAACCCTGAAACCATTGAAAAAACTGCTTTATCACTGCAAAGTGGGAGCAAGGGGTGAGAATGAGGAGAGGATCTGCAGTTCCTGCATGCAACCAGCAGAACACTCTGGAATTCGGAAGTTGGCTTTTCCTGACAAAAAGGAGAGTACAACTGATGTTTAATGGTCTGAATGGTCTTTTTGTAAATGCATTTCTGTAGCAGAGTCACTCTGTGGCACCACTGCCTTTCTGAGCATCATGCTGAGGTTATGGATCTGAAAAACATGATGGGGGCAAGAAGGCATTGAAATTTCTGATGTGGATGAGGCTCAGATTGCTCAAATGGAGGAATTATGGTGCTCCAAAGCAGATAACTCTGCCAAGGGAGGCTGCAGGGATTCAGGGAGCTGTGTAATGGAGCATTATTTGCTCTGATCTCCATAGCTTTCAATTCACTTAGGGCACTCCAGATCATGAGAATTTAAGTTAAAAATATAATAATAAACAAAATGTCTTTGCTGACAGGTTTCTTGTGCTGGACAATTATTCTTTGTCTTGGATGTGAAGAGTAAAACCTCTAAACTGCACTAAGGGAATTCTCAGCTGCTTCACTGGAGTTAATGGCTCATCTATCAAAGATGTGGATAAATCTGGTCCATAGCATTTGTTAGAAGAGAGATGCTGTGGAATCACACAGGATCAAAATATTTTTGGTCCAAATTCAACAAATTAAAAAATCCATTTAAATAACCTGTAACCAACAGCTTTTTTTTTTACATATAATTTCTTCTTTATTTTTTAGAAGTAGGAAAATTTTCTTTAAAAGGCTCAGCTCAGGTAAACACTGACCTGAGAAATGCATTAAAATTTAAACCAAAGCAACACTGAGTCTTATTTGAGTTTGTTTGCTTTCCAAGCCATAATCATTAAAAATGAGAAGTGCCTTTTCCATGATTGGTGTTTACACTCCAGTAACACTTGGAGAGGCTCAGAAGGATTCCCAGCCTCATTGTGCTGGTGTTCTGAGCACATGTAACAAAAAGTTCCTCCTCTAATGAGTTTATACTCCTGGTTAATGAGAAGCAGCTGAAATGAGTAAAGGAAGTTTAATTACTTACAAATTTCATGTGAGCACAAGACTGGGAATGGGGAACTTGTGCCTCAGTCCTGGCTCTGGAATGAAGTATTTCTCTATGGAACTGTAAAGTGAGGATAATATTTCCTTATCCTGGTCCCTGTCTAGCTGGAGTAATTATCAAGACTCTGTAAAGTGCTCTGAAGAGGAAGAGTGTAAGATAATCAACAAACTTTCAAAGTTAACCTCTGTTCCCTTTCCTAATCCTCTTAGCCCCCTCAGTGTGATCCTATCTGCATCTTCCACTTGTTCTTCAAAGGATTCCAGCCTGCCTCACACATGAAATGTGCCAGCACTTCCAGACCCTCCCAGGGAAGGGAATTGCACCTGCTCATCTGCAAATGCTGGGACAGAGCATGGAATTGGTCCTCAGCCATCTGAAATCTAGGCTGGCCTTTGGCACCTGCTCCAAGCTGGGTTTAAATTCTATAGGAATGGCTCTGCTTGGATACTCCAGGAGATTCCCAGGGGGTTGGAATGAGAGAATCTTTAAGGTCCCTTCCAACCCAAACCATGTGGGATTGGTTCTATGATTCACCACATATTTATCAGCTTGGGGAAAGCCTCATTTTTTCTGCCCATCTATTTATCTTTTTAGTTATCATTTCCCCTGATAGTCTATGGAAATCCCCAAAGAAATAAAGGAAAATAAAGGGTCTGGGGGAGAAAACTCTGCTCAGCTGCTTTATCAGGAAGTTCTAGCAGAGTTAAAGTGGCTTGTTCTACAGACTGGCAGCTTCCAATTAAAATTGATTGTATCCAGTTTGTCACAGGCTCTGTTCTCTTCCCTCCAGCTATAAAACACCCTCCAGACAACCCTTCAGACCTGTGAGATTGGGGCTTTGTGATCCTGGGAACTGCTAAGTGCTTACAGTGCTCCCTGAAGCTGGTGGGAACTCCAGGTGCTTGGCACAGAGCTGGGCAGGGCTCCGTGTTTGCAAAATAAAAATAAGTGCACGATTCTTCCACTCCATAATCTCAGATAAAGCCCTGAATTCCATTCCCTGCCACTGAGAATAGTGCCCCATAATGAGTATTTGTGGAATGATGTGTTTACAAGTTGTGACCAAGCTTATCCCCCTGTGTGCTGAGATTTGGAACATGAGCCCAGCCTAAGTCAATGCCGAACAAGAAGGCACGAGGAAAACCAGGAGTGTAATTTAAATCCTGCAGTTCCTTTAACAGCCAAGCCTGTACATCTCCTTGGAACAACAGAGGGGCAGGTTCAGCCTGCTTTCATCCACAAATAGCATCAGTGATCACAGCCCTGAGGTAAGGCCAGGAGTTGGGAATTCTATTTTGATTCCAAAAGAGAGAATCACAGCAGAAAGTGTTTCTCTGTGTAATTAAACGTGACTGGCACTTGTTCAGAGCCACTGCAAACCCAGGGCAGCCTGGCACACTGCAGGACCTGAGGAGACAAAAAGCTCAGATATGGTTTTGTGTCCTTCTGCCCTCTCTGGGATAAGAAATAGAATTTGGCTCATGGACATTTTACATGATTGTCTTCAAGTTTAATGTGAACATCCCGCTAATGTGAATGGAGGAGTATTCAGGACCTCTACTGGCAGCAAGCTCATGCATGGAATCCTGGAAACTCTACTCCTTTTCCTTGTATTAACCTTTCCCTTAAGCAACAGCAACCAATGTTCCCATCTGTCAAACTCAGGCAGGAGTGTATTGAGGAATAAGCCTAAACTCATTTTAATCACTTCCAAGATATGCCGAGGACTATAAAGGATTAAATATCTCACATTATCCTGGGGCCTTTCCAAACTGCAGTCAGAGAAACAGCACTGCAAGATCTCACTGCTTTGTGACTCCCTGGCTCTTCAATTCCTCCCACAGCTGGAACAAGCACAAACCTGGGAGCCATCAGAGTGCCTCTCCAGGTTCACATGGAAGGGTCTCCACGGCTTTTTGGTGACCTTGTTACATTCAGCACAGGTGAATTTCCTGGTTCTGAGCATTTCTACAGGAATTTGGCTGAAAAACCTCTTAAAGCAGCCAAAGGTTATGAAAGCAGCTTTACTGTGTGGCTCTTGGACCTGTTCTGGTGGTGTGAGCTGAACTGGCGAGAGGAGCCACGAGGGTGGGAAGTACAACCTGCCCTAAGAGTGCCTGGGCACTTCCATAACATTCCTGACTCTGGGAGCACAGAATTCACAGAATGAATTCACAGAATGACCAGGTTGGAAGAGACCTGTAAGATCATCGAGTCCATGCCATTCCCTAACACCTCAATTAAACCATCAAGTGCCACATCCAGTCTCTTTTTAAATGCATCCACAGAGAGCAAACTCCTCCTGTGTGGAGGGAGGTGTTTGTAACACAGACAGGTCAGGCCTGGACCCTCTGCTTGCTTCTTAAGGCAGATCCTCAGGTCAGATCTGTGCCATGCTGAGCCTCAGCTCCTGGGATTTGTGCCCACAGCCAGGACAGCAGGAAGCAGCTACACCACCAAAGTGCTGTGCCAGCAATCCCCCCGTTTGCTTTCCCTGGCACCATGTGGGAAGATGAAGAGGAGGCCAGAAACACAGGCTCTGTGCCAGCTGCCAGCCACCCATGCTAGAAAAACATTTCCTTGGGATCTTCCATCTATTCCAAATGCTGGGCTGGTGGCACAAACAGGAATCTTGGCCTCCTGTCTCTGTGTGCTAAGTTTAACTCTATCTCTAATTGCCTTAGTTTATTTTTAAGCCTTTCTTGAGTCGAGGCAGAGGGTTCATTAAGTACAAGAGATTTTAATCTTGTTTCAGGAACTCATTAAAGGCCTGGCAGGAAAAAAAAAGGAGGAATTCAGGGGCCATCTGGTGGCTGTTGGGCACAGCACTGCTGGCCACAGCCTTGGCATCTGCCCAACAGGGAGAGCACCTGGAGCCAGGCAAACCCCAAACTCAGCTTTGGTGTCTGAAAAGCTTTACTGTAGGAAATATTTGGTGATTTTTAAACAAATGGAGATTTTAAAAGCTATATTAAGATAACAGTAAGGGCTAAATGCTGTTGTAATTATATTCACACAGATGCAGTTGCTTTGGCCTGGGATCAAGGAAAACATTTGATCACAGGTGATTTGTACTACCAGGATTACTCTGGAGTAATACAGATATAGAAAAATTCAACTACTGTGTAACAAAATCGTTATAATCATAAAAAGATTTTATAGGTTTCCTCAGCTTCTCCAAATATATGTACTGCACCACATTTTGGGGGATAAATTGGCATTTCTGTAAGGAAGTGGCACAAAACCTATTCCTTCATGAGCGGTTGATCAGGCCTTTGTCCATTCTCTAAGTGGAGACATTAATTTGACTTTCTTACAGTCCTTTTCCCTTATCCATTTTCCACCCAGCAGTAAAAGTGGTGTATTTTTAAATAGTGCTGAGGCCATCATCTCAGTGCAGTCATGTGGGCAGCTCCAGTGGAGCTGGGGAGGTGCCGAAGTGCCCTGGCCCAGCAGGTGAAGTGCTGGGTTGGGATCCCAGGATCCACAACGTCCTTGAACAACCAGAGCTGGAAGAAAAGGGCAATTTCCAATGCTGATGTCAGCACCATTGCCTCAAAAAGATCAAAACACCCATGGAACAGCAATGGCAATCACAGGCACCTATTTAAGGAAGACAGGTAAAGAATCAAAAGCATTTCACTGACAATTTGCAGATCAAGGCACCTCCTACTTAAAAATAACTTCTGGGGCCAGTAACTGAACTAAAAATACTTAACAAGTTTTGGAAATCAATCCCTACTTTCAGGCAGACTGTGCTGATGCAGGGTAACTGTCCCAGTAGCAGAATGTCCAGCAATTCAGCACCACTCTGGATGGTAAATATGGATTTTGTCAGGGATTTTCCCCTAAAGAAATATAGGATCAAAGAGAGAACAAAGCCATCAAAGGGCAAGGAAGGATTTGACCATGATATATTGGTAATTTTTTCTTCCAGTAATTTTATCCTCCAGTTTGTAAAAACACTGAGATTTTAAAACACTGAGACACAGAAGAAACCATTTTCCATCCCTTCTGGGAACACAACAAAAATAAGCTTAAATTGGAGAGGGACTAATTTAAATTAGACTTAATGAAAAGCTTTACAACTCTAAGGATAATTAAACAGCAACATGTACTACCTGGGAGTCAAAGAATCCTCACCATTGAAGATTTCAAGACCAAGTTCTATAAAGAATTAATTTTGTTGCAATACAAGTGGAACATCTTGTGGTTGAGAATTCTCCCTGACACCAGTGAGCTGAGTCAACGGGGTGTTAACATAAAGAACCTGATGATTTTGACAAAAAGGTGATGGAGCCTGTGTTTACAAGATGGAAAGGAAAGTACCCACATCATCTATTTGTTAAGGTAGAATGACTCTGTTGTGCCTGGATGTTTTTGTTGTGTAAGGCAGCTGTAAGGCTAAGCTGCAATGAGATGAGGATCATGGTAATATAATTACTAATACAAGGTTAGCCCAAGTGATTGTGAATGCCAAGAAAAATGAGATGCCTCAGTGTGAGTCAACACATTCATTTCCCAACCACCCTGGCTGTGTAAGGGAGATAAAACTGTGTTTATGAGGGGCTGGTTACAAGGTGGCTCCTAATAGCTCTCCAACAACATTATCCTGTTCTGCCATATCATGATAAAGCAATAAATGCAGAATCAAGCTGAAGCCCTGCTGAAAACACCTACTTTTTTCCAATAACAAAAGAGATGAGTACAAGCTAAATTCTAGTTGTTCTGTGTGAAATGAATCCCAGGGCTGGATGGGCCATGCAGGGGGGTTTGGCTGTTGTGTTCAAGGCCAGGTCTGGCACAAGCTCAGGTGTTTCACCTCACATGGAGCTGCTGGAAAAGGAGCTCTGGGAAGCTGCTCTTCAGCAGAGACATTTCCCTTGGTCCTGGACAAGCTGCAGAGCAGCTCTCCCTCTGCCTGGCCTCACCCCCTCATCTGCATTGCCCCTGCTCTGATTTTGTGGCTCCAGCTCAGCCCTGTTCCATCACTCCAGACCCCCTGGGTGATCACTGGGCTGCCCCTGGGTCCTGCCCCTGCGTCCTGCCCCTGCCTTGGCTTTCTGCCCTTCATCTTGCCCTTCCTCATTCCCACCCATTTGCCAACTGGCCACCCTCACTGGAGCTGCTCTGCTGCTCCTTTGGACTGTGGCACTGCCCTCCCTGCCCTGCCTGCCTTGCTCTCAGCTGCACATCCTGCTTTGTCTGCCCCAAAGGCTTCCCACTGCCAGAGGGCAGGTTAGATGGGATATTGGGCAGAAATTCTTCCTGTGAGGGTGGGGAGGCCCTGGCACAGGGTGCCCTTGGATCCCTGGCAGTGTCCAAGGCCAGCCTGGGATAGTGGAAGGTGTCCCTGCCATGGCAAGGGTGGGACAGGATGGGATTTAAGGTCCCTTCCCATTCCAGTCTGGGATCCTGTGATATCCTTAGAATAACCTGCTTGTGCTGCTCCTGACACAAAACTCAGCTCTGAGTGTGGCAAAAGTTACCACCATTATCTGGATCCCACCTAATGGGAATGGGACAGAAAACAACAGCAGCACCAAGTTACTGATCATAACAAGCAAGATGAATGAAGTGACAGAGCAAACCCATTTCATTTTACAACCTCCATTTAACTGCTTTACATCCTGTGAGCATTCCTTCTGTCTCCCTCATCAATAACAGTGCTCACATAATGAAACAAACCCTGTGCTGTTCCTCTAAACTCCTAATTCAGCCTGACCCTCCAGTGAGGATCACAGTAGCACTCTGCTGGCCCTCACAGAACTCCAGATGCTTGCAGCAGTTCTGAATCAGATTTAAAGGTTAGAATATGGTTGGGGCCCAATTTCAGAAGAGATCAACTCATACCAGTCTTAAATTTCACCAAAAGTTTGGGTGGGGAAGAGAAGGAAAATAAAAAAACAACCAAACAAATGAAGCCAAAGCACAGCATTAAAAAAACAGGTTCTTCCCTGCATTAATTTTAAAACCAAGAGGTGAGCCAGATTGCCCAAGTATTCACCCACCTCCAGACATGGACCTGACAGGCAGAATCCTTAGAAGGAACCCACTGATTTCCCAGGGATTTGGCACCTGCATGTCTTGAAAATCCACTGGATCTCAGCCCCTTCTCCAGCAGCTGAAGTGCCCCTGGAAGTGAATTCTCAGTCTCTCAAGTTACCTCTCCCCAACCCTGACTCTCAGAGTGAAGCTGAGGACAGAGTTTGACTGAACTGGGTTAAGAAAAAGGAGACAGCACATTAAATCTGCTTTTACATTTTAGAAAAGAACTCTAATGTAACCCTAATGCAGCTTTTTAAATTTCCTTTGCCAGTCCTTCCCAGCACCTCAGCTACAGTAATTGCAGAGTTTCTAAACTTTCCCCCTGATTATTATTCAATTCAATTATTTATGTACATTATAAATGGTCAGAAGAATTCTGGAAACTATGACAAGTGTTCCAGATCTGAACATCTATCACTGCCAAAACAAAGGACTTACCAAACAAATTTGCAAGTGTGCTACTCTGTCAAACACTGGGGCTTGTTCTTTGAATATATGTGTTTATATATAGATATTAGATATTTTCACTGAGACATAGCTGCCAAATTACAGGGGCTCTTAGTTTTAAATGTCAAAACAGTCAAAATTTTCTGTGTTCTTAAAAAAAGAAAGAAAATAAAACCCTATTCAAATTCAAAGGGAAAAAGTGTGTTATCAAAGCAGATTTCAAGTAATCTTATAAAGGACTGTTGTATTTGATAGATGATGTTGATACATTTTTAGTCTTAATTTTAATAATGAATATCTCTGAATAAGAACTAAGAGCAGAGTTGCCCAGACAACATGGTTATTATGGGTTGTGCTGATTTCCTTTTTCCATTGGTGCATTGGGAGGTCAGGCAGGTCCCCTGAAGCAGGCTGGCACTTAGTTTGGGATCATGGAATGGGTTGGGTGGGAAGGACCATAAAGATCCTCTCATCTTCCCCCCTGCCATGGGCAGGGACACCTTCCACCATCCCAGGCTGCTCCAGCCTGGCCTTGGGCACTGCCAGGGATCCAGGGGCAGCCACAGCTGCTCTGTGCCAGGGCCTCCCCACCCTCAAAGGGAAGAATTTGTTCCCAAAATCTCACCTTAACCCTGCCCTGTGTCCTCTCTTGTCTGTAACAAGTCCCTGTCCCTCTTTCTGGGCACTGGAGCAGTTTGCACAGGCAGCAGGAACCTGGGCAGGTGACAAATGCCCCTGTCCCTGCTGCCACAACTGGAACATCTTCCCATCCCTTAGGAGAACATTTACAGCTCCAGTTCCAGCACAGATCCACCCTGAGCTCTGCTCCAGACAAAGCACATCTCCAAGCCCATCCTCATTTTATTGGCATCAGCACAGCAGATATGGGAAATGACCAAACACAGGGTAATTCTGCATTGTCTGGTGCATTGTCAGGAAGGAGAGAGCAAGGCCCACGTGGATTTCTGAGGAGCAAGAGAGTGTCTGCATCTTACTAAGGGCTAACTGGAAGTGGGTGGTACCTGCCAAAGCCAGGGAGGAGCAAATCCAAAGGATCCACAACCTTTACACTCCAAAGCAAAGCTAAGGGTGCTGTGCTCTCCTTGTCAAAGCAGGCTGGCAGAGGGAAACTCAGCTGGGAGCTTTTTAGTCCTTTACTCCTCCTCACTGACTAATCCAGTACTAAATAAAATGAGCTTTCAAATCTCCACAACCACAGCAATCAATTTACAAAACAAACCTAAATGGTCCAGCCCCAAATCTAGGGCTGTGAAGTCTTTCAACTTTTGTACAAAAGAGCTTTGTTACTGGCATTAGCCCAGAGAAATCATTATGGCAGACTCATGGTGGTTCTGCAGTTTCTCACCTCCTCTGACCTTCTCACCTGGCCTTGTGCTCAGCAGAATCAGTGCATGGATGAAGCAGAACTGCTTGTCATAGAGTCATGGAATGGGTTGGGAGTGATCCTACAGCTCATCTCATTCCAAGCCCTCTGCTGAGGACAGGGACAGAGAGAAATCTTCTGAGGAGTAACAGGAGCCCTGTCCTCCAAGCCATAGTTATGCTTTGGCTAAAATCAGGATCATTTTATACCCCCTCCTATATCAGGAGTAAAACCTATTACTAAATCCACAATCCTCAAAACCCATCCACAAAAGCAAACTATAAAGCTGCTGGGGGCAGACAATGGGACTCAGCAGAAACAGTAAAAATATTGCACTTTTTAAGGAAAAGTTATTAAAAATCATGTGGGAGACTCTGGCTGCTGTGAAGTAGATGACACTGAGCACTGATTCCAGCAAGCCCTGACAGGTCAGAACTGGAGGGCAGCTGCTTGAGGAGCTCTCCCTGCACAGGAAGGTGGGGAATTCTTCTCCCTTAGTGTGAGAGAAGAGCTGTAGGGCTGCTCCTCTTCTCAGCTAATGGTGCTCCATAACAAACAGATTTGAAGCAATGCAACAAAAGTGACATTTTGCTCCCAGCTGCCCCTGGCAGGGAGCCCCTGTGTCTTAGGCTGGGGCTGTGTGTTCTGTCCCCATCTGTCAGAGCTGGGGCACTTATCTTCTGTCCATGGGGCAGTTTTCTTTATCTCTCCCACAGCCAATCCTCCCTCCAGGAGATCTCTGCTGTCCATGGCCACTGAGTGTCCCTGCAGGGCTGATCAAATTCCAGCATCCCATGGGGAGATGCTCTGCCCAGGGGAGGAGCCAAGCATTCCTACCTGGATCCAATCTGACCTGGGCACAGCCCAGCAGCCTTTGGCCACTGCATTCCCAGAGGAGCAGCTTTCTGCTCCCCTGCATTCCCAGAGGGAGAGCAGGCCCATCTCCAGCAGCCCTGGAGCTCCAGAGGAAAACTCCCCCCTTGTGCAGGATCCCTGCTCCAGCAGAACCACAGCTGGCACTGCAGGAGGGCTGAGCCCCCCTGGGATGGGACTGTGCCACCACCCTGAGCCCCCCTGGGATGGGACTGTGCCACCACCCTGAGCCCCCCTGGGATGGGACTGTGCCACCACCCTGAGCCCCCCTGGGATGGGACTGTGCCACCACCCTGAGCTCCCCTGGGATGGGGCTGTGCCACCACCCTGACCCACAGGGGATCAGGGCCTGCTCTGACTCTGGCAGGGCTGTTTTGTATTACTCCATCTTTATTTTATTTTTATTTTCTTCCCTAGTAGAGAACTGTTATTCCTGCTCCCATATTTTTGCCTGAGAGCCCCTTAATTTCAAAATTATGATAATTCAGAGGGAGGGGGTTTACATTTCCCATTTCAAGGGAGGCTCCTGCCTTCCTTGGCAGACACCTGCTTTCCAAACCAGGACACCCTGCCAGGCCCAGCCCACCCTGAGGCACTGACCCTGTGGAACAGGAGTGGGGTGTTCTCTGCCATGGGCTGCTTCCCCCACACCGAGCGCTGAGGCTGCCACTGCTCCAGCTGCTCCTGCAATCTGCATCTCCTCTGCCTCTCCTTCATCTCCTCTTCCTTTTGGGATACCTCTCTGTCACTTCCTTCTCTCCTGGAAAATACACAGATTAAGCTTTTCACTTGGGGGGAGAAAGCCTCTTGTTCATCTGGTTTGCACTTCTTTTTTTCTCGTATTTACACCACGCACTTGAGGGGGAATCATGACATGAAAGGCTAAAATAGATTTAGAGAGCAATTCTGCTGTTTGTGGGGGCACACAAGACCTTGTCAGTGGATGAAATCATCTCTCTAAGAAGAAAAACAAACACCTCAAAGAAAAGGAGCAGAGATCAAACTTCTGATAAGTGGAGATGATCTATGTGGAGATGCAAACTCCTCTAAGTACAGATGTGTTTGTGAGGTGTCACTCCCCATCTCCACACCAAGACTCTCAGTCCAGACCCATTTCCTTTCCTATCTGCTATAGGATACGACAGAGATAAAGTTCCCCTAACCCCACTACCTCCCATCTTTCTACACCTGGATGTCCACAGAGATATTTCATCTGCCATGGCAAACACAAAGTTCAATTCCTCCTGAATTCTTCCAGCCCCAGATCCCCAGCAATAATTAGAATAGCAAGAGAGAAAACTGAAATCAGTGAAAATCACTGAATTCTCACTCAGAGACAGTAAATAACCCACATTCTTGCCTGGCCATGGGCTGCCATCTCAGGCTAACAGGTAATCAAAATGGAGTTTAGTATTCCTGATGGAAGCAATGAGCTTAATGTCAGGAATTCCAGAGGGAAAAAACCCTGCAGCCAACCACCTGCCATTTAAAGCAGGTACACAGGAGCTGAGGTGTCTAAGTGGCAGGGCAGGCAAGTGTTTAACTCTGACACAGTGATAGTCTCCAGAGCAGGCAGATCCTGATTCTTTCCAGGGCTCATATGTCAAAGTCAGAATGTTAAATTTCACTCTGAAAATAGCAGGATATAACCTTTGAAAAGGCAGCATAATGGAGCTCTCCCAAACACTTGGGCAGGTGCACAAGGCAAGCACCTGATTTCACTTTGAAATTAGACCTTCTGCAGAATACACTACATTTAACTAAGCCCAGGGAGGCAGAGGCCCAAATAACTCTGCAATTTCCTCAATTATATCACTCTTATTTCTATTTTTTAAAGCTTTCCAAGATATTCCTGTGGCATTCCTCACGGGTGTATTTTGTAACTCCAAGATCTTGCAAAACTTTTCTTGTTGGCAAAGAGTCAGAATTCCTTTGTTTGGAAGAAAAAAAAAAATGACAAGGGGAGACTGATACATCTTCCAGTTTGTAAAAGGTATTTTAAACTAAGACACAGAATAAACAATTTTCCATCCCTTCTGGGAACACAACAAAAATAAGCTTAAATTGGAGAGGGAATACTTTAAATTAGACTTAATGAAAAGCTTTACAACTCTAGGGATAATTAGACAGTGAAATGTACTACCTGGGAGTCAAGGAATCCTCACCATTGAGGATTTCAAGACCAAGTTCTATAAAGATCTGCCAGGAGATATTAGATTTTACCTCACTCTTTATTGGCACAGGGAGACTGACCCTTCCAGACCTATTTTCTAGGAAGCTGTGCTTAGGAAACCTCAGTGGTGTTGTTCCTAAAGGAGATCAATACTGTATTATCCTCCTCTTCTGTAGAATAAAAGCTAAAGAAAAAGGCTCCATTTCCAATGTCAGAAGTGCCACAGCTCATCTAATGCCAGGCCCCACTGAGGCTGCCTCTAAACCTTCCAGCAGTAGCTGCCAGGACTGTTGCTCTTGCCAGGTTACAAATCCAGACACCCTCTTGCTCCAACTCACAGCCCAGGTAAGCAATTTTCTTTAATCCTGAACAATTAGAGAAGCCACATCCAAACCCTCTGATTAGTTTTCCTGGGGGATACCTTGGCAATTCTGCTGTAATTAGAGGACACTCTGGAGCATTTCCTGGATTTGGAATCTTCTCAGCTTCCATTTTGTTCTCCTTCTTTGTGTCAGCTCCATCGCCCCCACAGCTTGAAAAGGGGGGACTTTCCTTGCCTGGTTCCAATCTCAGCAGTTTCCTGGGAACCACCTCATTTCTCTCTTGCCTCACTTTACAAGATTGGTTTTGACTTTTATTAGAGGAACTTCTGTCTTCCAGCCTTTCTGGATGCAGTTTCTCAGCTGGAACAGACGTTTTATGAAGAAGCTCCAAGGCCTCCTTACGGGCTGCTCGGAGTTGTTGCAGTAACAGGCTCTTCCCTGAGCAATTCCTCCTGCAAAGGAAATAAAAACCTGATTTCATCAAGATAAAGCATTACAGGAATAAACTCAATCTCTGAGGAGCTTCACATAGAATGAGAGCTCAAAACAAGGACTGGGCATCTACAGGAACAATAACTGGGGGTGACAGTAGCACTGTCACTGTCAAATTTTCTGAAAAATCCCTTGGCCAGGATTTCTTCTCCTGGGAAGCTGAGGAGCCTCAGAGAAAAAGGAAAACAATATTATCTCATTTGCTTCTCCTGTGTTTTGCTGCTTTGGAATGGGCGTTGGAGATTGTTTATCAAACTTGTGAACTGTTTTAACTTAATGACCAATCATGGTCAGGCTGTGTTGGACTCTGAGGAGAGTCACAAGTTTTTAATTAGTATCTTGTTAAGCCTTCTGTCTGTATCCTTTCTCCATTCTTTAGTATAGTTTAGTGTAGCATTCTTTAATATAATATCATAAAATAATAAATTAGCCTTCTAAGAACATGGAGTCAGATTCATCATTCCTCCCCATGACAGGGGACCCCGAAAATACCACATAGCATCAGCACTCAGGTGAACAAGCAGAGCCAGAACACAAAATTGATCTTCCTGGCAATCTATTTACCTCTTCTGCATTCAGGCACAACACAAACACCTACCAGAACAGGCCTGAACAAATGTATGGTTGGCATGGGAATCAGATCCTATAGGTTTTTGTCCCCTTTGCATACAGGGGTTGGGGTTCAAATACATGCAGATGAAAAGTTTTTCTAATAATTATTACAGTTTTTGAATGCTTGGCTTAATTTTCTCAATGAGACTGCTAAACTGTCAGCAAGCACATTACTGTGGTAGTGGAATGTCCTGTCCTGAAATAATCTACATGCACAGAATAATAATTCCTGTTTAATAATTTGTTCCAGATAAAAATGAAACTGGATAGTCCCCTCACAAATGAGATCAGAATCCTGCCCTGCTGAGACCAAGAGGATTTCTTATTCACAACCAGAACTGAGCAGCATTTGCCAGGCATTACATTTGTGCATGTTCTTTTAGCAACATTAAGGTGAATCAAAATCCAAGCTCTGCTCTCCATCACTGCAGATTTACACTGGTGGAACAGCTGAAGTTGTGTCAGTGCCATGGAGAGTCCCTCAAGCATCCCCTTGTCCCTGCCTTTCACTGGTTTTGGGTTAGATGTTCTAAATTACATTGTTTGGCTTCTTGTTGGGCTCGTTGTTTGGGTTCCTTGTGAAATCACCTCTTCTTCCAAACCATTAAAAGAAGTGCAGGTGGCTGGCTCAACAAGACACGTGTTCTGCTTGTCCCCTGCCCTGCTGTGGCTTGAACTTGCAGGCTGCAGAATTCCAAATGGAGCCCAGAGCATGAGTGCAGGAGGATGGTTAAGTTTGACACCTCTGCTTCACATTAAAAAATGTCTAATACCCTATGGATATGAACCCAGGAGTTTAGCAGGAAAAGGCTGGCATCTGTGCATGTTGAGGAATTTACGTTTTAGGATTCCACCCATCCCACTCTCTCCCCTGTCCCTTCCAATTAAGGAGAATTGGGAGAGTCCCTGTCCATACAGTGTAGTCAATATTCTCTTTAAATCTCTATCCATTCTAGCCTATCTTATTATTTCTAAAAATAAAGGTTTGTCTGACTCAACTCCCTACAACATTTCCAAAGTTTGGTTCTGAGTCTTATCAAACACAGTTCTGGTGTCACTCACACAGGGCTGGAGAAAAACTCACATTTTCCAGCCCCCAGGGCAGCACTGCTAGCTGTGTTTTGAGCTGTCCCAAGCAGCTGGACAGGTGCAAATATTGCCTCAAGGATCAACAACTCTCTACCTTTGGTAGCTTTACCATGCAACAGGAGAAGAGTGACCTCCTGGGGCCACACTGCAGCACTTTCACTACTGGGCTTTTTTTTGTTTTACTGTGAAGACCAGGAATGGCAATATTTAAGTACACAAACTTTCACTCTGCTCATTGTTAGGGCAATTATCTTAGCTTCAGAAAAAATGAACATTATATCACTTGGAAAACAGTCCTGGTAAGGAATCTTACCTTATCCTTTCTGCTTCATCCTGAATTGTCACAGTCTCTTCTTCTTCTTCAGAGGAGGAGGAGCTGTCACTTGCACTGTGAAACAATCAGACCATATTAATTAACCCTGTTCTAGCTGAGTGTTGGCTCTTGGTCATTTCTAGGATGCAAATTTAGAAAATGAGGAAGAAGGGAGAGATACTTCCAGGGAAGATCTCTGGGTGTTATGGAGAGTCCTTCACACTATTGCTCTAGCAAAAAGAAAATTCAAATATTCAAGCAACTAGAACAAAATGTTTACCTGTTTATTACCTAGCTGTTATTAACTACAAGGTTTCTCCTTATGACAGAGGTGTGAAAGAACATTTTTAAAGTTACATTTCACAAGCATGAGATTCAGAAAGGTTTAAGTTTCTCACTTTTTATTACTTATTTCTCACTCCCAATAAAGCCAGGATTTACCTTTGCTCCTCTTCAGGGACTGTCACTGACTTTGGTGGCTCAGCATCTCTCAGATCTATGAACACAGTTGCAGGTTTTGGCAGGCCCTGGAAACTCATCCTGTCCATCCTCAGAGAACTTGGTGGGGATGACAGCAAGGCAACATCCCTACACACAGAAAACACATCTCAGCACATCCTCTGCCTTATCCACCCAAGGAAACCTGCAGGGAGTGCTTTAGGATCAAAACTGGACTGAGAAAGGAGCTCTGTGCTTGGCTACCACACAGATTCCAGCTCTGCTTCTGCCTGCAGTCAGAATTCAAGGATTCAGCTTCCCCCAGGAGCACAGATCACAGGCAGGATGGAGAGAGATATTTAGTTCTCAAAATGTGACACCACCAAATTGTTCTGGAGAACAAAGGCAGGCACCAGAGAAATCACAACTTTTAACATCTCAGTGTAAGAACAAGTTCCCCTTTCCTCTCTGCCTCTTCTGGTAATTCCATTTTATCTTCCCAGGCATACAAAGTGCAAATCATCCTAGTGGCTCTCCCTGCTCTGGTAGTGAGGATATTTCCCACCTTCCCCTCCACTCTTTCACTCATTATTTCTTCTGTGCTGCCACCATTGATGTTGCTCCCTCTGAACAGCCTGAAAATGCTCTTCCTTCACACAGAAACCTCCAAGAAGCACTGACATCTCCACTGACACCCCCAGAAAACCATCCTGTGTGTTTTTGCTCAATTGAGGTACCAGTAAGAGAAATGTGTACCCTAGATGACAAAAAAAGCTGGGCAGGATAATTGGCTTAGCCTCATTTTCCTGCCTTTCCCATTTATCCCAAGTACCTGGTAAGGTTTAGACAGAGGTTGATGGAGAATGCCAAAGTGTTTGTCATCAAAGGAAAATAAATCACTGACTGTTCCAACTCCAATATCCTTGTTTTTTGCAAGGCTACAGAGAAAAACCCCTGTGGAAGACCAGGAATTGCCCAGTATTCATTCTGGCAGCCAGGATGAGCTGGGATATGTGACAGAAAAGGACTCACTTATTGTCCTGCTGTCCCTGGAGGGAGCAGAGCTTGGCTGATGGCCTCCCACAGGGAGGGGACACTGCTCTGGACTGCCTTGCACACAGCTCTCCCAACCTTTCCATGAGCTCCTCTTCACACTTCCTCCTGAAGGACTCTGTAGAAGAGCAACAAAATAATCATCAGTTGTGGTCTTCTGCCATGAAATCCCCCAACATTCCCCATGTTCACATTGTTCCTTTCCCTACAGCCTGACAGCAGGGGAAGGATAAAGATAATATTGTAACTGGCTTGTCTGGCCCATGGCAGGCTGGGAAGAACAGGCTTCAGGCTAAGAAACCTAGATGAAATCTTGAGGCCAGCTAATTAAACATGTTTTAGAAGCATTTAAAAAACCCACTATGATTTCTGCATTCAAAATTATGCTGCAGGGAATAACTTAAATACAGGAACCCGAGTTTTATTTATTTTTATGCACTTTCAACTAGTGACATTACCATAATCTGTTGGGAAGAAAGCAACTTCTGCATGAGTTTTATCTCCCTGCTGCTCCAGCTCCTCAAGATTCTTGTCTCCATCCAATTTCTCAATATTCTGAAAGAAGACAAGAGAAATGTGATGGAAAGTTGACTCCCAAAAGACCACCCCTAATTTCAGTGCCAGCTTGCTTTCAGCAATTCCAGAGGAAGTGCTGTAAGGAAAGAAATGCATTTATTACATCCCTTCAGACACTGCATCCCTCCAGCTGCCTCAGCTACTTCTGCTGAGGCTCTTTCTCTGAGAATCATGAACCCTTTTGATAAGACTTCAAAAAATCACTGGAGACAGGGGAACAGATTAAAAAGTGGCCTGATACAAGGCCAAGCATGTGCATTCTGATCCTGAATAATGTGAGAACTTCTCACTGCCACCCACAGGAGAAGGACTTGTGGCTCTTCAGCTCTTTGAGATCAGCCCTTTCCTCCCCCTCCAGTTTCTGAGCAGGGTAAATTCCCATTGCTGTGGGTACAGTCAGAATCAGATGATATCTCACAGCTGCTCACCCACCCTGAAAAGAGGATCCTCCATTTCCTTGCTCTGAATCCCTGGCTGAGGACACACTCACCTGACTCAGGTACCAGAGGCTGCCATCAGAGTCCACATGCATTTAAACCACTCATTGCTTTCCCCTCTGACCATTATTTGAAGTTTTAATGAAAAGAATCCACACCCATGTGAAATATCATCACCAGAAATTCAAAGTGCTTATGAGTTTTATTGAAAGGAAGGGGGCTGTGAGTCGTGACAATGACACCACTGCCACAAGCATGCATTTAACACAACCACTCATGGCCTTTAAAAAAACAGAAGCAGCCTCCAAACCCAACATTTCACCTTGTAAAACCTCCAGCATCTGCCTTTCTTGTTGGACAGAAGGTTCTCCCTCCTTCCTGAGCAATAAATCTTCAGACATATCTGAACCTTGATTAGATCTATTCTAACACTGCAGCACTGGTTTAAGTTCCAGAAGGTTCAGAAGAAATAGGAGTGAAGGTTTACACAATTCTATTTCTAATACAGAAAGGAACTTAGGAAAAAAAAATCAAATTAACTGATAGGAATCAAGAAGAAACTGTATATTAGGTTTAGCAACTTGACACAAACTGAGGTGCCTGGCTGAGCTGGGGGCAACACCCCCCTTCAAATGAAAGTGAGAACACACTGAGCCTCTCAGAACTCAGCCCAAAGCACCAGACTTCAGCTCATTGAAGTCACTGACATCAAACAGGCTCTGAAAGGCAAGTAGTGCTTCCTGAATTAACAGAGACTGAATTCTATGAGGTGAGCTGGGAATTACACCCAGACCCACTTGAAAAAGATGTCCTTCAATGATGCAGCACAATTTAACTCACAGGCCAGCAGCTGCATGATTTGCCTGGACTGGAACTACTCTAACATCAAAAAGTTCATTTCTATGAATGCATGAAAGGGGAAGGGAAACATCTGTACTCTGACCTGTGGAAGGCATTGAACAGAAAGATCAGGACCTGCTCTCTGCTGATTAAGTTCTAATGAACTTAAAAATCAATACAGGCAGATCTGTAACTCAGTGCTGAAGAAAACCACCCTTGACTCTGAGCCACATTCTAGTTAACACTGAGCTGCTCATTCCACCTGCCTCGGGTGGGTGAGATTTAGGACTTCAGGAACAACCCTAAACACCTCCTCACCTCCAGCACCCCATTGGAGGGCCACAAAGCTCCCTGGTTTAAGGCAATTCTGCCTGGGAGCTGAAAAACTCCTTGCCTTCCCTGAGACAGATGCTATGGTTGGCCTCCCTAAGAGTTCATGGACCTTGCTGCAGATCCATTTGCATGGGGGTTTGTTTGTGTGTGTGTGTGTGTGTGTGTGTGTGTGTGTGTGTGTGTCAGCTCTTTTGGAAAACAGCCAAAATTTGACCTTCACTTCCATAGTTCCTAATGAAAGGCTTATTTATGCTCTGAGCACACTCAGATCTAAGTTGTATTTTGCAATTTCTTGTGGAATCTTTGGTAGTAAAGTTGTATTCTCTGTTTTGATTTGTTACACCCTCCTGAATTTCTGATGCTTAGCAGACAAACATCACCCAAATTAGCTGTGCTTTTTTTTGTCAATTACTTGAATCTAACAAAGTAGCCCAAATATCTGTGTCTTCTGACCTAAACCTCATGGGTCATGACCAGCTTGATCTCCTTGGTCATTCTTGAGTCTCTCCTGTGTTCCTCTATGTCATTAAGAAGGGACATGGAAGTTCTAGCAGGTTGAATGTGCATCTCCTTTGGACACAAGTAAAGATGGTATTAAACTGAAGTCCTTGAATTGGGAAACCCTGGGAAATCCAATGCTCTAGAGCATTTGGAGAGTATGTTACAAGATAAGTTTGGGCAGTATTTCACAAAAATAAAATTAAAAATAGCAGCTTTGTGCTTAGGTTAAGTCCTTTTGGAGTAGTTGTGGCCTTGACTACTAACTTAATTTCCTTGTACCTTTGTTTCTAGCAGTAATTTTTCATATGTCTAAGTTATCTGCAGCAGCTTTTGCCATGGTTTGGACTTGCACTGAGAGCTCTGGGGCAGCTTTTGGTAGTTGTGTAACACCCAGCCCTGTGGAGTGTCAAACTGGGACTCCAGCTCCTCGCTGCAGTGGGGTTATGCAGGCACTGCACTGTGCCCCAGCCCACCTGCAGCACCCCCCAAAGCTTTATTTCAGGGCCACTTGCCTGCAATGACAAATGGATCACTTCTCCAAGATGCTCAGCTGAGGAAGTTTCTTCCTTTGCAAGTCTTCCTAGGCTGTTGTTGATGCCATGGGAGGGAGGCTTGACATCCTGCTTTGGGGATGGCTCCACAAGGATCTTGGAGAGTATCTTTGTCTCTATCAGCTTTTTTCTCTCCTCTTTAGTGTACAGCTCTTGCACAGACACTGCTGGGTTAGGCCAGGGGTTTGCTCTTTCCTTGGCCTGTGTCCTGCCCATTTCTTTCTCCTCAAGGTGATCTGTGGAATCTGAGGGAGACTCTTCAAGAACAGCTCTCTTTTGGCTTGGCATTTCTTCAGTCTGGCTGGCAGGTTCAGGAGCCTCATCTTTAATCATTTGTACATCTTTTGCAATGATTTGGGCACCATCTGTTTCTTCCTGAAAGTCAAAACTTTCCAGGTCTTCGTTCCAGATCTCCCATGGAACTCTTTCTGTCTCCTGGATTTGCTACAGGTAGAGAAAGCACAAACACAGAGAAAGTCAATCTCCCTAAGCTTTGGAAGTGGATAAAAAACAAAACAGAGTGATTGGAAGGCAACAGCTCCAACTCAGACACCATATGGAAACAACCCACACCACATCCCTCATGCAAAACAGTGAGACTGTTTACTTTCCAAAAACTTTAATTTCAGGAACAGCTAAACATTCTTTCAATTACTTTTTCTTACATGTGCTCATTATTCCAACCAAACCATTCTGTGATTTCATGGATTTATCTTCACTGAAGGAACAATGTGATTCTTTTATCCCAGAAGGAGATAAAAGACTGTTCAAAGAGTAAACTTCATACTTTTCCTCTTTCCTGCACGGTCCTAATTCATTTTCTGGACACCTAAAATTATTGCACAGGAATTAATGCACAGGAAAAATTAGTGCACAGGAAAGAGAAACAGTAAAGGGACAATAAAAACTACCAAGAGATGGGACAAAAAAGGTCCAAAATCTCAAGAACAGAGAAAACTTTAAAGGGCCACTGCAAAAAGAGAAAAAAAGTTCTATTTTCAAGTGAGAGAAAATACTGAGGACGAAGCTTTTCCTGTTCAGACAAATAGGTCAGGCTTCATCAGCTGCCCACACCGGGGACAGCCAGAAGAGAGGGGTGACAGGACAGTCCCAACCTGCTCCTGGGAGTCTTCCAGGGAAAACATCATCAGTTCCTCCGACAGGTCCGGAATTAAGTTGGGCAGGTCCCGCTGGAAGATGAAAAGCTCCTCATCACTCTCACAGTCAGACTGCAAACAGGAAAAAACAGAGAAATTCAGCAGGAGACTGAAATACTCACTGATATTGGAATATCTGGTTTGCAGTGACAGCTCCCATGTTGGCACCTCTTGAAGAGTAGAGACAAGAAGTTTACTTGCAGTCAGACCTTTGCTAGACAGTCTGGAAGCCCAAGAGTCACCAACCCCACATTTCAGCAAGCTCCAAAAGTAAAAAACATGTAAAACATCAAATTCCCATGGAGGCTGATGACAAATATCCTGCTGAGAAAAGCAATGGAAAGTGAAGTTCTCTAACTCCCAAGTGATTCTCTGCACTACCTCATTCACCATCTGAGAGGCAGGAGCAGAGCTGCTCAATATTTACAAGGGATGGAGGGACAGGACACAGGGAATGGCTTCCCACTACCAGAGGGCAGGGCTGGATGGGATATTGGGCAGGAATTGTTCCCTGGCAGGGTGGGTAGGCCCTGGCACAGGGTGCCCAGAGCAGCTGTGGCTGCCCCTGGATCCCTGGCAGTGCCCAAGACCAGGCTGGACAGGGCATGGAGCAGCCTGGGACAGTGGGACGTGTCCCTGCCCATGGCAGAGGGGGAACTCAATGAGCTTTTAGATCCCTCCAGCCCAAATAATTCTGGGATTCTCAGGGACTGGAAAGGCAAGGCCTCACCAGACAAAGCCCAGTCCCACAGGACCCAAGAGGAACAAGCAGGACAGAGCAACCAGGCTGAGGCACAGCTCCAGATCCCTGGGCAATATTGGAGTGATGAGGCTGGGCAGAGATCAAGACTGAAAGCTTTCAATTCACAGGTGAAAATCTGGCTCAGGCAGAACCATAACTAGAAACCAAAACTCCCCTAACATAGCTAAGAGAGGGAGTGAGGGGCCAGAGCTGAGCCTAAATAGAGCTGCTGGAGCCCCAGGGGAGGCCAGGCAGGGCCATGAAGGCTTTTCACTGCCCTCAGGAGCCTGATTCCTGTTCAGACTGCAAACAGCACCTGGGTTTGGTTGGGCAGCATTTAGATAGCTCTGAAAATCCCTTTTTTTAAACATCAGATATGCATTGGAGATGAACCCTTATGCATGGACACCAAAAGGAGATTAAGCACCTCCTCAGCAGTCAGGACACAGCTTTCCTGCTGGTCCCTTTGTTTTGCAAGTGTGCATTTTTGGGAATTCACACTGCAGAGAATCCTCTCTGGTGTCATTAACACAAACACAACTGCAACAGAACATCTTTCCTCTTCATAAACTGCATTTCAGGGTAATGAAAGGGCTTCAGGGCATAAAATACATTAGGAAGAGCCATTTTTGGAGGTGGGAGCAGAGCATGTTCAGGTGACAGCTCTTGGATGCACAAATGGATCTTTCCCATGTGGAAATTCCTCGGACAAAGGTGCAGCCCTGGAACTGCAGCCTCAGCAGGACAGGGATTACACAACCAGATCTTTTGAATGCAAATGAAGTGCCAGACAGATTGCCTCAGTTCCTTCTGCAGGAAATCTTTTCCATGTGGGATAGAAACAGAGAATTTGGAGATTGTAAAGAGTGAAAAAAATGTTCAACATGATTTGGGGTTATTCAATGGTGTTTGGCACCAAAATCTGGAGCTGCTTCTCTGGCTTAGCCTGGTTGTAATTTACTCAACAAGAAAACCTACAAATAATTTCAGTGTTGGGCCTTCATCTGTACTACAGAGACACATGTTAACAGGCAAGGGTTGTTCTAAATAATTAAAACAGTGTAGGTAGAGGGAACTCAGAACAGTGAGGGAATGATGCTTGTCCAGCATGACAGTGACAGATCCAAGTGCAGAATCCAAGTCATGGAATCCCCATAAACATTTTATCCAGCAGATCACACTGCTTTGGCTCATTGATTATTAATATTTTTAAATTAAATAATACTAAATAATAAAAATAAAAAATAAATCATAAATACACACTGGAGGCATTTCTGGCTCTTTGACATCTCACAATCTCCCTCTGTACCATTAATGGCTACACTAAGTTGGGATAAAATATATTCTTTCTGTGTTCAAAACATTTTCTAAGTTTATACATGTTTGAAAATTAACACAATGTTCTGATTTGGACAAAATGCCACTAATAATCAAATCATGAGACACATTATCCCCTCAGAAAAGTCAATGCCAGAGCATCTTGGACGAGAGAGGAGCACCAGAGCAATGCTGTCCTGTGAGCAGAGATTTCAGCAGCCAAGAACAGCCTGGCCCAGACCCAGCAAGTGAAAAACCTGCACCAGTGAAGAACACTGCACAACACCTCTCAGTCTCACACCTCATATGAAAAGGTTTCTGCAATTATGCTTCTTTGGCAGGTAAAAAGCACAAAAAAGCAACATGTCTTGTGGAGAACCAGCCTCAAGTACATAATAATCCATAATAATCATGGAACCCCAGCATGGTGTGGGTTGGGAAGGGACCTCAAATCCCATCCAGTGCCACCCCTGCCATGGCAGGGACACCTCCCACTGTCCCAGGCTGCTCCAAACCCCATCCAGCCTGGCCTTGGGCACTGCCAGGGATCCAGGGGCAGCCACAGCTGCTCTGGGCACCCTGTGCCAGGGCCTGCCCACCCTGCCAGGGAACAATTCCTTCCCAATATCCCATCCAGCCCTGCCCTCTGGTAGTGGGAGCCATTCCCTGTGTCCCGTCCCTCCATGCCTTGTCCCCAGTCCCTCTGCAGCTCTCCTGAAGCCCCTTCAGACACTGGAAGGCCACAATGAGATCACCCCAAAGCTTCTCTCTTCCAGGCTGAACAACCCCAGTTGTCTCAGCCTGGCTCCCAGCAGAGCTGTTCCATCCCTCTGATCATCCTGGAGCCTCCTCTGGACTTGCTCCAGCAGCTCCAAGTCTGTGCTGGGCTCCAGGGCTGGAGGCAGCTCTGCAGGTGGGGCAGAATCCAAAGAATACAGGGAGAGGAGGTGGCAATGACACTCTGATAATTAAGGGAAATCCAGAAGACTGTGGAATAACACACAGTGTTCTATAGTCAGGACAGGCAGCCCAGCCAGGATGCCACACCAGCCACCCCAAAATGCCTGATAAGGTCACCTGCTCTTGCTTTTGAGAGTTTTTTCCTCATGATCCAAAGGGAAGAAAGGCAGAATTTCAGTGCTTACTGTGGAGGAGTCAGAGTCCAGGGATGGGAGCTGGTCTTTCACTGCAGCAAGGATGGCTCCCCACTGGAATGTCCTGTCCCCCTGCACAGGAGCTGCAGGAGGCTCAGCTGCATGTTCTGCATCCTCACTTGGTGCTTCTGAGGCCATTGGGACAGCTTCCCTTCAAGCAAACGAAAGATGAGCTTAAGGACACCTCTCCAAACATGAGATAACATCAGTCCAAAACAAGGACTAAGTGTGTATGGTGGAGCAGAGGCATCCCCAGCACTCCCAGCAGGGAATGTTAAAATCTGCTTTTTTGGAGCTATTCCTTTGCACCTGAGCTCACAAAGGGCTGAAAGCTGTCTGCCCTACTCACCACACACATCCCAGGCAGTTTAGCCCCTCATTTATAAAGAATTTTTTGGGATTCTTAGCCAGAGTGCTGTAACTGTGTCCTCTCCAAGCATGTTCCCGTGTTCTGCCTGCAGGGATGGGACAGGAACAGAGCAAAGGCAGCAAAGCTGTCACCTCTGCTCTCAGCTGGATTGACTCCTCTTCCCAATCTCCCTCATATTCCCCTCCCCCCTACCCAAAGGACAGATAAAATGATCACAAAGTCATAGAATCTCATCATGGTTTGGGCTGGAATGGAGCTTAAAGGCTCTCTCCTACCCACCTGCCATGGGCTGAGAACCTTCCACGTGGTTCATGTTTACTTTTGTTTTCAATGGATTTTTATGTTAAAAAATTAGTTAAGAATAGGCACATTCATGGATTTTGATCTCTCAAAGTGTTTCTAAAGTGGATTCTTTCCTCCTGTTCCTTGATGTCCATGAGAAGTTGAGACAGCACAGTAGGAATTGTAGCTTTGCTAAGAGCTCAGATCATTCACCCTCAGAGAAAACCTTCACATTTTATGCTACAATCACTGGTTTTCTGGGCAGTCAAACATGAGAGTAGATGACTTCTGGTTCAGAGGTTTCACAGAATACCCAGGGCTGGAAGAGACCCACAAGGACCATGGGAGGTTGGTGAGTGTGTGTTTCTTACATGTGCTCAATATTCCACCCTAAACCATTCTGTGATTCCATGGATTTATGTTCATCACTGAAGGAACAATGTGATTATTTTATCACATTTTTATTATTTTAAGTGTTGCTCATCTGCATTGGCCAGGACACTCCTCAGAACATGAAGTTAAACTCAATTATCTCCCTGGGAAGTTTATAATTTGCAAATTGCCTCTGTAGGTACTTTATAGGCCTGATCTGTGGTGGTTTTGTTGGTGTGAGACAATCCCTGAATTTCACCTAGATAAGAAAGAGGGAAATCCTCACGGCTGGAGCACTGTGCTCTGACACTGGGCAGAGCTTGCCAAGGGTCAGAGGAGCCCCATGGGGATAAAACAAAGTGCCTAGGATGGTTCCCTGTGCCAAATCCGAGATAAATATCCCAAGGTTATGGATGGACGCTGGATCTGACTTGTCAGTCAGCTAATGCAGCATCCTCTGTGGGAGCAAACAGTGCTCTGTGACCAAAACAAACATTTGTTAGCAGTGGCACAACAGGCACACTCTGGAGAGCTTGGGCACGGAGGTCGAAGGCTGGACTTGATGATCTTGGAGGTCTTTTCCAGCCTTAATGAGTCCATGAGTGATGGAGACTTGAAACCCTGAGCTTCTCCTTGTCACCAGAACTGACGTTTGCTGGGAAGGAGAGGCGTGAGGATACCCGTAACGGTGGGAGGCAGAGCTTGGCTCGTGGCCGAGCCCCCGCAGCCCCGGTGCGAGCCCCGGGCCAGGGTCGGGGCTCGCCTGAGGGGCCCCGCTCACAGCCCCGCAATGGCGGCCGCGGGCGCACGCGCACCATCCCCATGGCAACGCGGATCCCGCTCCCGGCCCCGCCCCGCCCCCCTGCCCTCACTCACGGCGCCCACCGCCCCGCTCAGCGCCGGGCCGGGCCGGGCCGGACAGCGGGCAAAGCGAACCGGCGGCACCGGGACGAGCGCAGGGCCGGGGACAGCGCTGCGGGGCCGCGTCCTCGGGGGCTGCTCGCTACAACCGCCCGCAGCCAGCCCCAACCCCATTGGCTGCTCTTCGCCCCGCCCTTCGCGCGGGCTCCTCCCATTGGCCCGGCGCCGCGGGGGCTCTTGGGTGTTGTAGTACGAGGCCCGTGAGGGCGGGGACGCTCCCGGCATGCCTTGCGCTGGCGGAACTAGTTCCGGCGGCGGCGCTCACCGGGGCGCAGGTGAGGGAGCGGCGGGGCTGGGACGGGACAGCGGCTGGGAGCGGCAGTAGCGGCGGCACTCACCTCTAGGGCCGGCCCCGGGCACTCCCCGTATTCGGTGTGCCCGTGGCCGCAGCGGTTCCTTCCCGCTCGCTGAAGTCTGCGATGCTGAGGCCGCGTTGCTAGCAGGGCCGCGAGGGAGGCAGGTGTGGGGATAACGGCCCCGGAGCTATTCCGCTGGGAGATGTCCGGTAACAGCCGTGTGGCGGCCGCTGTGGCGGCTCCAGCCGCTGGGTTCGCCTCAGGTGCGTTGTTGTGTGACCGGAGCGAGCCCGGGCCGAGCCCTGCGGGTGCCGTGTCCGGCTGCCTTGGCGGACACAGCCCCTGGCAGGGGCACTGTGCTCCCTAATGTGGCTGCTCAAGTGCTTTTGTGCTTCTTACTTCGTTTTCCTGAGGTTGTTTGATGTGCTTTAATGTGCCTGAGGGTGACAGGCTCGGGGTAGAATCACTCGGCTTGGAAAGGACCTTTAAGGTGATTGAGTCCAAGCATTAAAAGATGAAGAGCTTGGTGTATTTTGTGTATTTTCAACAGATGTGGGTAGGATTGAACTCGAGTGTTGTGGATGCAGGAATGTTTTCTCTCACCCACCTCAGGAACCTGGTGTGGTTCCTGCAGCTGTGATTTGTGCTAACCCAGTCAGTCAGTGAATGATACACTGCAAAAATGAGATGTTCTGGTTCCTGTTGTGCCTGAGCTGGTAACAATTGCACCTAAAAAGGGATGTAAGGAGGCTTTTTTTTCTCCCTCTGATAAGTTATTGCTGGTTTAGTGGAACTAGAGCAAAGTCAGGAGCAGAAGCGGAGTGTGTTCCTCCTCTGCTCTGGTTTGGCCTCACCTCGAGTCCTGGAGGCAACCACAATATCAGAAGGATCTAAAGCTGTTACAGAGTGTCCAGAGGAGGGACCTGGGCATGGGGAGGGGTCTGAGGAGCAGCTGAGGCACTTGGATGGTTCAGCTGGAGAAGGAGACTGAGGGCAGAGCTCAGGGGGGGCTGCAGCTCCTCCCGAGGGGCAGCTCTGATCTCTGGGACAGGGAATGGCTGGAGCTGGGCAGGGCAGGCTCAGGCTGGATTTTGGGAAAGGCTCTTCCCCCAGAGGGTGCTGGCACTGCCCAGGCTCCCCAGGGAATGGGCACAGCCCCGAGGCTGCCAGAGCTCCAGGAGTGCTTGGAGAATGCTCTCAGGGATGCCCAGGGTGGGGTTGCTGGGGTGTCTGTGCCAGGGCTTGGACTGGATGATCCTTGGGGGTCCCTTCCCACTCAGGACATTCCCTGACTCTCTCTTGTCAGTTTACTGGCTCAGTTGGAACCTCCAGCAACCTCCACAGTGGTGCCTTGGGTGTCCCTGTTTTGGGACAGAAGGACACGTGTGGATGTCACCTGTGCTTGTGGGAGGGGATGTGAGGGAGTGAATTGAGCAGAGCCTGGAGCTGAGCAGTGCCTGCTGAGGGTGACTAACAGGCAGTGTTGCATTTGTTCTGTGGTGGGGGCTGGTTGCTTCTCAAATCACCTCCCATTTATTGTAGTGTGGCTCTAGGGTGCTTTTTGTGTCAGTTTTCTTACTAAGTTTATTTTTTCTCTGCCTTCTGATTGGCTCAAACAGCAAACTCCAAATCCAGGGCAGTGTGGGGTTTGCTGCCTGCTCTGTGCCCCAGCACTGTAGAGCTCTGACCCTGATAAATAGCTGAGTGCTGATGGATTAAATTTAGTAATAATAATAACAACAGCAGCCTCACAGGTGTCATGGCTTGACCCCAGCTGGTCACCAAGTACCAGGCTGCTGCTCTTCCCTGCTCCATCCCAGTGGGATGGGGAGGAGAATCAGAAAAGAAAGTAGAAAACCTTACGGCTTGAGGTAAGAACAATTTAATTATTGAAGCAAAGTAAAACATAATGATAATAATAATTATAATGAGAAAAATAAACCCAAAAGAAACTCAAAAGCAACATGGTTGCTCAGTACCTGCTGATTCCCATCCCATGTCCAAGCTCTGATTGGCCCCTCCCAGCCATGCTCCCCAGTTCACATACTGGGAGTACATGAATTCCATACTCTGTGCAATGGAATATCCCTCTGGCCAGTTTGGGTCAGCTCCCCCCAGCTTCTTGGGCACCTCCTTGCTAGCAGAGCATGGGAAGCTGCAAAGTCCTTGGTTTAGGGTAAGCACTGGATAGCAGCAACCAAAGCATCAGTGTGTTATCAGCACTCTTCTCATCCTAAATCCAAAAGCAGCCTGTGCCAGCTGCTGGCAAGACAATGTCCCAGCTCTGTCCCAGCTGAGAGCAGGACAGCAGAGCTGAGCGAGGCCTCTAACAAATGTGAACTTGTCACTCTATCCCAACGCAGGGGAACAGCCTGTGAATGTTCAGGAGGTCTTGGTCAAACTTATTTTTAGTAACCCAGTGTCCCTCAGTACTCTCATGTTTACTTTTACAGGGATTTTTGTGGGCTTTATTTAAAATGTTCTCTGCAATCACTTGAGCTTCTTAGGTTCTGCTGTGGCTGCCTCTGGATCCCTGGAAGTGTCCAGGGCCAGGTTGGACAGGACTTGGAGCAACATGGGATTGTAGAAGGTGTCCCTGCCCATGGCAGGGGGTGGGACAGGATGGGCTTTGAGGTCCCTTCCAAACCATCCTGGTATTCCATGATATGAGGGATTATTATGTATTGGATTCTTGTGTCACATGTCCCCTCCAGACTCCTCCTCTTTGCACCAGACAACCCTGATTTTGTTTCATTCAGGTCTTTTCATTTCAGTCCTGAGGGTTCTGATCACTGTTGTTGTCCTGGAGATTGTGAGCAGCTGTCCTTAGGTGCTTGCAGAGCTGACAACCTGCTAAAGTTCAGTCTGAGGGGAAATCTCAGAGCTTTAAAAAGTAAAAAGCAAATATATAGGCAGAGCACAGGGGAGATGTAAGAGGCTGAAGGTCCTGGATGTTCTGTTCTGTCCTGTCATTATTGTCCTGCTGACTGTGGATCACCTCACCAAGGCTGCATTGGTAACTTGTACCTGAGAGTGGCTGATTCTGACAAAGACCAAACACCTGAGTGGTTTATAATTAATGTACCAAATTAACAAGTAGGGTAGAGAACAACAAGCTAGACTTGCACCTAAATGTGCTTCTACAAACTGCCCTGGATTCTACCTCCTTTCACTCACTGCATTTTGGCCTCCCTGGGGCAGCTTTAATCTGTTTTTTGAGAAACTCTGGCTTTGCCCCTTATGATCCATTTCAATCCTCCTAGCTCTCCTTGTGTTTTGATTGTGAGGTGTTCAGGCCCTTCCCTTATTCCTGTCTGAGGACTCTGGGCTGCTCAGTGCACTACAAATTGCTGCTGTCAGGTAAAGTAGGTGCTTTTGCAGATATTTTTTAAGGGAAATAATTTCTTACCAGCTGATGGACTAGAATAGATGGTGCTTTTGTAGTCTTAACAAGCTGAGAATGAAGGAGGGGAAGAAAAGGAGGGTGGGAGAGAAAGGATCTAGGTGGGGAGTGAAGAGACAGGAATGAAAGGTGTTTTCTCATAAGAAAAGGGACTAGTGCTTGCAAGGCAGACTCCCAGTTGCTCAGAAAACAGGAGAATGGTCTTGAAATGTTACAGCTGAGGGAATCTGAGGAGCAGCTGCTGCTGAAAAACCTGTTCTTGCTCTCTTTATTCCTCATTTTGCATTTGCCTGACCCCAGAATGAATCCAAGGAGTTAAATTGGTAAGCAGTTACCAGGAGGAAGAAGGACTTTATGTTGGCTTAGCTTATGTAGAGGGACCAGGCAAGCCCCAGGAGTGCTGTACGGTGGGCAGTGAGACTACAGGGAGGGGGAAGCAATTCCCATGGGATTGCCTGGAACAAGCTGCCCAGAGAGGCTGTGGATCTCCTTCCCTGGAGATATTCAGAGCCCACCTGGACACAGCCCTGGGTAATGTGCTCAGATGACCCTGCTTGAGCAGGGAGGTTGGGTGAGATGACACCCAGTGGTCGTTGCAACCTGAACCACTCTGGGATTCGGTGTCCTGCAGCTGCAGCTGAAGCCCTCAGCTGCTGGATGCAGCTGTGCTGAGCAGCTCTTCATGGAGTGTCAGACAGGAACACTCTCCTGTGGGAGGTTCAAATGAATAGTCTGCAGTTGCTCCCTAAGGCTGGGCCTGGGATAAACCTTTCAGGCAGTCCTGGAGCTGGAGGAGCTGTGTAATTAAGTTGTGTCTGCAGGAGGTGGGGTGTGCTTGGATAATGAATGGGTAGGTGTGCTGCTGCTCCCACTGTTTCAGCATTTTCCAGGATTCACTGAGATGGGGCTGGGCTGCCTCTGAAGGGCTGAAACAATAAATGATAGAAACAATCTGCTTACAACCTGATGACAGTGGAAGGTGCACCCTCTTCAGGTGACAGAGTGGTTTTGGGAGCAGTGGGCAGTTGTCATTATTAATGACTGTGTCTTAATTTAATCAGGACCATTCTGTAATGCAAGACAGATGGGCAAGACCAGGAATGTCTGAGACATGAATTCTTAATTCTCTCCCTGCATTATAAAACATGCAGAGCAAGAGTGACATCCTTTTGTAAAACACTCAGCCTACCTTCAGGTCTTAAATAGATGTTTAGTCTTCTCTTGTCGAGGTTATTCAAAGCTGCCTTAGGCATGTTTGGATTAGACAGGGAGGAAATAAAGCCACTGCTTCTGCAGTCTTAAAAGGAGATTTGAAAGATGTGGGCTTTAGCATTATTGCCTTTTATTTTTCCAGTGTATTGGAATCCCAGAGTTCTCTACAGCAAGAGAAAACTTCCAGCAAAATCTTCTCAGCAACAGTTATTGTTTTGGGCTGAGGAGTCAATCAAAATTGAGGTAAGAATTTGAAACCCCACACATCCGAGCTGGCCTCACCTTCCAAGCCTGTGGCAACATGGAGCTGTAATTGTATGGAAAACAGGGATCAGCAGCTGAGTGCTGTGCTCTGGTTTGGCTCCTCAGGGCAGGATGTCGGAGCTGAGCGACGAGGCCAGCGAGTCGGAGCTGCTGAGCCGCAGCCTCTCCATGTGGCACGGGGTGGGGCCCGTGCTGTGCCGCGAGGAGCTGGACGTGCCCCTGGACCTGCACACGGCCTCCTCCGTCGGGCAGTACCAAGTGGTGCAGGAGTGCATCCAGCGGTGAGAGGGGCTGGGCGGGCACGGCTGGGTGCCACCTGCTCCAGGTCCGCTTGTCACCGGTGGCACGGCTGGGTGCCACCTGCTCCAGGTCCGCTTGTCACCGGTGGCACGGCTGGGTGCCACCTGCTGCAGGTGTGCTTGTCACCGGTGGCACGGCTGGGTGCCACCTGCTGCAGGTCCGCTTGTCACCAGTGGCACGGCTGGGTGCCACCTGCTGCAGGTCCGCTTGTCACCGGTGGCACGGCTGGGTGCCACCTGCTGCAGGTGTGCTTGTCACCGGTGGCACGGCTGGGTGCCACCTGCTGCAGGTCCGCTTGTCACCGGTGGCACGGCTGGGTGCCACCTGCTGCAGGTCCGCTTGTCACCGGTGGCACGGCTGGGTGCCACCTGCTGCAGGTGTGCTTGTCACCGGTGGCACGGCTGGGTGCCACCTGCTGCAGGTCCGCTTGTCACCGGTGGCACGGCTGGGTGCCACCTGCTGCAGGTCCGCTTGTCACCGGTGGCACGGCTGGGTGCCACCTGCTGCAGGTGTGCTTGTCACCGGTGGCACGGCTGGGTGCCACCTGCTGCAGGTGTGCTTGTCACCGGTGGCACGGCTGGGTGCCACCTGCTGCAGGTCCGCTTGTCACTGGTGGCACACTGATCGGGGCAACAGGGACATGTCACTGGGACTCCCAAAGGGTTCTTGGCACAAAGTTTCCAGGGGCAAATGTGCTGATAAAATTGACCTCCTTAGTGTTTTAGTAGGAGGTGTGTTCCCCCCACGGCAGGGGGTGGAATGAGGTGGTCTTTAAGGTCCCTTCTACCCCAAAGCATTCTGTGATTCTGCAATCTGGGGGAGGTTGTGCTGGAGCTGGTGGAAATTCCCACGCAGACTTCAGTGCTAGATGATAACAAGAGTCTGCAGAAGCCAGCTGTGGTCCACAGCTCCAGCACAGTAGTTCATGTGATATCTTTCCTCTGTTCCTTAGTGGAGACCTGGATTTGAACCAGAGGAACTGTGGGGGCTGGACCCCACTCATGTACGCTTCCTACATCGGCCACGACAACATCGTGCACCTGCTGCTGGAAGCGGGAGTGAACGTGAACATCCCCACCCCAGAAGGCCAGACTCCCCTCATGCTGGCCTCCAGCTGTGGCAATGAGAGTGTGGCTTACTTCCTTCTACAGGTGTGTATCCCATGAAACACAGGAAAAGCCACAGCACGTGGTTGAAATGCTCAGGGAGGGATTATCCACAAGCTGCCACTTTGTGTTCTGTTGTGAGGTCTGCTTTGTGGTGGGATTTAATTTAAACTCCTGGTGTCCCAGTATAAAGGGGCAGTGGCTGAAAGCCTGAGCAGAGCAGATGCAGTAAAGAATATTGTCTGTTCTCTTGCAGCAAGGGGCAGAGCTGGAGATGAAGGACATCCATGGCTGGACTGCCTTGTTCCACTGCACCAGTGCCGGGCACCAGCAGATGGTCAAGTTCTTACTGGAGAATGGGGCAAATGCCAACTGCAAGTAAGGAGGAATCTGTCATTTCATGTGGGAATCCTTCAAATCAGAGGGTTTTGGGAAAGCTGTAAAAGGCAGGTCTCAGAAATAAAAAACTGTGATTAGAGTTCCATGTACAGAAACCCCCGGCCGGCAGTAATTTCATTATCATTTCATTGTCATTTGTCATTCATGAAAGCAACAGGTGGCAGATGAACACGCTCCAACAGACACCTGCTTTTGTCTTCCCCCTGTACCTCAAGATGTGGCACAGCTAATATAGGGACAGGTGACCTGCAAACTGAATTGAAGTCTGCCAAGCTGTCACTGTTTATTAAACTAAGATCAAGGGAAGTTAGATTTACTGCTTGTTTAATTATCAGCTAAACACTGACACCTTCTGAACTCAAGTGCACTTCATAAGTCTTTTTATTGATTTTTCAATATGCTCAGAGTTCAGGTTGGTTTTTGAAGTGTGCCCTGCATTCCCATGCCTTGGGGACCACCACACATTTATGCACATGGAATTGCCTGAGGGCAACAAGAGGTTCTTAACTTTATTAGCTCCTGCAAAAGTGATTTGGGCTCTTAAAGGCAGATCTGCAGCTGGAAGAGTAATCTGTTGCTATGTAGCCAGTTTAGGAACCCTGAGTCTCTACAGGGAATTAATTCTCCAACAGGACAGCCAGTACATCATAGAGTCTGTGATCAGCAAAGGTTGAGGGGTGCAAATGCTCTGTTAGGGAATGGCAGAACTTCAGCTGTGGTTATGCCTGTCCACGTGTGTGTTCTTTCTCCAGGGAGCCAGTGTATGGATACACACCTCTGATGGAAGCAGCTGCTTCTGGCCATGAGATAATTGTTCAATACCTCCTCAATCATGTAAGTGTCCTGACCGTTCTCTGTGTAGCTGAATGTCTGGTTCCAGCCCTCAGAGGAACTACCACAAATTTGACACCATGCTTTTTTTGGCAGTGTTATGTTTGCTCCTTGATGACAGTCACCTCTGAAGTCCCACACTTTCAGGACTGTTTTCAGAGTTTCTACTTTCTGCAGGCTGGTACCATGATTTTACACTGACCTTGCAGGAATAGGAGTGAGGTCTGACTGTCCAGATATAACTGAATAATGACTGAATTAGAAAACAACTGAAGCTGTAATTTTTCTATTGTGTTTACAGGCCTGCATGCTCAGGCTACTGGACATCTGCATCCAAAAGCTCATGAGCAATGCAGGGCTCTTACACAGTTTGGTTTAAATCCCCTTTGACTGGTCCAGCTTACTGCCAGAAGGAGGCAGCAATGCAAAACACTTCAGATCAAACAAACCTGTTCCCAGTGGCAGTGCACAAGAGCTCTGGGCTATTTGGCATTCAGGAATTGGAGAAACTGGAGATAGCTAGAAAGACATTCAGGGTATTAGTGCAGCTTGAACTCTCTGTCAAAGGTGAGCCTGTATTGCTGATGGAGGAGCTAAGACAATTTTGGGGGTTTTTTTTGAAATACATATGTATTTTTTACACTGCCCTCTGCCATGTGCACTTAACCAGGTATTTTTTCTGCAGGGAGTGAAGGCAGATGTCAGAGATAACACTGGAGCCACAGCACGGACCCTGGCCATGAAGTATGGCCATACCAAGATTGTGGGGCTGATAGATTTGCATGCAGCCCCAGTGCCCAAGGTCTTCTGCAGAGGTCCAGGTAACACATGTTTGTTCCATTTTAAGATGGAACCTGCAGTGAGGTGTGTGATAGTTTGAAAGTATGTTATACTGTGTAGATGGGGTAGTGCTACCTGGAAAATTTCTACCTGGAATTTCTATCCTGGAAATTCCAGCATTTCTAAGGATGAAAGAGGCATGAAGCCAACAACTCTTGTCTGCTGGCCCCTTTCTGACCTAGGTTAGCTGTTCCATCCTCACTCTTTAACATTTCTCTTTTTCTTTCTACTGCACTTATAGGACCAGTAGCAAGTAAAACAGGCAAATGACTTCTTGTGCTGCTAACAACCTGTGTTTGAACTGCAGGCAACTATGAGGAGCTGAGTTCTTCAGATGAATCATATTCTGCTCCCCAGAGACAAAGACCTGCTCGTAGGACCAAGGGTCCCAGCATCCATGAGGGGCCCCAGGCCTTGGCCAAGATCACTGCAATTGGCCTTGGGGGAAGGAAGCAGTCTTGCTATGGTGAGGAGAGTTGGGAGCTTGAGGGACAGTCCCCTGAGATCTCAAATGCACTGCAGCTGTTCCTGCTGGCCATTTTTGATTTGTTGGGGTTCATGTGTGGTTTGTACAGGACAAAGATAGCTTTGTATGAAGGTGTTCACTGTCCAGTGTCTGGGTTAGAAAGAAAACCCCCTGAACTCTTTTGTCAAGGCTGGATATTGATGAGTGGGATACTTTTCTGCTCTCACCTCAACTGCTGTTCCCCTGACTCTTGAGAACAGTTCAGTTTCCCTTTTTAGGCAGGCTCAAAAGTTTGAGAGCCCTTCTGAAGCTGATGACAGGGAGGTGCTCACAGCGGCCAAGAAATCTTTGATCGTAAGAGTGAACTTGTGAGTTTTGCCTTCCCTGATGCTTGAAATGCTTCTCAAAATGAAATTGCAAAACTTTTGCAAGAGACCGAGAGAAAGATGATCTCAGACATCCTGATGCAGTGCTAGGAGGTTTGTTTTGCTGTCTGTCACAGGTACTTCTCAGACTGGTTGCCTGGAATAACCAAGATTATGGACTTGAAAGCATGTTCAAAGCTCAGTTCATTCTCTTAAACACAGGTCTGTGAGTCTGTGTTATCCCCCAGGCTCTATTGGAATGATACTGTCAGCTTCTTAAATGCCAGTGGGATTCTCCTGGTGTTTTAGCACAGCTGCAGGAGGGTTGGTTCTGCAGGGTGTGTAGGGCTGCTCTCCTAAGCAGCTCTTTCTCCCCTTTCATAATTTGAGTATAACGAGGAGAGGGAGTGCTGGAAGCTGCTGTTTAAGGTACATCTCTGCTATAAGGTGTTTTCTTTGACTTTCTTTCAATGTAAGCATGTAAATGAAGTTCATGTGCTGTGGGGTCATGTGAGGGAACTGCAGGACCCTGCATTTCTCAGGTGCTTTCTGTGCTTTTTAGAATGAAACTTGTCAGTTGTGAGCACAGTCTCTCATTTCGGTTATTTTCACATCCAGAAGTAGTTACATTTCCTGCAGGAGCCTCCCTGATTAACTTGCATCCTAATCTCTGTTCTCCCTTCCTGTTGCACACAGAGCAGGTGCCCCCTCAGGGCTATGTCACCTTCAGCAATGATGGCAGCTGTGTGCCCGGTGTTATCCGGCACAGAGACGTCACCTCCCCGATCAACGAGCTGGACGTGGACAGCAGCAGCAGCAGGGGTAAGTCACTGTCTCAGAAATGCAGTGCCCACCTGGGTGTGAGTCCAGGCCTTGGCTTCCTTTCCCACTAAGACGCTGAGATTGGAATATTGGTCCTGAGGGAGGGCTGGGATGGTTGAGCTACAGAAGATAAAGCTCAATTTCATCAATTTGTACAAATAGTCTGAAGGAGGGTGGGATGAAGACAGAGCATGGCTGTTTCCAGAAGTGTCTCTGGTGGCAAACAGACTTGGGGAATGAAGAGTGCTGGGGATCTGATGTGAAATCTCTGCCTCGGGGTCTTCTGGTGTCCGGAGTGCTGCACACAAAGCCTTGCTTGGAATCTCACCTTCCTTTACACCTCCGGGAGGCTTTGCTGGTAATTGTGTAACAAAACCAGAATGTAACAAAGTTGTACTTCAATATATTTTTTCCTGTTCCTTTCCAGAGGATAGTGCTTTGTCCAGCAATAGCTTGGGAACCATCAGGAGCAGCAGCAGCAGCAGCAGTGAATGCCTAATTAGAATCCCGGGAGTTAGCAGTGAAGGCTCCTTGGAAAGCAATGAGGTGGGTTTTCTTTTCTTTGCCTTCAGCTTGGTCAGTGCCTTCACCCTTGGGAGACTCTACTACCATGGGACCCTGTAAGGCCAGGCTGGGTGAAGAAAGGCTCTTCCAGGGACAGTAAAACCAAGGAGGAGGAAGAGGTTGGAGGTTACTCACAGCTCACGTGGGTCAAGGCAGCTCTGGGGTACGAAAGGGCCTTAAGGATTTGGAGGAGCCTGCAATTGTTAGTCCCCCTAATCCTGACATCTCTGCACAATCATCCTTTCCATTCTGTGGGTGGTTTTTTCTTTTCCAGGACTCTGACCACACCAACAGCCCTCCAAGTCGGAAACAAGCCAAGAGCTTTAAGGGCAAGACCCGCTTCAGCAACAGTGACAGCCAGTGGAGCCACTGCCTGGGGAAGGCTGGGGGCTGCTGCCAGCACCTGGTCCTTCCTGAGCCCCCGGCCTACACAGGGCCCCAGGTAACCACAGACTTGTCCTCCAGGTTCTGCCACTGTGCCAGGTGTGGGAGGCTTTTCCAAGGTTACCAAAGCACCTTGTATTCCAAACTTAAACGCTTGTGAGACAGCAATTTCTTGAAGAGGAGCTGTTTGCTGAAATGTTGCTGTTGCTGGGAGGGGTTTCCTAGACCCTTCAGGCCTGTGGGTGGGCTATCAAACCTGGCAGTGGGGTGGGCTGGGGTAGCTGATTCTGTGTCATTCTGCTCTGCACTTGTTAGAAGAGGTGTGGCTGCAGCAGAGGCCAGCCCTGGTGTGTGACTGTGGACAAGGGCAGGGAACCACAAGACGTTGCTGCTGGAACCCAGAAAGGTGTTACAACAGCATAAGGAAGCAGATATTTATGATTAGGAGCAATGGTGGTGCTTTTGTTGAGAGGGTGTAACTAAGTTTCTTTTGTCTGGACTGCAGGACCTGGCAACATTCCTTGAGGAGATTGGGTGCCTGAAGTACCTGCAGGTGTTTGAGGAGCAAGACGTGGACCTCCGGATCTTCCTGACCCTCACAGAGAGTGACCTGAAGGAAATAGGCATCACGTGAGTGTCTGTCCTGTCCTGTCCGTCCCAGCTTCCCCCTACAAACCACGTGCAGCCTGGTCAAGAAGGTTTAGCTGGGGAGTGCTGCTCTCTTCTGGCTGCCACACAATTCGACCTCCCCTTGTCCTCAGCTGTAGCGCACTCCTGCTTCTGAAGGTACCTTGGAGAGACCAGACACTGCAGAGGTGCTCATGGCGTCCTGCTGTGCTCAGGGGCAGGTGGTGCAGGGCTTGACCCGTGTTGGTTCCATCCCCCAGGCTCTTTGGCCCCAAGAGGAAGATGACCTCGGCCATCGCGCGCTGGCACAGCAGCGCCCGCCCGCCCAGCGATGCGCTGGAGTTGGCCTACGCCGATCGGCTGGAGGCGGAGATGCAGGAATTGGCCATCCAGCTGCACAAGGTGAGGCTGCTGCCAGCTCCTCAGGGCCCTACGCCCTGCAGGAAGCGATCAGTGACGTGGTTTTGTTGTGCCTCTGATGGTTTTTCCTTCACCTCAAGCCATGGCTTACAGTGGACACGCTTGGTGTACAAACAGCACAAGTACAACTTACCCACTCCTCATCCTTGGTGCTCCTTTTTGTCTGGTTCCCATCCAGCTGGGAGCTATAGGAGCCAGGGCAGGAATCAAATCCCTACTCTTTCCCAGCAGTGTCATTTTTGTGGTGCAGTTTCGGTGAACAGACTTGTGTTGTTTTGGGAAATTTGGACTCATAAGTAACTTTGTAAACAGAGAGGAAGGGGGAATTGTAGCTGTGGAGCTGGGCTTAGTGTGGAGAGACCCTGTACTCAGTATACAAGCTTCATCCAGCTTCCTTTCCCACCGTAAAGGAACGTTCTGGCTGCCTCAGGCATTAAAATAGCAGGGACTCGAGAGATGTTCAGTGCTCCCAGCCTGATCCCCAGTGTGCTCTGCTGCAGAGGTGTGAAGAGGTGCAGGTGATGAAGGGCCAGGTGTGCCAGGAGCAGAAGCTGCGTGCAGTGGCTGAGAGCTGTTTGATGGAGCGGGATGAGACCTGGAATGCCATCCAGTGCCAGCTCAGAGAGGCTCAGGCCATCACCACGGATGCTGGAGTCCTGCTGGATCAGATCAAGTAAGTCATTCCCTGGAAGTGACACTGAGACTGCTGGGAAATAGGATTTGGGGTCATATTGGCAGCCTTACAGGTGATTCTCAGGGTAAGGCAGGAGAGCTCACCTGGCACCTGAACACATTTGGATCCTGCCTTTCCCTAGTGAAAAGCCACAGCCATGGGAGCACATGTGAAGCTTTGGTCAGATGCATGAGCTGGAAGTGGCCTTTATGGGGGTGCTGGGGTGCTCCTGCTTCAACTAGAAGCAACCAAAAGGCTTGAGGCTGTGCCTACCCAGGGTAAGACTTGGTGATCTTTTTGAATACGAGAAGGAGTTTTTAACCCATACCCTGGCAAAGGATGTGCAGTACCTCACAAGTGAAGAATATTTTTCTTGCAACTCTGTGACAGCTGGCAAAATAATCTAAATAACCTCCTGACACTCCTTTTACTACCTTTGTGGTGCTTTTCTCTGTGCCCCAGTTATACTCCTCTCATGGGCCTTGTTCTGTCCAGTGATACAATAGGAACATCCCTGAAAGTGGCATAAATCCTGCTGTTTATGGATCCTAGCCCAAGAGAGTGGGGTCTGCTGGCTTCCAAGCCAGGGTGAGCTGAAGTTGGATCCAGAAGCTCAGCAGAGCAATATTCCCACTGCAAGGGGCAGAGCCTGGCTTTTCCCCCTGACTGAGGAGCTGAGGCTGCTGTAGAAGGGCCCTGCCATGTTCTGAACCATACACTGCTTGAATTGGTGGGATGGTGATGACAGCCTGAGAACCTGGGTGCCCCTCATGCCTCTTCTGAAGTCGTTTCCTTTGCCCATTAGAAACCTTGGATTGGGCCTCATTCTCCCACAGACCAACACAGCCCCTGGCTTGGGCTTCCTGCTGCTCACCCCAGCCCCTCCTTGTCTTGTCCCCCCACAGCTCCTCTGTGCACAGGGCAGAGCTGGCTGTGGCTGCAGATGGGGAGCAGTGGCCGGGAGCTGAGCAGTGCCAGCACCCCAGGCTTGGGCTGAGGCGCCACTTCCTCCTCCCGGGAAGCAGCAAGGAGCAGGTTGTACCCCAGGGCCTTAGAGGTGCTGCCCGGGCACCCCACACAGGTACTGCAGGCTGTAGGATGTGCAGTGTCACTGCCAGCCTGTCCCTGTCCTGCTGATGGCTTGGGTGTGGTTTGGCAGGAGCTGCCAGGCAGAGCTGTCGTCCCGGCTGGCCCCGGAGCGCGTGGGCGAGGGAGCGCCGGACACGCAGGAGCAGCACAGCACCGGGGAGAGCGAGCGGCCCGGGGAGCGCCCAGGTGAGCACCAGGAGAGCCCAGGGCAAAGCCCTGCTTGTCTTTCCTTGCTGAAAGTCAGACCATTGGGAATGGATGAGCAGCCAGACTCTTAGAGGGAGTTGAATTCTTGCTCTCAGGGTATTTGGAGTGGAACTTGCGGAGTTTCTCAGCAAGTTTTGGGATCTGGCAGACGTTTGTGGCTCAAAATGCAGAGGTGTAGCACAGGCCCCAGTGGCAGCCCCGCTTTGGGGACCTGTGGCTGCACCTTGGGCTTGTTACCACCCTGTGCACTGGAGCAGGGTCTGAACCAGAAGGGGTGGTTGGTTCCCTAACCCAGTTGGGGAATTTGCTGTTAGATCCATGGGACAAACCTCTGTGGCTGAGCAGGCCTGACCCAGCAGTTCCTTATCCCTAGGAGTTGGTAAATGATCCCTGGAAGTGCTCAAGGCCAGGTTGAAGGGAACTTGGAGTAACCTGGTCTAGTGCAAGATGTCCCTATCCATGGCAGGGGGTGGAGTGGGATGGGCTTTAAGGTCCCTTCCAACCTAAATAATTCCATGATTCTGAGATTCTCTTATCTTGCTGCCTGTGACATGTTCTAGTGACCTGTTCTTTGCTGCCTGTGTCGTAGAAGTAACACAGCAGAGATCCTGTTGATTTCTGTCCACTACACTCAATCCATTTGAGATTCTCTTAATAAACAACCCAGCCAGTCTAAAAAATGTAAATTCCTAAGTGGTAGAATTGCCAGAAAACCCCTCAGTTTGGCACAGGCAGCTCCAGCTCTCTTCCTATGTGATTCAGAAGCCCTAACTGGAATCCCTTTGGCTGGGGATGCTTCCCAGCACCACCAGCCCCTTGTGTGCTCTGTCCCAGAGAGCTGCAGATGGATTAACTGTGTCCCTGTCCTTGCAGTGCTGGAAGGGTGGCCACCTTCCCTGAAGTCCCTGAGCTTGCCTGAGCTGTCAGCTGTGCTGGAGGAGTGTGTGGGAGAGATGGGTAAGCTGGGAAGGACTCTGGGCATCTGGAGGAACTGTTGTGATGGGGGAGGCATGGCTGGATGGGGTTTGGTGGTTTGGAGTTGTTGTTGGGAGAATCCTTGCTTGGTCAGGGAAGTCTCCAGACTCTGGAGTTGGTGCTGTTCTTGCTGCAGATCTTGGGCTCTGCATCATCCCCTGCTGGCAGATCCAGGCTGAGAGGTGGGGGGTGGTCCCTGCATCTCCTGCTCAGTGGTGAGATCTGCTGGGGAAGTGGTTCCCTAATCCTGTGTCCTGTTCTCCTGGTGACAGGAAATTGTCCCAGCTCCTTGCAGACAGTAGAGACATCCCTGTTCTCAGAGCAGGAAGGCAGCACAGCAGTGGCTGAGTGCAGCCTGTTCTTTCCTGCTTCCTGGCCCCTTCCTAATGCTGCTTTTTCCCTTTGGTTTGTCCTCAGGAAAAGCTCTGCAGACTGTAACTCAAAACCTCCAAAGGCTCCAAGCCCTGGGGCAGAGCGGGCAGAGCCGGCCAAAGCCATAACCAAGCCAGGAGGGTGAGTGGGAACAGCTGCCCTGCCCAGTCCCAGGCTGTGGCACTGAGGGGACACCATCCCTCACTGCCAGTCCCAGGCTGTGGCACTGAGGGGACACCATCCCTCACTGCCAGTCCCAGGCTGTGGCACTGAGGGGACACCATCCCTCACTGCCAGTCCCAGGCTGTGGCACTGAGGGGACACCATCCCTCACTGCCAGTCCCAGGCTGTGGCACTGAGGGGACACCATCCCTCACTTCCACATGCCCTGAGCTTGCTCGGAGCCCACACACCATCCTTTGTGTGCCCTCTGGTTGGTTCTCCCTTTGGAAAATCTGTAGCCTCCTTGTCCCTGTGTCCCAGCAGAGGGTGACTGTCCCTTTCTCCTGGTGGCTGCAGGAATTCTGACGTCGGGTGACTGTTCCACCCGGAAGCTGAGTGTGCCTGGGAGAGGGAGCACGGGGCCATGCCGGCAGCACCGCGGCTCTGCTGAGGGCCACCACAGCTGGCAGGGCACCGAGGAGGCTGTGGCCACCAGAGAAGACAGCTGGGAGGACAAGGGACAGCAGAGGACAACAACCAGCTGCTCTTGGGGGCCTGACTCAAGGCTCCCAGGATCTTTGTTCAAAAGGTTTAGGTTTGGAGGAGAAGCTCCAAGCATAGAAGTTTTGTCTGCCTTAAGCTTCTTGCATCCCTTGTTGTTCAGGTCTGGGTGGTGGTAGAAAGGTGACAGTTGCACACAGCAATCAATTCATTATCCTTTTCTGCATCCCAAGCTCCCCAGGGCCTCTGAAATGTGTCCCTGGCTCCTCCTGTGCCACGGGGATTGGCCCAGAGAATGGATCTGAGGCCATAAAAAAGGCAGTTTGTTGTGGAGGGGTGAAGGGAGTGGAGTTTGTGATGTTTGGCTCTTTGAGCTGCAGTGGAGCTCAAACTGCAGCCCTGTTCCTAGCTGGAATGTCTGCTCTACTGCCACCCCAGATCTGGGCTTCAAAGTCTGTTCATCCAACCATCCCACTCTGTTCACTTTGGGTTCTTGCTGTCCTCAGGGGCTGGGTGTGATCACGTTGGTGGTTTAGGAATGGCATTCACTGAAACACTCCCAACTCACCCACTCCCCCTCCTCACCTCCTCTCCCCTGGGGTGGGATGGAGAGGAGAACTGGAGGCACAAAAGGTGAAGATCACTGGTAGAAATAAAAGCATTTTACTGGAAACAGCAATGAGATTAGGAACAGTAACAGCAGCAGCAGTAATGACAGAAGTGTACAGGAGAAGTCCTGGTCCTGCAGAGATTAACCCTGTCCTGGCCAGAAGCAGGACATCACTGTTACTCCATCCTCAAGAACTTGGCTTTGTGGTCCGTGCTCTGTGGCAGAGGTCATTGGCCTGGTGTGCCAAGATCCCAGCAAGGCACGGATCCCCTGGAAAGACAGGAGAGAGAGAGAGAGAGAGAAGGAAGAGCTGGGACTGCTGAGCTTCCCCTGCCTTGGCAAGCAGGGGTGTGCCAAGGCAGCAGAGCAGGAGCAGGGATGGCTGTGTGCCCCATTGGAGGTGGGCAAAGGAACCACAGCCCAGACAGAGCTGTGGTGCCAGGCTTTGCTCCTCACCACTGCCTGCCTTTGATGTGCAGGCTTTAGTTCTGGGAAAGAGTTCTGCCAGGGTGTTCATGAGGGGGCATTGCCAAGGACAGGCCTGTCCCTGGGACTGGGTGAGGGTGCCAGGGACCTTGGTGTAGAGTGGTTTCCAGTGACTCTGTGTTCCCATTTATTCCTGAATCCTCTAAGGGGGAAAAACACAACAATCAAAATCTGAAGTCGATGACTGCTGACTTGGTGAATCAGGATAAGTCCCTTTGGGAAGAGGATGGAGCTGTGTGTTCCTTCTGCTATTTGGACTTTGGGCACAGATCCCAAATATAAAAACCCATCCAGCTCCATCTTTTCAGCTGGTCACCCCTTCTCACGAGCTGTCACCCCTGAGTCCCTTCAGGCAGGGGTGACGACTGGTGTGCCTGCAGTGTCTGTGCTTCCTGGCCCCAGGCAGGTGTGGCCCTCTCCTCTGTGCCCCCATGTGCCTGGCAGTGTCCCCCACTCTGGGGGCTGCTTCCTGCCTGTGCTTGCCTCCCACCCTCAGCACAGGGCACTGTTTTTTCATCTTGAGCAGATGCCATGGAGCACGTGGGCACCCAGTGCCAGCTGCAGGGTGAGGCTGCAGGAGCTTCACCCTGAAGAGTTTGGATGAGGTGGAAGGAATTGTCCTCATGCAGCACCCCTGGAAACTCCTCAGAGGGCTGAGGCTGTGCTGGGAGCAGTGTTCAGGGTTTGTCCCTCATTCCCTGTCACTGGGGAGTTCCAAGGTCTCTCCCTAGCCTTGGTGGGGCCTCTGGCTGCAGTAATATGGGGGTGTTAGTGCTGTTTCCCTTGAATGTGAGGCAAACCCCCCCAAAAAACTCCTAAGGGAAAAGCCCTGGCTCAGTAGTGGCCTCAGGGGGCTCTGCAGGGGGCTGTGCAGAGCAGTGGCTGGAAGGTGACTGCAGGGATTTGAGGCTTGCTTTGCTAAGTCTGAGCCTGGAATCAAAGAGGTCTGGAGGATTAACAGGATCTATCCAATACATTAGAATGCCTGGGAAAAGGGGGGAGGTGTGGCAGTGTGTGTGTGAAGGAAAAAGGCCCCAGTCAGGTGCTGCAGGTGTAAAGGCTTCAACAAGGGGTGTGAGAGCACCCAAGGGCCCAGCAGAGAGGGGATCTTTGACAACAGAGTAGCCCTGAGGGGCCAGATCCTTAACTGCAGGATGTGAAGCAGCATTCTTGCAGCTAGAGGGGCTGTGCAGGCACCAGGAGTCTGGTGCTACCCTAAGGTGAGCTGTCCATGGAAAAATAGCATTTGCTGATTTGGATAAATGAATAAAAGCTGAGAAGCCTGTGTGTGGTGTGTGGGTATCTCTGGAGGGAGCTGGGGAATCCTGAATAAGTTCCCTGATTTATTATTGCAGGGCAGGCAGGAGTGCACACAGGATTTTCCAGCCTACTCTGCCAGGAGGCTGCAGGCTCAGGGGCCTGGGACTGCCTGAGCCCTGAGCTCCCAGCACTGCCAGGCTCGGGGATGTGGGAGTCCAGTGGGAGCCACTGAGATACTCCAAGCCAAGGGCTGGAGCCAGGCGCAGAGAGCTGCCTCCTGTGTTCACCTGGGGAGGAGAAGGCTCCGGGGACACCTCAGAGCCCCTGCCAGGGCCTAAAGGGGCTCCAGGAGAGCTGGAGAGGGACTGGGGACAAGGCATGGAGGGACAGGACACAGGGAATGGCTTCCACTGCCAGAGGGCAGGGCTGGATGGGATATTGGGAATTAGGAATTGTTCCCTGGCAGGGTGGGCAGGCCCTGGCACAGGGTGCCCAGAGCAGCTGGGGCTGCCCCTGGATCCCTGGCAGTGCCCAAGGCCAGGCTGGAGAGGGCTTGGAGCAGTCTGGGACAGTGGGAGGTGTCCCTGCCATGGCAGGGATGAGATGGAATGGGCTTTGAAGTTTTTTTCCCCTTCCCCCTGCCCCAGTCCATTCTGAGATTCAGCTGTCTGTGCACACCAGCCCTTTCACTCCCCTGCAGCAGACAGAAGCAGCAGGCTCTGCTTGTTGAAAAATAAATATTTATTTACATCTGAGAAGAGAGTTAATGTGTAAATTGGTCTTGTGGGGATTCCATCGATCCAGGTCCAGGCTGGTGCAGCCTCTTTGCTTTGTGTGCTCGAGGCAGCTCCTCCCTGAGGCACTGGGAGAGGCTCCCCCAGCCCCTCGGGGAAGGACAGGGTCTGGAGAAGCTCCTGTGTCCATGGGCATCTCCTGGAGCCTCCCAGCTGCTTCCTCCAGCCTGGAGGGGACTCGAGAAAGGAAGGAATGTGGTGGGAACGAGCTCTGGCAGTGTCCGTGCTGCTCCCTTGGGCCAGAGCAAGGGGCTGGGGCTGGGGGTGTCTCCAGCTCCTCCAGGCCAGCACAGGACCAGGACAGGAGCAGCCGTGCTCAAACCACACCACCTCGGCTGCTTCCCTTGCTCCTGAGCTTCCCGGGATCCACAGCCTGCTTGGCTGGGGGGGATGATGCTTTGGCACCCCACTGGAAAGGAAACTCCCAGGATTTTAGCCTTTGGCCAGCCTTTGGTTCCTGAGCTCCTGCCAGGCTGGCAATGCAGCTTTCCCTCCGCAAAGCAGGGGAGGCTGGGCTGGATGCTGAACTGGCACGGGGGAGGTTGGGCTCTGCCCCAGTGAGTTGCTGCTCTCAAATCCTTCACTCCCAAGTGGTTTTGAGGCTCCATCCTTGGCTCTGCCCATGGCAGGGGCACCAGGGGTTTGTGCACCTGCAGAGCAGCGAGGAGAGGATGGGAGCTGCTGTTCTGTGTCAGTGATGAGGTTGGGAGCAGGAGCAGCCCCTCGCTGAGCCGAGCTTTACAGGGTGGCTGTGGACGCCTGGTGAGCTGGCCCTGGGCTGGGACACAGGGACAGGGAAGCCCCGGCTGTGGCGTGGCCCAGGGTACAGGGTGTGACAGCATCTCCCACTGCCACTGCCGAGGGCCAGGCTGCCCCTGCCTGCTGTGATCCCACAGGTGCCCAGGGGGGTGTGGGTGTCCCAGGGGTTCCCTGTGTGGGAGGTGTCCTGAGGGAGGCTGCCAGGCTCTGCAGGTGCTCAGGCACGGGGAGAAGCAGCAGGGCTGCACACACAGCAATGCCTGCAAGAGCCAGGGGTGCCACCTCCCACTCGGGTCACAGCAGGGATGTCCCTTCCAGCAGCTCCAGTGTGGCACAGCCAGACACTCATCCCAGCCTGGCCATCCCGGGTGGGCACTGCCCAGCACAGCTTCCTGCAGCCTCCTGCTCTCCAGCCAGGCCCTGTGGTCACTGTGGCCAGCAGCCCCTCTACCCTGGCTGGTCACCACCTCACTGGGCACAGCAGAGCACCGGGTGGTCGAGCTTCCAGAGCTGCCACTTCTTCTTCATCTCGGACTTCACCTGCCATGGAGGGGAGGGAGAAGGGGCTTATCCGTGGCTGTGCCCTCCCTGCAGGCAGGGGGTGGGGTGGGGAAGCCGGGCAGGAGGTGCCATGGCAGGGATACAGACAAGGACAGGGACGTTACCTCTTTGTTGGCAAAGCAGTACAGCACAGCCACCAGGAAGCCCTGCAGGGAGAGCCAGCAGTGAGCCCCTCGCTGCTGTCCCTCTCCTGGGGCTGGGATGGGCTTAGGCTCCCCCCAGGCCACTCCTGGGTGTTTTTAGGGCTGGGGTCCCCATGGCACCGCTGCCCAGAGAGCACAGGAGGCAGCAGCACGCTCTCAAGGGCAGAGGCGGCGCCGCCCTTCCCATGGAAGCACCACAGGAGAGCAAGCTCAGAGAGGGAGCCCCTGACCTCGGCTCCATGGTGTGCCCAGAGCAAGGATTTGTTCCACTCCCACCTCACCTGGAAGGAGTTGAGGAAGAGGGTGAAGAACACCTTGACGTAGCGCAGGATGCCCGTGGTTTGCTCGTCCGTGGCGAAGATGAAAACGACCTCGTGGATCCCGAAGAGAGGGATGAGGGTCAGGGTGGCTTTGGCCAGCCTGGGGGTCAGTAAAACTCCCAGTTAATCCCAGGGCGGTCGTTGAAGGATGTGCAAGGTGGAGGAGAGGCCCGAGGAGGGGTCGGGAGTGTGGAGGTGGCGTTATCCCGTTAGCCCAGACTGGCCCCGCCCCACTCCCAGCCCACCTCAGCTTGTAGTCGGCGTAGCCCTTCTGGTTGGCCCGGAGCTTGGCCAGGATCACCTTGAGGATCCGCATGAAGATGAGCAGGTTGATCTGGGAGGAGGAGACAGGGCAGGGGCACACAGAGCCCAGCACTCCCACCCTGGCTGTGACACTCACCCAGCAGGAGATGGCATCCCCTGTGCTGCCGAAGCTGCTGCCACCCTTCCTACCCTCCTGCCATCCCAAAATCCCGGCTACAAAGCAGCAGGAGCCACCCCCAGCCCCTTTCTCTGGGGTTCAGCACCCCAGCTTCCTTCATGAACCCCCAGAACCAGGGGTCAGCAAACTGCTGAACCCCCTGTGCATTTGGCTGGTCCTTGCAGGCCAGCTCTCCCTCCTGGCCACTGCTGGAAGCTTCCCAGGGCCAGGAGCCAGGGCTGAGCTGCTGCTGTCCAAACAGCCCCGGGGCTGGCAGCTGCTCCCTACCAGGGAGGCGAGCAGGATGGGGATGCGGATGATCCACCAGTAAGCCATGTTCTCGTTCAGTGCCCAGCACCTGCCGGGGAGGAGAGACAGCACCGTCACCCTGGGTGGGGGCAGCATCATCCAAGAGCTTTCCAGCCCCAGCCAGGAGGCTCAGGGACACTCAGCAGCCTCTGAGCATCCCAGCAGGACTCCCCTCCATCCATCCATCCATCCATCCATCCATCCATCCATCCATCCATCCATCCCTCCATCCATCCCTCCATCCATCCATCCATCCATCCATCCATCCATCCATCCATCCATCCATCCATCCATCCATCCGTCCCTGTCCATCCATCCCTGTCCATCCATCCATCCATCCATCCATCCATCCATCCATCCATCCATCCATCCATCCATCCATCCATCCCTCCATCCATCCATCCATCCATCCATCCATCCATCCATCCATCCATCCATCCATCCATCCATCCCCGTCCATCCATCCCTGTCCATCCATCCATCCATCCATCCATCCATCCATCCATCCATCCCTCCCTCCATCCATCCATCCATCCATCCATCCATCCATCCATCCATCCATCCATCCATCCATCCATCCGTCCCTGTCCATCCATCCATCCATCCGTCCCTGTCCATCCATCCATCCATCCATCCATCCATCCATCCATCCATCCCTGTCCGTCCATCCATCCATCCATCCATCCATCCATCCATCCATCCATCCCTCCATCCCTCCATCCATCCATCCCTGTCCATCCCTCCATCCATCCCCACTCACTCCGCATTCTCCTTCAGGTACTTGGCGGCCATCCAGGGCACCACGAACACCACGGGAGTCCCTGCAAGTCACACAGCAAACCCTGTAAAACCAAGTACCCTCCTGAGCTGAGAAACCACCCCCGTGCCCGGGGGGACCCCCGGGGTGGCAGAGCCCCCACCCCACACCCTCCTGGGACGGTCGGGACCGCGGTGCCCCCGGGTGACACCGGGCACTGTCCCCTCCCTGTGGGGCGCCCGGGTGGCCCCTACCCCAGCCCAGGTAGAGGTAGAGCCTGTAGTAATTCTTCTCGGAGAACACGGCCCCGATGAGCAGCTTGTAGAGGTAGACAGCTTCCACCAGGAACCAGTAGTGGTTGGCCAGGATGCAGTACTGCATCAGCACCTGCGCCGCGCGGCACCCCAGCGCTGCCTGCCACGGGAGAGCCAGCGTGGGGCTGCCTGTGCCCACGGGCACCCCACGGCTCACCACAGGCACCAGGCAGCCCAGGAGATCATCCACGGGGGCGTGGTGCTGCACAGGCACCCCAAGAACCCTGAGAGCTCCCCCACGGGGCCACAGGTGCCCTGAGGGCTCACCCAGAGCTGCACAGGCACCCCCAGAGCTCACCCATCAGGGGCATGGGTGGCACCGAGGGCTCATCCCTCAGGTGCCACACAGGCCCAGAGCTCACCCAGCAGGTGCACAGGTATCCCAAGAGTTCACCCGCTGGGTCATGGGCAGCACAGGCACCCCAAAAGCGTGTCCACCGTGTGGATGGGCACCCCAGGACCACACACAGGCACCCCTAGACCTCATCCACCAGGTTCATGGGAAACACTGGCACCCCAGAGCTCCCCCAGCAGGCGTCTGGGGCTGCAGGGGCACCGACCCCCCGCCAGCCCTGCCCTGGGCGAGGGTCCCACGCTGTCCCCAGCCCAGCGCTTGCCTCGTGGCTCAGCAGAGCCTCCCAGTCGGCCACCTGCACCAGCTCCACGCCCCAGCGCCGCTCCAGCAGCGCGTCCTTCACCATCACCGAGGTGGCGCGCAGCCCGAAGGAGGCGAACAGGTTGGCGTGGATGTAATTCCTGGTGCAGCGCAGGTTCCTGCAGGAGCGGGGTCAGGCGGGGCCGGCACAGCGGGGAGGGAGCAGGGGCGGGGCCGTGTCCTACCTGCAGGCGGTGAGGACGAGCAGGGCGGAGATGAGGGTGAGCAGTGACAGCGAGTACCCCACGGTGTAGAGCACCTTGAAGCTCACCATGAGCCGGCGGGCGCCTTCCTGCAGGGGAGCACAGCGCCAGGGAGCCCAGGTGGGTGCGGGCCCACCCCCGGCCAGGCTGCCTTGGCCATCCCTGCTGTCCCACCGGGTCCCACCTCCTCAGCAGTGACCTCCAGCTCATCCTCGCACTGGGAGTAGTCCCTCCAGGGCTGGCTGCCGTTCACTGTCACCCACTGGCCGTCGGTGCCACACCTGCGGCTCACCAGCCCGTGCTTCACTGCGGACACCAAGCACCGGCACAGTCCCCCAGGCTCCCCCAGCCCCTCTCCCGGGATGAGGGATCTGCCCCTGCTCAGTGCCCTGCTCCAGGGCAGGCATGAGCAGAGCTGGCTCTGCTCGGAGCCCCAGGCCTCCCCTCACCCCGGGTCTGCTCATGGGTCCCTCTGCCCCTGTCAGGCAAAGGGAGGGGAACCCTGAGAGCCTCTCCAGCCCCAGAACAGCTCAGCCTGAGCTTCCAGCCCGGGGATGGCAGGAGGGCATCCTCACCTTTCTCAAACCAGGGCAGGTAGAAGGGGCAGGAGACGTTGACAGCAGTGCCAGGGCTCCCATCGGGCCAGCAGGCGTACATGTCAAATGTCCTGTTACAGAACAGCCCTTCCAAGGGCAGGGGCAGGGACAGGGACAGGGAAAGCCATTGCTCAGATGCTGGTGGCACAGACACACCGAGCCTTGCTATCCCAGCACCTCTGAGGGGGCTGATGCCACCCTGAAATGGGCCCATGTGCCCCACACCAGCCTCAGCCCCCCAGGACATCCAGCCCTGGGTACCCATCTGACATGTGGAGGTCCTTGTCAGTCCCTTGGCTCACCCTCCGTGGGGAGAGGACGTGCAGTCCCCCTGCACCCTCCGGAGCAGAGGACGCTGCAGGGGGATAAGACCCAGCTCTGGCTCTGAGTGCCCCCGAGCTGGCACGGCCGGTACCTGCCGGGTAGGGCTCGCTCGCCATCCTCCTCAGGCACTCGTCACGGTACCGCAGCCACTCCTCGAAGGTCTTCTCCAGCACCTTGGCCCCTCCGTGCTGCAAGCCCAGAACCGGGTCAGAGCCTCCAGAGCTTTGACTGCCTCCGTGAAGCGCTGCCAGAGCCTGGGGCAGGGCAGGAGCCCGGCCCGGAGCCGGGACGGAGCCGCCCCGCGGAGGTCGGAGCCCGGCAGTGCCAACCCCGCTGCCCCGGCCCCAGCCCGGCCCTCACCGGCACGGAGGAGAGGAGGCACAGCCAGGCAAGCTGGACGAGGCTCCGCAGGGATCCAGCTCCAGGCGTGTCCCTCATGGCCGCTCCCAGCCTAACCAGTGCTCCCAGTGCCGGGGGGCGTCTCAAACTGGGCCGGGGACCCCGATCCTGGGGAGAGGGGGAGGAACGGGGGCAGCTCGGCTCTGCCAGCGACTCGCACCCGGTGAAGGCAGAGATGTGCTTCCCAAGCCAGCAGAGGAGAAGGTCCTGGGCATGGCCTGGGCTGCCACAGCCCCGGGTCAGCTCCTTGATGGAGCCAAAACCTCGGGGAGCGCCAGGCAGAGCAGCCAGGGTGTAAATGGATCTCACGTCTTGGATGAGCCTGCTCAGCTTCCACCCACCGCCGCCAGCCCCGAGGGGAGCAAACCCCACCGTGACAGCCGTGACAGCCCCAGTGCCGCCCCAGTGCCACCCCAGTGCCTGGCACCCCTGGGTGAGCCGGGAAGGGGCTGCAGGGACAGGAGGCAGCGAGACCTCTCTGGGGTCCCCTGGGCCCCCACCCCCAGCGGGGCTGGCACCCCCATTCCAGCTGTGCCCCACCACGTCCCGCCCGGTCCCGGTCTCGGCTGGCCCAGAGCCCTCCCAGCCCAGCCGGGGGCTCGGGGGCGGAGCAGCTCCGCCACCTCCGGGGCTCCCCGCCCCTCCCGGGGCTCCCCATCGCTCCGGGCTGGACGATCCCAGCCCGGCTCCCTCCTCCAGCACCGACCTCCCGGTTTGTCCCCCACGAGGGTCCCCAGGCGGTCCCGCTCGGTGCCTGCGGAGGTCCCGGGGCTCCGCCGTTTCCTCCGCCCGCTTACCCGGCTCCGCGGGACCGGCAGTCCCGGTGTCCCGCTGTTCCCGCTGTTCCCGGTGTCTTGCTTGTCCTGCTCTTCCCGGTGTTCCCGGTGTTCCCGGTGTTCCCGCTGTCACGGGCAGCCCCGGCTCCGCGAGGTGAACGCGGCGGTGACCGAGCGGCGTCTGCGGCAGAGCCGCCTCCTGCCAGCGCCGTGCCCCGACGGGAGGGGGCTTTGGGGGGGCTTCGGGGGGAGGTCGGGGGCGGCACCGCCTCCCGGGGCTCCGGGTGCCCGGTGGGACTCGGGGGGTCCCGGCGCCGCTGCCCCCACGCCCGTTGAGCTCCAGCACGGAGCCACGGAGCCCCCCGGGAATCCCACGGGGATCGGGGTCCAGCCCAGCCCTGCCGGGGGTCCCTGACTGAGTCACACGGGGATGGGGGAGCAGGTCCAGGTCCAGCCCCTTCGGGAGTCCCTGGTGGAATCACGCGGGGACAGGGATGGGGGTCCAGGTCCAGCCCCACTGAGGGTCCCCAGCTGCATCACACGGGGACAGGGATGGGGGTGCAGCCCCCAAACTGTGAGGCACTGGGAGCGGATCAAGGATCCAGCCCCCTTCAGTGTCCCCCAGAGCCACTGTCCCTCCATCACACAGCCCCAGGGAAAGTCCTTCACCTCCCAGGCTCGGTGTCACCCTGGCTGTCCCCTGGGCTGGGTGACAGCCCCTGTGCAGGCAGGGTGGGCTGTGGGGGCCACCCTCCCCCTGACCAGGAGGCCCTGGGGACAGTAGTGGATCCAGCACAGGACACAGCCCGTGACATCCACGGGCCCCATCAGCCAGCCAGGGGAACTCCAAGGGCAGGGACAAGCCATGGGACAAGCCTGGTGGCCCTGGTCATGCTGCCTCCCCAGCACACGTGCTGGCAGTGGGGAGGGAGGGTCTGTGCTGGGGAAGGTGACTATGCCACCAGGGAGCAGGAGATCCCCTGAGGTCCCCAAATCACCAGTGCAGCCCCTCCAGGCTCCCTCCCAGTGCAGCTGTGCCTCCCTCCTGCTGCAATGCTGGTGCCCACCCTGCCCTGCAGCAGGGGGTTCATCCCCCAAGCTGGCTGAATGCTCCAGAAAACACATTTGTTTTGCAAAAATAAGATGTTTGCCTCAAAGCTGCTGCAGTGGAGCAGACACAGGAGTCAGAGGGACGAGGAGCCACAGCTGTGGCTGCAGTGATGCGAGCAGAGTCTGTGCCTTCCCAGTGACAAATAACGCCCTGGGGGAGCAGCCCAGGGAAAGGATTTGCTGTTTGGGGGGAAAATGAGGCCTCAGGTGCCTCCACCAGCACCAGCCAACACCAGGGTGTTTGCTCATTGACAGATTATGAACTTTGGACAAGAGCCTGGAGGACACAGGGAACACTTCCCACTGCCAGAGGGCAGGGCTGGATGGGATATTGGGAATTAGGAATTGTTCCCTGGCAGAGTGGGCAGGCCCTGGCACAGGGTGCCCAGAGCAGCTGTGGCTGCCCCTGGATCCCTGGCAGTGCCCAAGGCCAGGCTGGGCAGGGCTTGGAGCAGCCTGGGACAGTGGGAGGTGTCCCTGCTCATGGCAGGGGTGGCACTGGATGGGCTTTAATGTCCCTTCAACCCAAACCATTCCATGATGCTACAGCCCCAGGGCATTCATGGGGGATGATTCCAGCCAGGTCCCCCTGCCCAGACTGACACTGCACACCTGCACCCCACAGATGCCCCTGTGTGAGCCCGTCCAAAGGCAGCAGGAGCATGGGCTGGGCTCATCCCACAAGGATGCTGGATTTGGGGGGAGCCCAGGGCTGCAGCACTGGATGCCATTCCCCAGAGAGGAATCACAAACTCTGGATGTTATTGTCCTGCTGAGGTCCATCTGGATGGGACTGTCTCCCATGTCCCTGGAATGGGGACATGAGGAACGAGCTGTTCCTCTCCATATGGATGCATTTCAGGTGGATCTCCATAATCCCATCTGTAGCTGCAGCACCCCAGGCTCTGCCAGGGCCAGATCCTGATCCATGGGGTGCTCAGAGCCATGGGAAGAGGGGCTGGGACAGCACCCCTCTCCCAACAGCTGCTGTCCTGCCAGGGTGGGCTTGGCACACAGCTGTCACCGAGGAGACACAAGTGGTAAATTGATTTAATGATTTATTAAAGGTGATGTTCACCATCAGAGCTGGGAAAACTGTCCTGGAGGGGTCTCAGGAATTGAAGCTGTTGGTGTTTCTTGGGCAGCCTGAGAGCTGCAGGGGTGCTCCAGGGCCCTGCATGGGAGAATCATGGAATTCTTTAGGTTGGAAAAGCCCTCTGAGATCATCGAGTCCAATGAGGCAGCACTGCCAGGTCCACCATTAACCCATATCCCTAAAGCACCACATCTACAAGTTTTTGGAACACTTCCATGGATGGTGACTCCAGCACTGCTCTCAGCAGCCTGTTCCAGTGCCTGATCTCTCTTTCAAAGAAGATATTTTCCCAATATCCAACCCAAACCTCCTCTGGTGCAGCTGGAGGCCGTTTCCTCTGGTCCTGTCCCTGTTCCCCGGGAGAAAAGCCAGGGTCACTAAGGGGTAAACACCCAGCGAGAGAAGCCCCGGGGCTAAATCCCTTCCCCCAGCGCTGTCACCAGCAGCACCTCCTGAAGGCAGCTGTCACTTTATCCATCCATTATTGATGGGGGAATCCACCCGTGAGCATTATTGCAGCATCTGCTAACCAAGGTGCTTTGCTCCCATCCAGAAGCAATTCGCAGAACAGAAGCACTCACCAACACATCCCGACCCCCACTTATGCAGCAAACTTCCCAGAAAAGGCAGTGGGAGAGAAATCCATCAGCATGTGAGTGGCCAGCGAGCAGCGTGGGGAGGGACGCGGCTCCCTGCGGCGGAGCCACCTCCAGTGCTGCCCCTGGGGCAGCTCTCGGGGTTTTGGTCAGCTTTGCAGAACGGGAGTATCTGTTTCCATCCCGTTTCCATCTCATTTCCACCCCATTTCCAGCTTGTTACCACCCCCTGTGGCGATGACAGCCAGGGACCCCACTCCATCACCCACAAAGGTCACTCCGAGCCGGTGTTCCCGCACGTCACCACATTCCCATCGGTGACAAATGAGTGTTCCCGAGCGTTCCCGGCTCACAGAGGCTCCGCTGGGCTTGGCACTGTCTCAGAGCCCTCGGCAGCTGCGCTCCCTGCAGCAGCCCCGGGCACTCGGGATGCAAACCGCGATTCAAAGCTGACCCGGCCTCCTCGCTTTCCGTGGGGATTCTCGCCTAATTCACGCCGGAAGGTTTAAACGATGATCAAGAACTTCTCTGAAATTCATCGCTATTCACATCCTGCCCCGGGGCCGGGCTCCTTGTCCCCTGCTCTGCCGAAGGGCCTTGCAGGCAGGGCAGCATCCACGTTCCAAGGGTTCCGATAGCGGGAATTCAAGGAGCAGACAATAGAATGCATCTTTTATTTCCTCCCTGCCTGCTAGGAGCCCGGCTGCAGCTTTTGCTGTTACCGACCCTGGGGCTGCAGCACAAGGAAAACCTGGCTGGAGCTGCTGGAGAGAGTCCAGGGGAGCCCACGGAGATGCTCCAAGGGCTGAAGCCAGGCTGGCAGAGCTGGGGGTGCTCACCTGGAGAGGAGAAGGCTCCAGGGACACCTCAGAGCCCCTGCCAGGGCCTAAAGGGGCTCCAGGAGAGCTGGAGAGGGACTGGGGACAAGGGATGGAGGAACAGGACACAGGGAATGGCTCTCACTGCCAGAGGGCAGGGCTGGAATTGTTCCCTGGCAGGGTGGGCAGGCCCTGGCACAGGGTGCCCAGAGCAGCTGGGGCTGCCCCTGGATCCCTGGCAGTGCCCAAGGCCAGGCTGGGCAGGGCATGGAGCAGCCTGGGACAGTGGGAGGTGTCCCTGCTGACCCCCTCCAGGTGAAAACACTGCTAATTGTCACTTAGCTTAATCCTCATTAAGCTGGGCAGGGTCAGGCTTAGCCCCAGGTGCAATCACTAAGGGACATCTTCATCAGAGCCCTTCACTGCTCCTCAGGGGGGTGGTAGAGCTTTGCCACCTCAGGGTGGTCCCCAAAACTCCCAGGGGAAGCTGGAGGATCTCCTTTGGTGTTTGCCAGAGCACATTTGCAGTCACTCTGAGGAATAAGAGGCTCTGTCCTGAGTGTGAGGGCTGAGCCCTCTCTCCACCCAGCCCAGGCAGGGAGGGTGAGCAGCCCCTGTGGGCCTGGGGTGCCCCTCAGCTGCTCTGAGAACAAAATGTGTTCTCCACACCTTTAATAGCCTGTTCTGTAAAACCAAGGGATTAAGAAATTGCTCTGGGTTCTGGGTCTTTCCCAGCCTTCCAGCTGTCCCAAGTGTTGGATGTTTGCCACCTTCTGGGATTGTGATGGATGAAAATGTATTTTCAGCCTGGACTGGAGCTGGCACTGCTCTGCTGTGCTCAGCAAAGCATTCAAGTCACTCAGACTTACCAGGTGAGAGCTGGGCTCTGCATTTCCCTCCAGCCAGAAGGTCTGAGAGGGCTCCAGAAAAACTCCCCCCTAGTCTGCCAATGCCTCATGATACGAAACCTGGCTTAGAGCTGGGATGGGGAGGGCCTGAGACTGGAGGTTCTGCGCTGTCACAAGGCAGGATGCTCCAGGTGGGACTGCTGGAAGCCCAGCGACCCCAGGAGATGTCAGGATGTGTCTCCTCCAGCATCATCTGGGTGATTTGGGAATCACTGAGAGCCCCCAGGCACAGTGCTGGTGGGAAAGCTCCCCCCCCCCACCGACTTTGGGCAAAATGAAGTGAAAAAGCAACTTGCCCAATTGTCACAGACATATTTTATGAAAAATTCTTTTGCCAGGATTTTTCTCCTGAGAAGCTGAGAGGTCTCAGAAAAGAAATGTAAACAATAATTATCTGCTGCTGTGGGATGCAACAGGAGCATCTTTGATTGGTCTCATGTGGCTGTTTTTAATTGATGGCCAATAACAGTCCAGCTGTCTCAGACTCTCTGGTCAGTCACAAGATTTTATTATCATTCCATTCCTTTCCTTTCAAGCCTTCTGATGAAATCCTTTCTTCTATTCTTTTAGTACAGTTTAATATATCATTTTCTTTTAATATAATATACATCATAAAATAATAAATCAGCTTTCTGAAACATGGAGTCAAGATTCTCATCTCTTCCCTTGTTGGGGTTGCCTGCAAATTCCACACCCAGTTCTTAGCAGCTCCTTGCACGTGTTCCTGCAGGAGCAGGGGGGTCTGAGGCTGGGCAGCACCCTGGTCTTGGTGCAGTTCCTGCTGTTCTCCTGTGCTTGCAGGGACGAGCTCCTCTGCTCAAACACAGCCCCCACAGGGGGTCCATGTGTCAATCACAGAATTATGGAATGGTTTGGGTGGGAAAGGACATTAAAGGTCACCCAGTGCCACCCCTGCCATGGCAGGGACACCTTCCACTGTCCCAGGCTGCTCCAAGCCCTGCCCAGCCTGGCCTTGGGCACTGCCAGGGATCCAGGGGCAGCCCCAGCTGCTCTGGGCACCCTGTGCCAGGGCCTGCCTACCTTGGGCTTTTTCTGGAATCAGATTTCTGCACATTTACAGGATCTTCACAAAAATGTGGGGGTTTGGGTTGTATCTAGATGTGTCAATACACACCACGAGGTGGGCTGAAAATCCTGATGGATTTTTGTGTCTGCCAGGGCTGGCTGTGTGTGATTCTCAGGGCCCATCCATCAGTATCAATTCAAAGCTGGCTAGTCTCTGGTAATTGCTCCTTCCACACCCACTCCTGTTCCTGCTGTTGCAGGGAAGCTCTGGGAGCAGCAGGATGGACCACACACCTCCTGCCTCAGCAGCTTCTGTCCTCCCCAGAGAACTGAGATGGTTTTAGCCTCATTTTGGGCTCCTTCTGCTGGGCACAGCCAGCTCCAGGGACCTGGCACAACTTCTTGGTCTGAGGGTGCTGCACACCATGGAGGGATGGGCTGTAATCAAACACATTTACTGATGAGCTGCAGCAGACATCACCCCAACTCCTGCTCTGCAGCCTCCCCATCCTGGAGACCAGCCCAAATGGGCTTTGGATGAGCTTTTGAGGATTACTCCCTTCTCTCTTAGTTAGTGAAACCTCAAGCTGGCTCCTGGGTTTGCTGGCAGTGTGATACATTTTCTGGAGGTCAAGTCAAGAGAGATTTCTGGCTGAACATGTCAGCTCTGCTCATAAAGATGCCCAGACATCCTCATCAGGGGTGTTCTTCTGCTGTGACCACACATTTTCCAGCAGCTTAACAACTGAGGAATTCACCCAGCCTGTAGAGAAAAATCTATCTCCTGGCCAGGGAGCCTGAGGTCCTCATTTCCTAACTGGGGTGGGATCATAATTCCTCCAATCCCATAAGAAGTGCAGTGCCCCAGGGCTGGCATTGAGGCTGTAAGGTCTCCCTCCAGCAGGTGACAAAGCTGAGGCACAGGGAGCTGCAGGGAGTGAGGCTGGGCTCATCCAGAAGGAATGGCTTCCCCAGGGCTCAGTTTCAGAGCTGAGAGCAGTTTTGCACTAGGAGAAGGAGGTTCCAGGGAGGGGGTTATTTCCAGGTCAGGAGTGGCCCTGCTGTCACCTCCCTCTCCCTGTCACTGTGCCTGGCTGCTCTGGCTGGGGCTCCTGCCAGGAGATGAAGGTGGATTCAGGGATGCCTTTGGCTTTGCTGGGAGCTGGGGTTCCACAGGGCTCAGCAGTGCCATCCTCTGCCTGGGCACTCACCCCACTGCCTGCAGGCCATGGTTTCACCATCTGCCAGCCCAGTGATCTCCCACTCTCTCTCACTCCCCATCCCCTGCCCAGAGCCCCTCCAGCACTTCCACTCCCAGCCTTTCCCTGTCACAATCCTATTTTCAGGAGTATTGAACACAAACCAGCTCCCCTCACCTTTGAACTGAGCAACACTTAATTCTGCTGCTGAGATCACAGGTTTCTGCCAGCATAGGAACACAAAATTCCCAGACTGGCCCAGCCCAAGGGCTGTTTATCCAAGATTCCAACTGCCCCTGAGAGCCCCCCTCAGAAAGGGGGAAAAACCAGCACCTCCACAGGGAAGGAGTATTTGGGATAATCCTGGAAGAGCTCTCATTTCCGCCCATTTGTGTCCCTAGTTTTGATGGCAGTGCCCAAATGCTGACTACACTAAATTATTGTGGATATAAAATACTTAACTTTGGGGGAAAATCCTCTGGAATTGTACTCAAGCCTAGACATTTTAATGTCATGGATGTTGCCCTTGGGGACATGGGTTAGTGGTGGCCTTGGCAGCACTGGGAATGGTTGGACTTATCACCAAAGGGGTCACCAATCATCACCAAAGGGGTATTGGGGACAGACAAAGGTGACACAGAGACTCCATCATCAGAAGGCATGAAAAAGCACTTTATTATTAGAAATCTACAGCTCTTACAGAAACAATGGTGGACCTAGGACCTGACTGGCCTCTAGGAATCTTCTCTCACCTATTGGTCAAGAAGGGACAACTCCTTCTTGTAAAAATCTCTGACAAACAGAGATTCCCTGCAAGGTGCAGAGATTGAGATAAGAATTGTTTTAATTCTTTCTCTGAGCTTTCTCCCTATGCTATGTCTCCCCTGTTCAGAGGGTTTGTGATTACCACAGGACTCAGTGATCTTGGAGGGCTTTTCCAGCCCTAATGATTGTGGCTGCAATGAGTTAAAGAAAGAGGTTGTGCCAAGTTTGGAGCCGGGGGAAGAGGAGGCCCAGGAGGGTTTGTGTCACCCTTCTGCTGAGCAGGGTTGTGTTTCCTCACCCATGGGCAGTGTTTTTCTGGGTGATCCTTATCAAAAAGGATAAAATTCTGTGACAGTGGCCTTCCAAACCTGTCTTTGTCCTGGCCACCCTGGCTGGTTGCTCTCTGTGCCTTTCCCTCCAGGTAGTCCAAAAAGGCAAAATGTTGGTCAACAACACACCAAAGCATTATGTGATCATTATGGGGCTCTTCCAAGTCGGGATATTTGACGAGAAAACAAGGATTTTTGGATCCCCTGTGCCTTGTGGTGAGGATGAGCAGGACTTGCAGCTCCCAGGCTCACTGGGAGGGCTGGGCTGGCTTCAAACCAAGCTGTGCTGTGCCATCTGAAATGGGACCCCAGCAATTAGGCAGACTTTGGGAAATCAGCACTTAGTGCTGGCTTTGAGTAGGTCAAATGGCACTTTGCTTTGGAGGCAGCTAATGGAGGGTGGGTGTATAATTTTTTTTCGTTTAATTTTGTTTTTCACTGAATATAAATGAAAAGTCAATCTCTTCTCCTGACCTGTCAGACACAGATGGAGATGGATTTGGAAATCTTGTTTGGGGGTGGTTTTTTCATCCTAAGCAGCTTCTCCTGCTCATCTGCTGAGCCATCAAAGGGCAGCTGTTGATTTATTACCCCTGGTGTTTGATCCATGGGCTTCAGCTTATCCTGGGCACCCAGCTCTCCTCTAATGCCAGCCCATTAACAGGGAGAGCTGCTCTGCACTGTAATTACAGGCAACGTGACATTCCTGCATATTTCCCTTCCCCAGACCTTCAGATGTCCCCAGGCTCCTCATCACAAAGAGCAGCTCGATTCCCCCAGCGATTCCCTGGCCAATTTCCCTCCTCCTGGGAGGGTTCTTTTCCCTTCCACACCGCTGGAGGGATGAGGTTCATGTTAAATAAAGAGGGAAGGAAGGAGTTAGCTCATGAAACTCTTCAAAGGCCAACAAGTCTGCAAGCTGAGCCAGCCCCCAGCAGCACACAGAAACCTCAGTTCCTGTGGATAAGGCAGCAGCCCAGGCATGAAAACAGAATTTAGGTGAAAATTAATGTCCCAGATGGGAAATAAAGGAGGCTCTGATTGGAGGAGCAAAAATTAGTGCCCAGCTTGGAAGTAAAAAGCAAAAGTGGAGGCAAAAAGTTCACATGAAGTGTCTGTACAATTCCATGAACCAGCCAAATGAAAACCTCATCACTTCTTACCCTGCCTGATTTGTTTTTTTTTTTTTTGCACCACCCCTTCTCTGAGCAAATGATCTGGGAGATTCCCTTCACAGTCTTTCAAGCAATTTGTAAAGCTAAAACCTTGTCTGACAGGTAGGCTGGGAAACAACCCAGCAGAAATGGGTTGGTTTTTCACCACCATCATAACCACGTTAATTTAATTTTTTAATCTGCAGTATGTGAAAGGTGACTTAGAGCATATTGAAGTGTACAGCAGCTTCACAGGAGGATTTTCCTGGGATGCAAAAGAAACCTGAGGACTTTTTACCCATTTTTCCCCAACTGGGCAGGCACAGATGAGTGTTTTCTGATTTTTGTACTTGAAGAATCTGAAGAATGTCTGTTCATTTATTTTTTATTTGTAATTTAAAAAACATTAGAGAAATGAGTTTAAAAATCACTTGTGTTCTCCCTGATCATGTTTTCAACAACCCATTTGTGCCCCAGCCCAGACAAATCAGAGAGGCTCCAGCCCTTGGTGTTTATGACAAACATAAACTTTCTGGGGAAAGCCAAAGCTGTAAAATAACACCTTGTCCAGGTGAGCCTGATCCCAAGTAACTGCTTGCCCCATGGGAATCTCATGGCCAGCAACTCCTCACAAAGCCTAATTATTTCTTAGCAGAGGGGGAAAAAATGATTTAGGTCCATCTGTCAGGTAGGGTAATACAAGGATGTGAGAATTTGAGTTTAAAATAGGTGATAGAAGCTTTAGTGCCAAGCTCTGCTAAAAAAACCCTCCAAACCTCAGGGGAAAGAACAGTAGAACATGAAGAATGAAAATACAAATATTGAAAAAAAACCCAAAAAACAAAAAACAAAAACCAAACCAAAAAAGCCAAAAGAAAAAAAATAGAAACACCCCAACACCCCCAACCACCATTTCATCTTCAACAAGATGTCTGATGGCTGAAAGGGCCAACAGAGGGAAAGATGAGTAGAGCTGATTGTTTATATGTTGAGAACCTGACAGAGTCTGCATTCAAAGCCTGCAGTCCCAGCTTATGGCTTGCCCATTGCCACCAAAACCTGCACCAAAATTGCCAATTTTACTTCCTTTCCAAGAAAATTTCCTCTTTTGTATTGATCAACAGGAGAAAAAAACCCAGTTCCTCAAGTGTGGGCTGTGGGATGGGGAGATGCTTCCATGGAGGTGAGTTCATGTGCTAGGGAATAACTACAGCTGCATTTTTCTTCAGGTGGGGGTTGCTAGAAATGGGAGTGAGCAGGGAGAAAAGTTTATCCTTTGTGGATAAATGGCTGAGATCCCACCAGAGAGGCTGCTCCTCGCTGGGTCCCTGCTCAGCTCAAAGCCACTCCACCTCCAGCAACACCTTTGTGCTGTCTAACATTAATATATAAATGTTAATGATATTAATATATAAATGTTAGTGATATTTACTTAGGGTCTCAGTGTAGTGTTTACCTCAGCTGTGGAATTTATTTTACTGATTTTACAGCTTTGGCTTCCCCCCATATTTCATCATCAGTGAGTGTAACTAAGAACAGAGCAGGGGAATGGTTCCTTCCTTCTCTAATCCCCCTGAAGAAGTGGGATTGCTGACATATTCTTGAACTGGTGAATTATTCAAGATTTGCTGTCTCCTGGCTTTCTGGCATAAGAAACCCAGTCTCTAAACACATCTCCTATTTTCTAATGTAACTATTTCATTTCATTATTTATTCTTTCAGGATTTATTGCTCTTCCCTTGCTTTTGATTACTTGTTCAATCATGTGCATGAGCATTGCTCACTACAGAGTCCAAATCTGTGTGTCTTCTAAGCTTGGGCAGTTTGAAGTTAAAAACTGAACTGCTCTGCAAAATGTCCTCAGACATGCACAGATGAGCCTGACATGTAGATGATTTTCACCCCAATCCACCCTGAGATACAGATGACCCAGTGAGGAAGAGCTGTGGCTGCTCCATCCAGCGTTAATGCAGAGATCTGTGGTCACAGCTGCCGTCCCTCGGTCCAGGGGACATCACCAGGGCCAGCACAGGAACCCTCACTGTTGTGCTGCTGTTCCTCCTTGATGCATCAACATGAAAACTGCTGTAGGCTACGTCTGTAGGGTCACACTCGGGACATCAGCACCCTTGAAGAAGTTTATTACGAAGCTGCTGCCAGGATCAGTCACCAGCAGATGCAGCTGGGAGCTCAGAGGCTGCAAAAGCCCTGTTGGTTGGCCTCGGCTGCCCTCTGAGGCAGCTTCTGCAGCCCAGCAACTCTGTGAGTCTGTCTGAGCCCCCCAGGGATGCTTCTGCCCCTTCCCTGCTGCCCCAAGGGCCTGCAAGAGCCTTCTGGGGCCACCCAGACACCTCCTGGGCCTTTGGGGGTCCCCTGTGTGAAAATCACTTGTTTTTTAAAATTTTAAAGATTTAATAGTAATAAAATAGTTATAAAAATAATAGTACAATTAGAGTAATAATAATTTAGACAATTTGAATTAAGACAATATGAGACAATAAAAACAAAGAGTTACGGACTTCCGGGTACCTTTTTCTGGGCAGCACAAGCCCAAAAAAGGACACCCATTAACAAAGGATTAACCCTTAAAAACAACAGCCTGTTGCATATTCATACACTTCATGCATGATGCATAAATTCCATTCGAACACAGGATTCGGCCTGGTCATGTCAACTTCTTCCTCCTAATCCTAACAGCGCCTTCGAGGCGGGAAGAAGTTCGTTTCTTCTGATAAGGGAGCAATAAATTCTTTTTCTCCGAAAGATTTAGGTGTCCTGTGGCTGCTATCTCGCTGCAAGTCCTTTCTTTAAAAAAAAGTATCCTACATAGCACAGTTTCTATTTTAACAATTTTTATAACCTAAAACTATATTTAACACACTACTGAAGAGAATTAGTACAGCATTACTTTCTAACACAACACATATAATATTCATTTTCATATTTGCAAAAAGCCAATCATAAAATATACATTTTTCACACCTGACACAGTGCAGACAGGGATCAAAGAAAAGCTTCTTTGGAAGACACAGGCACAGTGCGACTTCCAGCTGCCCTCAATACTCTTTAAATCCTGCTGGGACACTCAGGCTCAACTTTACTGCTGGGCTGCAGCCCATGTAAAAAACCATCAATTGCACTGTCCCTGACAGAGATGGAAGAGTAAAATAACACAGCAATGTACGGAAAACATGAGCTTTATTGGACTAGACTGCTCTTCCCAGCTTCAGCTAGGGGGTGAGAACATGACTGGGAAGCCTATGCCTTAAAAAAATAAACTTGAACATTTTGAAAAACTTCAGCTGGAGGTGGGGAAGACTTCTGGGAAACCTATTTTCCTAATAACAAAGGGGTTCCTAACACCTATGGCAGGAATGTCCCAGTGCCCAGGCTCAGCGCTGGTCATACATTCCCTGCCATGTCCAGCAAGCCCAGAGACGAGCTGGGGCTGGAGAGTCAGAGGAGAGGTGAGAAGTGGAGTCTCCTCCTCTCCTGAGTGCCAGGCTGCCTTCGCCTCCTCCTCCGGGCACTGGCCTGCAGGCAGCGCCTCACCAGGGCCCGGCTCTCCGGCAGCAGCTCCTGGCAGCACGGCCGGGCACAGGCCGAGGCGCTTGGGCTCTTCTCCTGCACCACGGTCCAGGAGCCACGGAAGGGGCACAGGGGCCTCAGGGGGCTGAGCCTTTGGCCTCTCCTGCACAGAGAGCCGCGGGCCCGGCCGGGCTGCCCCGGGCAGAGGCTGCAGCGAGCAGAGCTCCGGCCGCCGCTGCCGGGGCTCCCTGGGGCTCAGCCGGGCCCCGCTCCGGCCCGGCCCCGGGCTCGGCCCCGCTCTGCCTCCGCGCCGCGGCCGAAGGGCTGCCCCGAGCCCCAGCGCCCTCGGGCCCGCCCAGCTCTGCTCCCCCAGGGCTCTCAGCCCCGCAGCCTCCTGGCCCAAGGCCTCGGCGGCTCCCGGCCCCGCTGCCCCAGCCCCTCCCTCAGCTCTTCCCAGCGGCTCCCGAGCCCTTTGCCCAGGAGCAGCCCGGGCGAAGGCCCTTGAGAAGCAGGGCCAGGGCTGTGCACATCCACGGCAGCGCCTCCAGCAGCAGCACGGCGTCCCTCACTGGCGCCACGTCCTGCTCTTCCAGGAGCTCGGGAAGCGCTTCCCAGGTCCCCGAGTCCCGGCAGCGGGGCTGGAAGGCTCCAGTGGCTGCACCAAGAGCAGCAGCACCGAGAGCTGCAGCAGCCGGGAGAGCTGCTGGCTGCCCATGGTGCTGCTGAAGGCTGAGCTGCCACCCTCAACAGGCTCTGTCCGTCCTTCCCAGCCCACTTCTGCCTGGGCTCTGGGCACGGCGACAGGCTGGGGACTCATCAGTCACCATGCTGTCCTCAAAGGCTGTAATGTCACAGAATCACAGAATCGAGTGGGGTGGAAGAGCCCTGTGAGACCATTGAGCCCAACCTGGGACCCAGCTCCACTGTGGCAACCAGACCAGAGCCCTGAGTGTCACACTCAGCCTTAGCTTGAACACCTACTGCCACAGTGAATCCACCACACACATCCACACACTTGAGTATCTCATCACTCCTTCAGGGAAGAAATCCCTCCTTAAATATGTCCAAAACCTCTCCTGTCACATTTAAGACTATTGTCTTCTTGTCCTGCCTCTTGTTCCTGGAAGCAGAGCCCAACCCCCATCCAGCTCCATCTCCTGTCACACAGTTGAGGAGAGTGAGGACATCGCCTCTGAGCCTCTTCTTCTCCAGGCTGAGCCCCCCAGCTCCCTCAGCCCCTCCACACAGGACATGAGCTCCACACCCTTCCCCAGCTCCCCTCCTTTCCCTGCACCCGCTCCAGCTCCTCAATGTCCCCCCACAACTGAGGGGCCCACAGCTGGACACAGCACAGGCACTGTGGCCTCCCCAGCGCCCAGCACAGCCCCACAAGCCCTGCCCCGCTCCTGCCGGGCGCTCCCTGCGCCCCCGCCCCGGCTCTGCCCCGGCGGCCTCGCCATGTCCTGGGCAAGGGGCTGAGGGAGCCTGGGGGGCTCCGCCTGGAGGACATGGGGGAGACAGGGACACCTTCTGCCCCTCAGTACCTCCGTGCCAGGAGGGTACAGCCGGGGAGCTGGCTCTGCTACCAGCGAACAAGGAACAGGACAAGAAGACATAGTCTTAAGTGCGCCAGGCGAGGTTTAGATTGGACACTAGGAAGAATTTCTTCCTGAAAGGGTGATGAGATATTAGAATGCGCTGCCCATTCATGTAGCGTTTAAGGAAAGCCTGGACATGGCACTCAGTGCTCCGGTCTGGTTGCCACGGTGGCGACGGCTCGCAGGTTGCCTCGCTGATCTCAGCACTCTCTTGCCCCCCGTTTATCCTGCCATGCCGTGATTCAGTGTCCGGCGGCCGCGCACTTCGCTTCTCGCGGGCTTTGGCCCCGCCGCGCCGCCGTAGCGCCCGTAGCGCGTTGCCTCAGAGCGGCGGCGGCCGCGGCTCCCGGCGATGTCGTTCCGCGATCTCCGCAGTGAGCGCGGCCGGGGCGGCGGGGCCGGGCCGGGCGGGACGCGGCATCCCCGGCTGGGCCTCCCGGGGGGCCCCGCTCGGCCGCACACGGAGCTGCGGGCGGGCGGCGCCGCGGGGGATGCGGGGCTGAGCCCGCCGGTCCCTGCCGGGAGGGGTCCCTGCTGCCGGGGGTGGCACAGCCCTGCAGGGCGGGATTCCCCCCGCCCGTAGGGAGCAGATGGAATGCTGTGTCTGCGTTTTTCCAGCTCAGCGAATCTCCTTAAAAACGCCTCTTTTTCACTTGGGCGTGTTTTCTGTTGAAATGATAGGATTTATGTTAATTGTTGCGGTTTAATTTATTTGAACAGTGCTTTGCACTGCGTATATCGTATGGTAACTAAGCAGCACACTGGGGGAGATGGCAATCTTGGCAAAGCCCTTACTGGCTATAAAAGAAGAAATCCCTGCTCTTCCTCATTTTTCAGATTTTACTGAGATGATGAGGGCGCTGGGGTATCCTCGACTCATATCCATGGAGAATTTCCACACCCCAAACTTCATGCTTGTGTCTGAAGTGCTGCTGTGGCTGGTGAAAAGGTTGGTGATGAGGCCAACAAATGTTGGGCTGATGCTGAGATGTGGGGAGTGTGCTTGGGAGCTGATGGTGTGCTGTGAAATGAGGGAACTCAGTGATATTTAGTAATTCTTTGAGCTCTGCTATTCTAAATACCAGACAGAAATGTGGTAGTTTGCAGGTTTTTAGCTTAATGACACAGTCTGGAGTAGCACACCTAGTGGCTGCCAGGGGTTTCACCCTGACTGTGGGCACACTCATTCAAAAGTAGCCTTATTTCTCTCACATATTCTCCAAATTCCACAGCCACCCTGTCCATTTCTGACCTTTTATGCAAACAGGGTGATCTGTTGTGGGAACTTCACCAAAACCCACCCAGTTCTTGCCTTGTTGCTACAGTCTGGCATTGTCCTGCATCCACAACACGTTTAAAAGAAATTAAATGGTTTGGTTCTATTCTTCTACTGTCCAGTTGCAGTTTTACACCCACTTAAACCATTGACAGACTTTGGTTAAATGTTTCTGGATCCTTAAGTGTTATTTGAATTATACATTATCTTCTCTCTCCTGCTTAAAATTATGGGTTTTTTAAGATTATAGGGTAGGACATTATAATTGAAACCAGCATTGACCAGTTTTCCTGATTGCTGTTTTTTGGCCTAGATTAATAATTAATATTCATTAAGTTGTTAGAAAGTTGCTGAATACTCTTGCAGTTGAAATGAAATAGAGATATACTCACAACCATTCAGAATTACTTGGATTAAGTTGCCTAAATAGTCTTTCAAATGCTGCTGTTACACTGAGGGTCCAAATCACTGAATTTCCTTTTATTCTTCCCTGGTTCCTGCAGACTGGCCACTTCTAGAAGTTTCTGCATCTCACTGATGTTTTTTTCAAGCATTTCACAGATTTCAGTTTGCTTTTCCATAAGTTTCCTTTACTTATCAGAGGAGGGTGTTTGAAATGATGTCTGGGTATGGACTTGTGCAGTGTGTCAGCTTTTACAGCTCCTGCACTTTGTACAACCCCCTGTGTGCACTCCAGCTCTGGATGCCCCAGTCTGCAGCAGGGATTTATTTACAGTCTCATCCGTGCTTACTTTGAGCTTGATTTTTGCCTCACAGATGAAGCAGGCTCTTGGATGTTTCCAGAACCTTGTTCTGATCTCCAGCTGTTGTTTGCACAGGTATGAACCTCAGAGTGACATTCCTGGGGATGTGGAGACAGAGCAGGACCGGGTTTTCTTCATTAAGGCCGTGGCCCAGTTCATGGTGAGTCTGCCCAGGAGCTGTTCTTGGGCTGAAATCCTGAAGATCTGAAATCCTGTTTCCATGGCAGCTTTAGAGCTTTCTCTCTTAACCCCACAGAGCTTCCCTGCAAGGGGTGGCTGAGTTTGTGCTGCATTCTGCTGCTGCTTTATCCCTGCAAGTGTTCAAGGCCAGGCTGGACAGGGCTTGGAGCAGCCTGGGACGGGGGCAGCTGTCCCTGCCCATGGCAGGGGTGGCACTGGATGAGTTTTAAGGTCCCTTCCAACCCAAACCATTCCATGATTCTGTGATCCTCTGTCTTGTACTGCTGGAAATTTGAAGAGGCCAGGACATGCTGTTACTGACATTCTGTACTTCTCTCTGCAGAGCTGGGATCTAAACTTGATATTGGGATCTAAATACAATATTGGGATCTAAATTGGGATCTAAACCAATATTCATTCCAATATTCACTGGGATCTAAATACAATATTAGGATCTAAACCAATATTCATTCTAATATTCATTGGGATCTACATTGGGATCTAAACCAGTATTCATTCTAATATTCACTGGGATCTAAATATGATATTGGGATCTAAATTGGAATCTAAGCCAGTATTCATTCCAATATTCACTGGCATCTAAATATGATATTGGGATCTAAACCGATATTCATTCCAATATTCACTGGATCTACATATGATACTGGGATCTAAATACAATATTGGGATCTAAACTGGGATCTAAAAGAATCCTTATCTCTCCTTATTTATAAAAGGTAACAGTGGAAGACACAGCTGTAGATGGGAAAGGTTTTTAAACCATTTAAATTGTTTTAGAAGAGATCCCCCCATGGTTCTTGCTAACTTTGGATGCCTGATTCTTTTCTGTGCTTGAATTATCATAATTTCTGGTGTTTTCATGATGATATAGAATCATGTATTGGTGTATGAGATTTCCCATAGATTATTGCATGTGGTTTTTTTTCTCAGATCTCTTTTTTTATGTATGAGCAGATTTGGATTGGGTCATCAGATTTTTTAGTCTTTTGGAGTAAAATAACATTGTCCTTCATAAAATTCATGTTATTTGGAAGCATTGGGGGCCTTTTGTGTTATCACACACTTAGATTAACACTCTTCATTATGTGAAAAGAACTTTCTGAGGCTGCAGCTGGATCTGGAAGGAATGGAAATTTTTATCCTAATCCCAAAGATGAATTACAGTACTTTAAAAAAAAATCTTAGACTGATTAAAATGTCATTTAAATTCTCTTAATTCCTAATTTTGCCATGTTCAGAGCAGGGTACATTCCTGTACATATGAGAATGTACTTTTGAGCCTTGGAGCATCTTGAGATGGAGTGAACAGGTCTTTTTGTTTGGGAGGGTTTCCCCCTCCAAGCACAAGTCTGGAAGCAGAAATAATGTGATGCTTTTCAAGAGCTGATTTCATGCCAGAAATCCCGAGGGTTTTGGAGAATTGCATAATATGATTCAGAAAATGAAATTAATGGAAATTGGTCATCCTGTACTTAGTCTCAGTTAATATTACAAGTTAATGTGGGGATTATTGTAGGTTTTCAGCATTTTCAGGATGAGAGGAGCTTGGAGACATTTCCTTAATAATTCACTGTCCATGCAATCCACAATTATCTTCCCCAGGAGTTAATGGCTTTATGCATCCGTGGGCAGATGGGAGATGTGATGGAGTCAGAGTTGTCTCAGAAGAGAATGGCAGGACAGATCCATCACCAGGGAATGTAGCTGGAGCTTTGCTCTGCTTTACTGAACAAGGACTGAGGGGGTGTTAATATTCCACCCAAATTAACTACTGCTCTGTGTTCCTGGCAGTTGGAGAGCTTACCAAAAGTCTCCTTCCCAGACCCCAAGGTTCTGGAGTGCCTGCAAGGTTGCCTTAGGTGGGTTTTTAATCAACTCCCCACCTAGAGCTGCCCTGATCAGTGGGGCTCAGTACCTGGCTCCTGCCTAAGCCCACTTGGATCCAAATCTGAATGGATCCAGTGAGTTCATCTCATAGAAATTCATTCCTGAAAACAAACTCAGTAACCCAAGGGCAAAAAACCTTTTACAAGAGTCAGACATCACAGAAAATTTTGCTTCATGATATTAATAAAGCAGATTGTGAAGTTAAGCAAGTATTCTGGCTGTGGCTGCTGTTCCTGCTGAATATTTATAATTTTTGTTGCATTTTAAACATCTGATCTTCAGAATAAATAGCTGTGGTTTTTAATGGTTCTGTAGAACTAAAATGTTATATAATAAAAGAGCAAATCAGATAGGTGTTATCAGAGATGAAGTGATGGAGGTGACTTTCCAAACATGAAGTTGTCTTCTTGACTCCACAGTGCCATTGTGCCAGTCTGAAATATATATATACTTCTCTGTGGTTTTTTTCTCTTTTTAAGCAGCCTTTGAATGAAAAACATTTTTTTTCCTCCTACTAGACATTGATTTTTCTCTCTTGAGGGTGAATGAAGCTGAAATTGGAACTTCTGTCTCTAACAACATCCTTTATAATTTAGAGCATCAGTCCCCTTTGGATAGGGGATATTAAACAGAGTCTGTCAATTTAATGACCACTTCTATAATGGAATACTTGCTGTTTCTGCAATTAATTTTTTAGATTGCTTCTGCTGCAAGGAAGGGAGGTGAACATACCTGGCTTTTCACTTTGTGTCTTGACTCATTTGAGGTCATTCTGAGACCAACATTTCAAAAGCAGTTTGGGATTTTTTGTACTGTGAGTCTTGTGTTCCCCTGGCTCAGGTGCACAACACCAGGAGCCTGTTCTGGAAGTTTGGGCTTCAATTTTCAGGAGCCACAGAAGATCCTGAGTTGGGACCTTGAGCCCTGGCAGCCTTGGGGCTGTGCCCATTCTCTGGGGAGCCTGTTCAGTGCCCCACCACCCTCTGGGGGAAGGAGCTCTTCTGAGATCCAGCCTGACCCTCTCCCAACACAGCTCCAGCCATTCCCTGGGTCCTATCTCTGCAGACAGACACAAAGAGTCATTTTCCTCTGCTGGGTTGAGATTTTGGGATGAGAGAGGCAAGAGGAAAATATTTATTGGAAATTAAAATCTGATTTTAAAGTCACGAAGTCATGACAAAATACACCTGAATAAGCATGGGCCAGCATCCATTTGCTTTGTTTCTGTGGAAAAGCTGGAGCCAAATCCATGGTTTGAATTGTGGTGCTTTCTCTCTTTAGTTTCACAGGATTTTTTCCTTCAGTCCATTCTTCATTGAAGCTCATTGCAGAGTTTATAATTGTATTGTACCAAATATTGTAATGTCTGAGTGTCTTCCCCCAGCTTAAAGATCCTGCTCTGTCAGAGCCTGAGAGAATGTGAATTCCTTCCAGGAGCCCTGTAAAACCAAAGCTGTGTAATACCACCAGTGACTCATGGATAGGCTCTATCTGCTGCAGCATTCCCAAAGGAGAAACATTTCAGCAGAAGTTTCACCTTAAAAATATAAAAAGCAGATGTTAAGTCACTTTTGTCCTTCATGTGCCATTTTTAAGCTTGGCTTTTGGATCTATAGATTTTTTTTTTTGCCTCCTTGTTTAGTTATGCCACCACAAAGACTCCCTCAAAGCTTAATGTGAAATTTGTGGTTGGCTCCTTGAGGCTATTCATTTATAATATAAACTTACCAGGAATTTCAAGAGCAACATTTGTGTCTTTTCTGTGACAGATAGTAATTTTCCCCCTTTATTATTTTGAAGCACAAAAAGATAATATTAGAATTTTTAGTATTTTTTTTCCTTATTGTTCTGTCTGTACTTTTCAGAGATGGAAGGCAAGGGAATAAAATCACTAATATCATAGCAGGGGAAAAATTGAGAGAAGCAATAAAACATTTGGAAGGTGTGCTGGAAGAGAAGACAGTTAAATTAGGATAACTGATCTCATTCTTGCAACTCATTAAGGGTGAAATTTACCTCTCTGCAGCATCATCACAAGACCTGGGCAGCACTTACTTTCCACTTAAACTTAATTTGAATTTAAATGGTGCATAGGGTTTTTGCTGATCTTTATTCAGGGAAGAAATAACGATAGTTTGAGGGTTTTTCTGCAGATGTTCTGACATGCAGAAAGCGCACAGCTTTCAGAAAAATTTCTTCTAGAAATATCACTATGGTGATGAGGCAAACTGGGGGTCCAAACAGGAGGAATTATTCTGTACAGCAGAATAACTGGTGCCCCCAAAAAGAGCTTTGAGTGCAGATAACTGGGGGGGGGGCTCTGTACAAATCACCAACGGGACAGGACTGCTGTGGAACATGCCTTGGGCTGTTTGATTTTCCAGCATCACTCTCATTACATGGTTATGACAGTGGGAAGATGCCACAGCTCTCATCCCAGGCAGCAGCCCAAGAACTTAATGTTACAACTCACTTTAAAAGTTTTTTGACCAATCACACAAAGCAGAAGCACATTGTGGTTCCATCCAACCACTATAAGCACAGGTACCTTTGGTTAAAGCAATGTCTGCTTATTTTGGATGCAATACCTGCTTGCAAGCCTTAAAACACAATGCACAGAGCTCCATTATTAAGCTTAGAACTTTCTAATATCTCTAGATGTATTTTTCTGCAGGTTAGGGAGTTATTCTAGACAAGCATTAATACACAGACCATTGTTCTATTTGTCCTTACTTTTCTACTTTTTACATAATTTTTCTGCTGACCTATCTTATGTCTGCTGCTTAGCTCTGATCACAGTTCTGCTGTCTCTGAGGCCTGCCTTTTGCAGCTTTCCCAAAACCCTCTGATTTTATGGATTCCCACAGATTTTGTTCTTTGTGACTGCTGAATTGTTTGTTTCTTGCCCAAGGCTACCAAAGCTCACATCAAGCTGAACACCAAGAAGCTGTACCAGGCTGATGGCCACGCTGTGAAGGAGCTGCTCAAGGTCACCTCGGTGCTCTACGGGGCCATGAACACCCAGGGAGGGGAGCGTGCTCCCCTCCCCGAGGAGGACAGCACCAAGTTCAAGTTTGATCTGGGCTCCAAAGTAAGCAAAAGTGCCACTCTTGTGTTCACTTGGGAAAACTCATCTGTTTGCTAGCTGGCATTTAAGTGGAGAGTGTTCTGGCAAGGCAGTAGACAGGGTTTTAAGTCAGACTTTCAGGAGGTGGGGTTATGTGTGTCTGTGATTTGTTTTAATCTCTGAATTCTCAACCAGAAGCATAATACAGGGTGTCTTGGTTTGGAAAGCCAGGTGTCTCCTAAGGAAGGCAGGAGCCTCCCCTGAACTGGAAAATGTAAACCCCTCCCTCCCAATTGTTATAAATTTGAAATTAAAGGGGGCTCTCAGGCAAAGATATGGGAGAAGGAATAACAGTTTTTTTATTAGGCAAGAAAATAAAAGGATAAAATAAACAATGCAGTAAATCAAAACAACACTGACAAAGTCATAACACAGCCTGACACCCTGTGGGTCAGGGTGCTGGCAGCAGTCCCATTGGAATTGTGGCTGCAGCCCTCCTGCAGTGTTGAGGTGGTTCTGTTAGAGCAGGGATCCTGTAGAAAGGTGCAGTCTTCCTCTGAAGATCCAGTGGAAGAGGCAGCTGTTCCTCTGGGAATGCAGTGGAAATGCTGTTGTGGTGTCCCAGGATCTCAGATTATATCCAGTTGGGAATGCTTGGCTCTCCCCTCTGGTGGAGCATCTCACAGTGGGATGCTCTAATTCTTATCAGCCATGCAGTGACATTCAATGGCCCATTTACAGCAGGTGTCTCCCCAGAGGGAGGAGTGGTTGTGGAAGAGATAAGGAAAGCTGCCCACTTAAGAGAAGACAACTGCCCTACCTCTAACAGATGGTAAATAGAACACATATTGCTGGGCAATCTAGGACACAAGGCAACAGTGGCACAAAACTGGTTCTCTTTGTATTGCAAACTTGTTGACACCACAGAAATATTGGAGTAGACTGGAATAAAGATTATTTTCTACCTACTGAACTTTTGCAAATGGAGGAGCTTGCAAAATACTGACTGAAAGTTGATTTTCAGCCTGTTTGCATTGAAAGAAGGGGAAATCTTCCTGTGATCCTAACAGACATCAAAGCTGTTCAAGTCCTTAAAATGGAAGCCATCTCTAGATGTTTTAAAAGCACCTTCTCTAAATACAAAAAAAAGCCAAACCAAGACAAAAACCCCAGCACTTTGCTAAATAAGAGGAATTTCTGTTACAACTTCCGTGGAGGATGTCCCTGCCCATGGCAGGAGTGGGACTGGATGGGCTTTAGGGTCTCTTCCCACACAAACCATTGTATGATCCTCTGTTCCTGTGATTCTTGAGAAAATGGCAGACTCAGTAGTGATTCTCCTCTCTGTAAGTCTGATGTGTCTCTCTGAAAAAATAACAAAAAACCACTTGGTAGATGCTCTAAAGTTCATTACTTCCATTGCAGGCTGGTCCCATTCCTTTTGGTATATGAAGTTTTTATTTCTGCTCATGAAAAAGGTGATGTTTCCCTTGGTCCTGGGCAGCACATGAACCAACAGCTGGCTGAGCCACAGTTCTGAGGAGATTTGTGGGGTTGTTTCTCTTGGCCTAAAGTATTTGGAGTTTCCCTCAGAAACCTGTACCTGACAGAGGCTCACCTGGACTGTTTCAAAGCCAAGGGAGACTCTGTCCAGTCTGATTCTGGTGCACAACCTCTGACAGAGTTTAGACCTCCAGTGCAATTTTGACATCAGAGTGAGAGATACCACAGATATTCTTTGTGATGTTGGGGATTCTCCTGCTACTCACTGCTGTTGCTGTGTTCCCAGATTGCTGACTTGAAGGCAGCCAGACAGCTTGCTTCTGAAATCACCTCCAAAGGAGCAGTCCTGTATGACTTACTTGGCAAAGAGGTCGAGCTGAGGGTAAGTACACACTGGAGAGGGTAGAAAAATCTGTGTTCATTGGGTGCCTCAAAGGAAAAAGGGGAGAAAAGTCTCAGTTCTTATTAATGTCTGCATCTGACATGAATATCCTGTGAGTTTGGATATGGGCCTGACAGTTTGCATTTCCTTCCTAATCCTGTTCATGGCTGGACTGCAGGCAGCCTGAGAGAGCAGCCTGGCATTTTCTCTTCAGCAGAAAACTGAAATACTCCCTGTTTGGAAATCCATGTGCAGGCTGTGGTGCTGGGGATGGATATTCCATCATAAATGATGAGTGCTGTTAGTTTTCCAAGGGCAAGGCTCATTATTTCTGTGGCAGGAGCTGGAGGCATCACAGCCTGCAGGGTACATGTTCTTCAGCTTAGCTGGAGAAGAAGGGAAATCAAAAGCTGTTGTGTGAAGTCAGTGCACACTGCCAGGAAGTCTTGCCATTATTTTCTTCAGTGCCTTTATCTGCAATGCTGGAGGTTCTTCATTTTCTGAAAAGGGACTTTAAAGGAGGGAGACCCTGCATGGTGTTGGAAATGTTCAGATGTCTGAGCTGGAGGGGGTGCACCCTTCAGAGCTGTAAACTCTGAGCCTCCACAATTAATGCTCCCAGATCCCTGTTTGATGGAGTACAGGTGTTTCAAAGGGTGGCTGATAGCCTGGGAGTTCCTCCATGGAACACTGCCTTTCCTGCTGGATCCATACATCACTGTGGTGTGCAGGGTGTTAATACTTCAAAAGAGAGGGAGAAGTGATAATCCACTTTAACTCAACATGCAGCACTGTCCCAGAACTGTTAACCAGTTACTTCTCCTCTTGCACTCTGCCTCATTTCTTGGCTTTGAAGGAATTTTCACACAGCTGCTGTGTGATGTGTTAATGTTTGCTTTAGTGGAGCATTGGACCCTTTTGCTCTGAGTACAGGATCCCAGTAACTCTGCTAAAAGTCAAATATAGATCAGTTTAGGCATTTTTAAAAGTATTCAAGCATTGGTTTGAATTGGGTGTTGTTTAGTCACTTGAAATCAAGGCTTTGAGGACACTGAGTTTAGGACTGGGTCCTGGAAAAGGGCCAGGCACAAGTGGAGTGTGCTGAAAGCAGGAGCTGAAAAATGAGGAGATGAGGAAGTGCTTCAGTGCAGGCACTTCTCAGGGGGGCCATTAAGAGCCCTGGAGTGGGAGCCTGCTTAGAGGTGCCATTTCTGAAAGGACTGGATTTCCTAGCGAGAGCAGGGAGCTCGTGTTCCTGGTGGCTGAGCACACAGGTGGGGCCAGCTGATCCTACCCAGGTGCACAGGTTGTGTTTTGCAGAAAGGTTTGGCAGATGGAACTTGCTGTCTTTAGGAAATGCTGTCCTGGGAAAGGGCACCTTCTGTGCCATTAGCTCTGAGTGCATGGCCTGAAGGCAGCAGGTGACAGTGACAGCACAGGGAGAGCCTCCAGAGAGCTGCAGAAGATGCTTTTGGACTCTGCTCCTTATGATCTGGGGCTGGTTCCAAGGTTTTTCAGTGATTTGTTAAACCTGAAGGACCCATTTTTGGCTGGCAATGTTAAATGTAGAGTTTGGGACGTGTAACAAACTTGAGACTTGAGCGTGTACACAGCAAACAGGTTTCATATTACAGGTCAGGAGGTTGCAGGAACCAGTTTGGCAGTGGAATTTGTAATCTTTAATTATCAGCCCCCAGCTCTGCCTTTCAGTTGAAGTATGAAATTTGCCCATCCCAGGAGAGGCTTAGAGCCAAACACTGCTGAGTTTTTCCATCACTCTTGGGTCTGAGCTTCCTGTCAGTGCTGAGGGCAGTCAGGAATTGCCCTTCCTCATCTGCCACACCCTCCCTGGACCCTTCTCAGGGAGGTGCTCAGGAGACCTCAGCAATGGCATCCTCTGCCTGCCCTTCCCACCCCTTCCCAGGTGGGGAAGAATTGAAGCTCATTCTTTCTTTGGGTGGGGAGTAGAGCTTTGCTGGTAGACACCAAATTAATTGCCATCAAACCAAGATTACTTTTACTGCTTTTTAATGTGCAGGTTACTGATTTCCATTGGTTATTTTTTTCTGGCAGTGCCTGGCTAATTAATGCTCACACGAATTGGCACTTCCAGAGGGTTTGTGCTGCTGAAGGGCAGGGGAGCAGTGGTTTAGTTTTTTATTCCATTTTATCTCCTGAAACCTGTTGCCAAAATCTATCAACAGCTGTCATAGTGTTTAAAGGAATTTGAAAACATGGGAGTTTTATGTTCCCTGAACCTCTTTTCTCTTTCTTTTTCCAATCCATTCATTTCCAGATGTTTAAATAAAAGCTCTTCCTATGTAAGCTTCAACAGGCTGATGGTAAATCTTATTTCTATCCTAAATGAAGATGGCTTCATTTTCCAGGAACTATAAAGGAAATGCCAGCATTTGGCACTAATGGGTTGACTCCATCTGTTTTCACAGTCTGAGCAGCTTTTGGGGAAAGATCATTGGGGAAAAATGAAGTAAAACTCATTATTTTCTTTGGAAATGTTGACTCTAATTTGCTCCACAACCTCTACCTTCTATGTTGGAGTCTTTTTGTACATAATTTGTATAGAAACTGTGTAGAAAAACTTCATACATTAGATAAATTTCATTGCTCCTAGTCATGAAACACTTTTTTTAATAAATTACTTTCTAAATGAAAACAAATTTCAGCTAGAGAAGAATTTAGGGGAATGGTTCTGTTAGATTTATTGGAGGTAGAGAGTGCTGTAAATGTATGTACATATTTTTGGGGAAGAGTTGAGGTCTGATTTCTTGGAAGTGTGCTTCTGTGCCTTTCTGAAGCCTTTGCAAATATCTTATTCCCTGACTGAATATACAGTTTTTCTGTATATTTAAACTGCTTCCCAAGTTAATCTGTAAAGCTAAAAAATAATCTTTCATTAACATCAGAGGAAGAAACAAAACCTACAGGGTTTGCTGAATTCAGACTGTGGTGTTGTTAAGTTCTGTGGGAGAAAAAAATCCCAAACAGCCCCCAAAGCTGAATTGTCAGATGAAAATCCCAGATATAATTACTGAGTCCTGTGGGAGCTGTGTTGTTTCTAGCCCAGCTGTGGGGGAGCACAGTGCAGGTTATTGGTGTCCTGTGGCAGTGCTGGAGACACTGAATTTTTATTTTAAAACACATTTAAGAATTTTTATTTTAAACACAGAATTTTTATTTTAAACACATTACATTTGGAAGGTAATTTGCAGCTTCCAGTCTTGCTGGTGCAATCCTGGAGCACAGGAATTGCAGCTGGGATTTGTAGAGTTTAGTGGAGCTGATGAATGAGCTTGGTACCACACAGTGAGATCCCTAAATGAAAATCCAATTCCATTGGATACATCTTCATCTTTATTGTTTCCTTTCCTGCCAGGGGCACTTTCTCTGCATTTCATTGCTGTGTAACTTTAATTTTCAGAATATTTACAGTTACCTTGGCAAGAACAACCAGGCATCTTGAGTTTTTGCATGGGGAAGGTGGGGTTGATTTGGATTTGAGATGGGGATGAGAGATTTTGTTTGGATTTCTTTCTCTGTCTTCCTACACGGTACTAAATGAATGGAGAAAAGATGTTGTTGAAAATACCAGGCTGTGATTAAGGTTGTCAAACCCCAAATCAAGAAAGTAGCAAAGGGAATTAATGTCAGCACTCAGGCAAAATGCAGCACTGCTTCCCTCTGCACTCCCTTTTCTGGGATCTACACAGCTGCCATTCTGTACCTGGAAAAAGATGTTGGAGAAGCCAGTGGTGCTCTGTATCCTAAAAACATGGCAAGGTGGGGGAAATGGCCACATTAACCTCTGGGGGAAGGGAGGGGTGATGAGCTGGTGCAAATCATTCTTCAGCTCAAAATAAAGCAGTAGTGAGGCTTTCAAGGGCAGCTGTCCCCAGCTGAGGAAGGGTTCTCAAATCATCCTACAATGGAAATCCAAAAGGAAAAATTTCTGGCTGTTTTTAACTCTGAGTGCCTCCCACTCTGCTTCTGCCAAAGGTCCTGGGTCACACTAGCAGGAGCCTGTCAGGAAGCTGCCCTGCTCAGACTTGCTGAATTATTGGACATGGGAAGATAATGGAGAAAAAATATTCCAGAGGAAAACTGCCTCTGTGCTGCTGGCAGGCAGAAAGATTTCTGACCTTCCCTGGCTTGTTTTCATTTTATTTACCTTTTAATTAGCTGGAAGCCCTGCAAAACTGAAGAAAAATGAAAATAATATTTTCTTTTAAGGCTTTTAGCTTGTGCTGAAGATGGAAAATGCAGCGGGTTTGTGTTCTAATGCTCCTCTTGGCACTTAGCCCATCTGTGCCCTTTAACAAAGTGTTTATTCCCTGTATCCACTCCTGTAAATACAGAAAATGCTGAATTTGGTAGATTAAAGCTTTTAACAGCCACATGAAGTGTTTGCCACTCTGTGCAGGATCTATTCTGGGCACTGCTCCCTGTTTTTGTTATGGATGCCCACAGCACCAACTTGTTCCCAAACTGATGGGAGGCACTGAGAATCTTGTTACCAGCTCAGCTGGGAAAGGCTGGAATTAAGCTCTTCAGAGAGCCCAAGGCATTTAGAGCCAGCTGTGGAACTGAGGCAGTGTTAGCTCAGCACCAGGCCTTGCCACTAAGGTCATTACACTTGGATCTCTTTATTCCCACCTTTTGGATTAAAGAGCTTTTCCTTTTTCCTCTCTTTTCTTTTCTTTCTTTTCTTTTCTTTTCTTTTCTTTTCTTTTCTTTTCTTTTCTTTTCTTTTCTTTTCTTTTCTTTTCTTTTCTTTTCTTTTCTTTTCTTTTCTTTTCTTTTCTTTTCTTTTCTTTTCTTTTCTTTTCTTTTTTTTCCTTTTTCCTTTTTCCTTTTTCCTTTTTCCTTTTTCCTTTTTCCTTTTTCCTTTTTCCTTTTTCCTTTTTCCTTTTTCCTTTTTTTTCCTTTCCTTTCCTTTCCTTTCTCCTTTCCTTTCCTTTCCCCTTTCCTTTCTCCTTTCCCCTTTCCTTTCCTTTCCTTTCCTTTCCTTTCCTTTCCTTTCCTTTCCTTTCCTTTCCTTTCCTTTCCTTTCCTTTCCTTTCCTTTCCTTTCCTTTCCTTTCCTTTCCTTTCCTTTCCTTTCCTTTCCTTTCCTTTCCTTTCCTTTCCTTTCCTTTCCTTTCCTTTCCTTTCCTTTCCTTTCCTTTCCTTTCCTTTCCTTTCCTTTCCTTTCCTTTCCTTTCCTTTCCTTTCCTTTCCTTTCCTTTCCTTCCTTTCCTTTCCTTCCTTTCCTCTCCTTTCCTCTCCTCTCCTCTCCTCTCCTCTCCTCTCCTCTCCTCTCCTCTCCTCTCCTCTCCTCTCCTCTCCTCTCCTCTCCTCTCCTCTCCTCTCCTCTCCTCTCCTCTCCTCTCCTCTCCTCTCCTCTCCTCTCCTCTCCTCTCCTCTCCTCTCCTCTCCTCTCCTCTCCTCTCCTCTCCTCTCCTCTCCTCTCCTCTCCTCTCCTCTCCTCTCCTCTCCTCTCCTCTCCTCTCCTCTCCTCTCCTCTCCTCTCCTCTCCTCTCCTCTCCTCTCCTCTCCTCTCCTCTCCTCTCCTCTCCTCTCCTCTCCTCTCCTCTCCTCTCCTCTCCTCTCCTCTCCTCTCCTCTCCTCTCCTCTCCTCTCCTCTCCTCTCCTCTCCTCTCCTCTCCTCTCCTCTCCTCTCCTCTCCTCTCCTCTCCTCTCCTCTCCTCTCCTCTCCTCTCCTCTCCTCTCCTCTCCTCTCCTCTCCTCTCCTCTCCTCTCCTCTCCTCTCCTCTCCTCTCCTCTCCTCTCCTCTCCTCTCCTCTCCTCTCCTCTCCTCTCCTCTCCTCTCCTCTCCTCTCCTCTCTCCTCTCCTCTCCTCTCCTCTCCTCTCCTCTCTCTCCTCTCTCTCCTCTCCTCTCCTCTCCTCTCCTCTCCTCTCCTCTCCTCTCTCCTCTCCTCTCCTCTCCTCTCCTCTCCTCTCCTCTCCTCTCCTCTCCTCTCCTCTCCTCTCCTCTCCTCTCCTCTCCTCTCCTCTCCTCTCCTCTCCTCTCCTCTCCTCTCCTCTCCTCTCCTCTCCTCTCCTCTCCTCTCCTCTCCTCTCCTCTCCTCTCCTCTCCTCTCCTCTCTCCTCTCCTCTCCTCTCCTCTCCTCTCCTCTCCTCTCCTCTCCTCTCCTCTCCTCTCCTCTCCTCTCCTCTCCTCTCCTCTCCTCTCCTCTCCTCTCCTCTCTTTCCTTTCCTTTCCCCTCTTTCCTTTCCCCTTTTTTTTTTCCTTTCCTTTCCTCTTTTCCTCCTTCCCCCTCCCAGCCCAGCTGCTGGGGGAGAGGGAGATGTGATTTCAGAGGTGGCTGCATCACTCCCTGCTCTTTGGAACTTAACTGCAAAAAGTCATTTTATTGGGAATGTTGGAAGCATTTTTCTGCCTGCCAAATGTTCCTTCTGGATACGAGGCACTGCCTGAGGGAGGCTGATAAATTAATTTCTCTCATTTCCTGGGCTTTGGTTACAGAGCTGCCTCACACAGAACTTGTAGTGGAAATATGTAACTCGAAATTGCCACAGCTCTGGAGAATTACTTGGTTTGCTTCAGTTTTTTTGAACAGTCCTGCTTCTAACCCAAGCCTAACCTATCACTCTGAGGAAGAGGGCTTACTGCAAATTGGGAAGCCAAAATGAACCCTTGCACCTCTGGTCCAGTGCTGAATCAATATAGCTTTAACCAGAACTGCAGTTGTGTGTGTGTCTTCAAAGTCAGAAATCATTTTCTGTGACTACCCAGGAGTATTTAGCTTGAAGAAATGGCATCAGCTGTAAAGTAGTGGTTGGCACATTTCTCCTGGCATTTTGGGGACTGGTTATGTCCAGTGGAAGGTGTCCCTGCCCCTGGCAGGCAGTTGGAATCAGGTGAACTCTCAGGTCTCTTCCAACCCTGCCTTTTTTTCCTTTGTGAACCAACCAGCAATGCCTAAGCAAGGCCATTTCTAGCTGATTGCAATTTGGAATTTGGAATTTGTTTGGAACTTGGTATTTGGAATTTGTTTGGAATTTCACTCACATGCTTAGCTTCTGCTCTGGAACAAGAAGTTCCTTGTCATGTTCCCACAGTCTGGAGGAGACATCCCAGGCCACCTCCTGGCCAAGGAGCCATGAAGTGACCCCCTGTAGTGCTGAGGACTGATCCAAGCTCTGCCAGTGCAGTCTGTCCTCAAGCTTTGCACAGAGTAAATGAAAGGTGAGGATTCTGAGGGTGTGGAAAGATCACAGGAGGCACATCCTGGGCTTTGTCAGCTGAGGGTGAACTCCAGAGCCAGAAGGTGGGTGGAGCTGGTGAAGGAGGGAGCAGAGCAGTATGAATTCAGCCCTGTCAGAAAGCTTTAAAGTTCCCTTTCCTGCCTCAGCAGATCCACATGCAGGTTACTTCTGATTCCTTCTTATCCATTGAAAAATTAAGTTTTCCACTTGTTTCTCTCTCCCAGACCTCCTTGTGGCATGGGGTTTACCTGCTGGGATGGCTGAGGGTTTGGGGCACTGATTGAGGCCCTGCATTGCTGAGTAGGGAAATGTCTTTGTGGACACCCTTTGCAGACTGCTGAGATGAGCATGAAACCAAGCAGCATAGTCTGGGAGCAGCAGAATTCTCATTTGCCATGGCTTTAATGTCTTGAGGGGGCAGATGGGCTGTTGGGAAGGGTCAGATTCCTTCAGAAGGATGAATGTCCCTCATGAGCCTCCCTGTTCTGATATAACAGTGCCAAATCATTCCTGGTTTGGCCAGATGTGATCCCAGCATGGGTGAGTGAACTCCCTGAGTAACAAACTCCTCTAGGAGAGCTTTGTGGCCTGCAGGGACAGCTGGAATTGCCAGGGAGCAGGGGATGTGGGGCTGCTTGATTGAGGCTGAAGTGGCAGTGAGGAGTGCACAAACTTCTGTGTGCATCAGGCTTAGAACTCCTGGGAAAAAAAAATATTTAACCTCTGGTCAAAAACTTAGAAAAAGAATCGTGGAATGGACCTTAAAGATCACCCAGTTCCACCCCTGCCATGGGCAGGGCCACCTTCCACTATCCCAGGTGGCTCCAAGCCCCATCCAGCCTGGCCTTGGCACTTCCAGGGATGGGGCAGCCACAGCAAGACCAGTGTGCTAGGAAAAAAGTTTTTATTTCTGTTCCTTACCACAAAAAAAGGTGTTTAGAAACCTCTGCTAGACCTTGAGCACATCAGAACATGTTATTACACCACATTTATCATCAGTGACTTGCATGCTGGTCATGCCTAATTACTTCTCTTGGTTCCTTCCTGCAATTTAGAGGAAGAGTACATCCATTTTTCCATACATAGGCACACTGAAGCTGCTTTATCAGCTTCTGCTCCATAAAAATGGGAATCCATTACCAGCTGAAAATGCCTCCCTGGGCATATTTGCAGAACAGGTTTTGCCATAGTGGCTCTTCATTGTTAACTGGGAATGAAGCTCCTGGGGAGGGATTCCCAGTAAGGGAAGTGGTGGGTGCATTTGCAAAGGGTCCTTCTTGAAAAGAGATGTTAAAGATAAAACTTTCCTCTCTGACAGTGTTCATAGGGTTACAGGAAATGGCCCAGTGACTGTTACCCAGGGAAGCTGTGACAGACATCCACAAAAAAATACCAGTGGTTTTGATGGACTCAACATATATTTATGTCTCCATTATATTTCCACTAAATATTACTGGTTTTCCATAATATTTAATATATTTTCCACTTAGACTTGTTAGTCCAGAGAGTCAAAGTTAGGTTAAAGGCTGTGTTGTAACAGTGAAGTTGCCCATTCCAAGGCAAAGTTTTAGGGATGAGCTGTGTGCATAGAGGATTCTCCTCTCCATCTCTTGGGGTGTGAGGGGTTAATTGCCCTGAAATTCTCCTTTTCCAGGCTAACCCTGATTCCACAGTCTGGAAATACAAATTCCAGTGTTTCCACTGCTCTGCATTTCCCTGACAGATTTTTGCAGACAGGTGTGGCTGCAGGACTGAACCTTGTAGAAAACAAGGTGGATTTCTGTGCAAGGCTGGGGTGTGTACATGGAACTTCAGGGCTCTTAGAGGGAAGACAGAAGAAGGAAAGACATTAAACTTGCATCAGTTATTCCACCTCAAAGGGCACATCCTCAAAGTTCCTCCAAAGCCATCAGCTCCCTGCCCTGCCCCCCCCTGCAGTGCCCTGTGCATGTTCTGGGGTGTTTCACCAGGCTGCTGGAGGGGAGCTGGTCAGGGAGCTCAGTGATTACACACTGCAGTCCTTGCTGTTCCTTTGACCTCCTTGCAAGTGGAAAGGACAATAATTCCCATTCCTCTGCTGTTTTGTTTGAAGTGTGTTGGCTCTGTGGCACAGACCCTCTGAGCCCAGTTGGCAGGGCAGTGTGTGCACCAGGCTGGGCCTGGCAGAGGCCTCACAAATAAACAGGGATTGTGCTGGTCCTGGCAAAGGCCTCACAAATAAACAGGGATTTTGCTGGTCCTGGCAAAAGCCTCACAAATAAACAGGGATTGTGCTGGTCCTGGCAAAGGCCTCACAAATAAACAGGGATTGTGCTGGTCCTGGCAAAGGCCTCACAAATAAACAGGGATTGTGCTGGTCCTGGCAAAGGCCTCACAAATAAACAGGGATTTTGCTGGTCCTGGCAAAAGCCTCACAAATAAACAGGGATTTTGCTGGTCCTGGCAAAGGCCTCACAAATAAACAGGGATTTTCCTGGTCCTGGCAAAGGCCTCACAAATAAACAGGGATTTTGCTGAGCTTCTGAAATGGTAAATGTTCCCAGACAACTGAGCTACATTATTCTTCCCCACCCTCCTCCAAAAGCATTTATGTATGAAATTATTTGGGAATCTGTATTGCACAGATATTTTTAAATCTTATTTCTGCCCAAATAAACTTTCTGCTTTGGAGTTTGTTTTTCTCTGCACTTCACGAGCTCTTCAGGCAGTGTGAGCAGTCACTGCCACCAGCAGATGTAACTGCTGTCACTCTCCCCAGCAGAATGTTTGTTCTCCTTCTTTTCTCATGCCAGGAAAATGAGCCTTTGTGCAGCAATTGCTGGGATTGCTCAGCTACCTGATCCAGCAGAGGAACAAGCTCAGCACAAAAAGCTGCTTTTATTGTTTTGCTGGATGTGCTCCCAGGTTGGGTTCACCCTGCAATTCCCTGGAGTTGGTGGGAAGGGATCAGGCTCTGCTGGAGCTGAGCTGTGCGATCTGGAGAGTCTGGCATGGCATCTTAGCAAAGTTACTGAATCTGCTTCCAGAATTCCTCCTGTGGTGGGCTGGGTACAGCTTGTGGCAAAGTGTACAAAGCATTTTTAGGTTCTTAATCAGATATTTTCTAGAGAGATGCGTTCTCCATCTTTATCCACCTGTTACCAAGTGTTTTGCCAATGTAAGATTGTTTTAGGGATTGTCTTATGGAGCTGCAAAATTCCCTCTTCCCTTCCAGTGCCAAGCAAGTAATCAGAAGTTTTTATGTAATGACCAGGTCAGTGTTCGAGGCATCACTTAGACAAGTGCACAGCCAAGCCCATGTGTCCCCAAATCTGCTGAGAGGGATTTTTTTTAATCCTTTGGGATCTAAACAAGGATCACTGAGGGGGTGTTTGAGTAGTCTGACTCACTCACTTACCAGAAGCAGAGTTGCCCAAACATCTGCACATGGGAGGCAGATGGAATCATGGGTGGGATGCACCCACAGGGATCATTCAGTACAGGACACCCCACAATGGCAGCCTGTGCCTGGGAGCATTCTCCAAAGGCTCCTGGAGCTCAGTGCCAGTGCTCAGTGTCCACCTGCCTGGCACAGTTGGGTGGCTTTGTAGTCCTCCACACTTTTGGAGCACTGTGCTCCTCCACCTGCACTGGTGTTTTCATGGGTTGTGTTGTACAGGTGATGGAATTTTCTGTGCCCTGCTCCACATGTGAAATTAGAGCAGTTGCCAAAAATCTGCCTTCAAGAATAGCTGCAGTCAGACACAGCACTCACCTCATTTGGAAAAGATGCCTTGATTGCTCCCTTCTGCTCATCTCAACTCACTTTTTCATCATCTCCTGGTCTCTAAATCATCTCAGCCTTGGTGAATAAACACTAAATCCTACCCCATTTATTATGCAGATGATCCTATCATTGTTGCTTGATCACCCTCAGTTCTGCATAAATTAGTTCCTTTGTGTAGTGTTTAAATATATTGGTTCATTTTATTTCATAGGAAGCAAGGACAGAATCTCTTGGTAGACCTTTGGAGATAAATGAGGCTGAGAAGGTGATGAAAATTGCCATTAGCAGCATTCTGGTAAGCAAAATATCATTTATTTGATTGCAAAATTATAATTTTACTGCTGCAAGAAGAAATTAGCTCTTTTTATCAACAGCCTGGGGTAAAAAGTGCCAAAGCCATCACCTGCAGCTGCAGTTGATGCATCTAAGAGCTGCTCTTAGCCCCTGTCATGGGGGAAAACACACTGTAGTCATATTCCCTGCCTCTGTTAGGAGCTTCACCCCAAAAGCTCTGCAGGAGGGATAAAAATTACCCAAATCAGCACAGAAATCTACACCCTGTACCTTGTGTGAGCCCTGTGACCTCTGCAGAGTCAGGGCTGCAAGGAGGGACCTGGGTGACTCCAGGAGTGCTGGTCCCTCTGGAGCTGGGGGCTTTGGAAGCAGGGCAGCTGAGCTGGCCAGGGGGTGAGGGAGAGCTGGCACTGAGGATCCTGCCAGGGCATCCCTGAGCTGCTTGCTGGGAAGGGCTTTGTGTCTGTCCATGCTCCAGTGCCTGGCTTCCTGAATTTCTGAGCCTTCAGCTGCCCTGTGTGAGGAGGGATTCATTAACTCCCAGTTCATTCACTCCCTATCAATTATTTCCCTGCAAACTGTATCCAGTCCAAGTGTTTGACTACAAGAATGGAGTTCCAGGTTTAAACAACCAATGGATAACCAAGAGAGATTCCAGGCAATCTTCCCTCATGTTTTGCTCCTGCGTGAGCAAATTCACCTGTGTGAATTACTAAATGTTGTTAATGTTCAGTTTTTACTCCTCTTCTCCATGAGAGAGGGACTGGATTCCTGGCAAGCTACAGTGGCACACACTCAGCTCATTAATCCTGGCCCAGTTCATGGAATGACCTGTTGGAGCTGAGCAGCACCAACACTCTCAGCTGGAATTCCAGCAGTGGAATCCTCCCTCTCCCTCAAAAGATGCTCATGGTTTCTTTTTCTTGAGCCTGAGCACACTGGATGCAGTCAGCTCATTTGAATCAATTGGGATATTCCCACTTCCCCTCCTGCTCCCTGTAGCACATGTTGAAATGTTCAAGATGCTTCCCAGATTTTGGAAAAAAATTGATAAAACAAAACTTAGGAAAGGATGAAAATATTCAGATACAGGACATTCTTTATAAAACTGACTTGTATCTTGAAGAGAAAAAAAAAAACTATGGAAACTTAAAATTCCCTAAAATAGTACCAAGAAACAAATGCATTTCTCATTTGTTTATTCAGAGAGAATCATGGATCATTAAGGTTGGAAATGACCTGAATGATTCCATTAAGATAAAATCCAAAAATACCTTAATGATGCCAAAAGATAGGCTTCTTCCTGCCTTCTACTGCTTCTTCAGTGAGAAGGGAAATTAAAGCTACAGCTGTGGGGTTTTTCCTTCTTTAAGAATGTTGGCCAAAAAATCAGGTATTTTACATTTGCAAATTATTCTAGCCACAAAGAACTTTTGAATTTCCACTGCCTACTTGAGTAAACACAGATGAGATTATCCAGAACAACGTTCAGCATCTGAAAGATAAATGTAATTATCCCAGTGCCAGCCATGGTTCACCATCCTTCTCTTTCAGGAAGAAGTCCAAAAGACCAAAGACATGTTGAATAATGTGGCTTTGGATGAGGCCAATTTGGAAGCCAAGATTGAAAAACGAAAATTGGAGCTGGAGAGAAGCCAGAAGAGGCTGCAGACTCTGCAGAGTGTTCGGTAAGGATCATGAACTGGCTGTCTGCTGCAGGAAGGAGTGGGAACAGAAAGGGTGGAACTGGTGCAAACAGCCCCTCTGTTCCCACAGGCTTCTGGTGTTCACCACCAGTTTGAAAAATTCCTTCTGCAGCCCTTGTTAGGATCAGATCCTCTGGGCACTGTTACAGTCTGCCAGAAGACTCACAGAATCACAGAATCCCAGACTGGTTTGGGTGGGAAAGGACCTTAAATTAAGCCCATCCCATTCCAGCCCCTGCCATGGCAGGGACATCTCCCACTGTCCCAGGCTGCTCCTAGCCCTGCCCAGCCTGGCCTTGGGCACTGCCAGGGATCCGGGGGCAGCCACAGCTGCTCTGGGCACCCTGTGCCAGGGCCTGCCCTCCCTCCCAGGAAACAATTCCTGCCCAATATCCTCTCTAAACCTCCTCCTTCACTTTGAACCCATTGCTCCTTGTCCTATCACTGCAGTTCCTGATGATGAGTCCCTCTCCCTCCCTGTAAGCCCCACTGGATACTGGAGTGTTCAGGTTCACAGTTTGGGTTGATTTCTGGCCCTTAATTAACTTGCAGGTTTATACAATCTCCAATCTGACCTAATAGTTTAAAAAAAAAAAAATAATGATAAAGACCTATTAGACAAGGGAGTGGTGGAAGGAAGGACCTGGACTCACATCCCTGTTTTATCAGCAGCACTCTGCAGGGTGTGGATTGGGTGGGTGTGAAGCTCTGAGCAGCAGCAGTGGTTTTTGGGCTGCATCACTCAGCTCTCAGGTATAATGACATCATCACTTCCTCATACTGTCTAATTAAACCTGTAATGACCCAGGACACTTTTGTAGCAAGGAAGTCCCCAGCAAAGCAGATGATTTGCCAGCCATGCTCCACACTACTTAGTGCAGTTATGGAACAGCAGGATAAATAAGCTAACATTGCCTTCTGAGGGGGCCAAAATGCTGCCTTTGTGCCTGTGTGAAAGGCAAAGGGAGTTGTACACAAAACCTGCTCTTTGCTTTATGTAATTCCCAGGATTGTTTGGTGAGGGGCTTTGTCTTGAGCTTTTGTTCTGTGAAGCAGTGTGAAACCTTAAGAACAAGAGGATTTTTGGTTTAGTGGGTATGGAAGGGCAGCTGCAAATCCAAAATTGCATTTCAGAATTCTGTATTTCAGAGCAATATTTATAGACCCGTAGAAACACAGAATGGCTGGGGTTGGAAGAGACCTTAAAGCTCATCTCATCCCAAGTCCCTGCCATGGCTCATCTCCCACTGTCCCAGGTTGCTGCAAGCCCCATAACAGCTGGCCTTGAGCTCTTCCAGGGATGGGGCAGATTTCACTGAGTTCCCTGAGCTTGCTCTCCCCAGCCCTGCTTTCATGGATGAGTATGAGAAGATTGAGGAGCAGCTGCAGAAGCAGTACAGCACTTACCTGGAGAAGTTCCGAAATCTGACCTACCTGGAGCAGCTCCTGGACGATCATCGGCGGACAGAGCAGGAGATGTTTGAGGTAGGAAGGACACTTTGGAAATGCTCAGCAGGACTGTAGAGCCTGCAGAGCAACAGAAAATGGTTTCATTCCCTTTTCCAAAGCAGCACATCAGGAGTTGGTTGAGTCACTGGTAGGTGTGGGACAGTCCTGTGACTGAGGCTGCTCCTGGCCAAGCACAACAGCACAGCTGCTAAAGTTAAACCAGTTAAACCAGTGCAGTGATGGCTCTTGCCAGTCTCTGCCCCCCTGACTCATTTTCAGCTGCTGGGTTTTGTTCTTGAAGGATGTTTTCAGAATTTCTGATCTTCCTTTTGTTCCATACAATGGATGTTTACTTCTATTGTCTGCTGATGTACAAGGGTGTCTCAGCACAAGGCTCTTCAGTCTCCTCAAAGTATCAAGAGAAACAGCCAAGAGCAGCAGTGAGGAGATCAGATGTGCTGGGATCTTCCCCCTCACAGACTTCAGTCTTGTTTGGCAGAATTCTGCCTTCTCTTGACTTGCTGAGTTGTGTCAGTTCAGTGTGATTCTCCTCATGGATAATCTGCATCTGTATCCTGTTTTGTTCCAGACTTTTCTTTGGGGTTTACTGGACTGCAGTGCTTTCAGCTGGCCTTTCCTTCAGCTTCCAGCAGCTTCTTGTTTTATTGTCATCCTTCTCACAGTCATTACCCACTCTGTCTTCTGTTCTTCATTAAAAACACGTTTGAGTGAACCCTCTCCCCTGGGATCTTAGTGCTGCTGGGAGTGCTGCAGCTGGAATTACAGAATTACAGCATCCATGGGGTTGGAAAAGACTTCTGAGACCATCGAGTCCTACCTGGGACCCACCCCCAGCCCAGAGCCCTGAGTGCCACATCTAGGCTTTCCCCAGGAATGGGGACTCTACCACTCCCTGGGCAGCTCCTTCCAGTGCTGAACAGCCCTTTCCATGAGGAAATTCCTCCTGATGTCCAACGTGGACCTCCCCTGGCACAGCCTGAGGCCATTCCCTTTTGTCCTGTCCCTGTTCCCTGGGAACAGGCAGACACCCCCTCCTGGCTGTCCCCTCCTGTCAGGAGTTGTGCAGAGCCACAAGGTCCCCCCTGAGCCTCCTTTTGTCCAGGCTGAGCCCCCCAGCTCCCTCAGGAATTCTCCAGACCCTTCTCCTTGTGCTCCAGACCCTTCCCCAGCACCCACTCCCACTCCAGCCCCTCAATGTCCTTTCTGTTGTGAGGGGCCCACAACTGGACACAGCACTCCAGCTGTGGCCTCATCAGTGCAGCCAATTAACCCATTGTTAATTAATGCTTCCTCATTCCACCACCTCCTTTTGGACACAGGGAAAGCCATGCTCTTGAGAAGTCTTAAATATTTTGCTGCATTATTTGCCTGAGGGATAAAATGTCTTTTCGAAGCTGATGTGGGCATTTGGCACCTTGTTAATCCCTGTGAATCAGTTTCCCATCAAGCCTTCCTTCACAAGCACTGTCTCTGTCTAGGTTTTTTTACGTCCTATCTGAAGTCAGTTCTAGCTCTCTGTTCCAGTTCTTCACCATATCCTTGCCCCCCACTCAAAAAAAGTCTTCAATTAAATCATAATCTTGAAGTGAAGCCTAAAATCTGATTTATCCCTTCTGTTCAAATGCCTCTGAGACTTCACAGCCAGAGGAGAAATGCTTTGAACTGAGCTACCTGAAAGTGTTTATGAATTCGAGTGCAGAACTTTGTTAATGAGTTGGTGCTCAGCTCTTTGGGGGATTTTTGTTAAAAGATAATAAGACAAAGAAAAAGTCTTTGTCATTCACAGCTGTGCCGTGATTTGAATGTGGAGAGCACACTTTATTTTCCTTTTTCCTCCTTTCTCTGAGACTCCTGGGACCCTACCCATATGGTTTGGCTTGTGGTTGCCTAGGATAAGTAGGGAACAATGCTTCAGTCTAGTGCAGAATTAAAAAGTATAAAAGCTGATGACAAAAAAACATTCTTTTGCTTTGCACATTTCTATCAGTTGTACCTAAAAATACTTGGAACATATAAAGGATGAGACTGTGACCATCTCTTTGTGGGCAGGAGCACAGTGACTCAGGTAGCCATGAGTGCTTTGCTGCAGAAGCTTTGGTAGAAGAGGGCTGGGAGTGGGTGTGGGTTGGGGGGGATCCCTCTTCCAGCCAAATATTCAGAAGTGCTGGAGTCCAAGCTGGGATTTGAAGTCATTGTGAGATGTCAGTCCTCAAAATCAAACTCCAGGACTTGGGGACTGAAAGAGGGTGAAGAATTTTATCTGGAGAAGAGGAAGCACTGGGGAAACTTTAGAGCAGCCTCCAGGGCCTAGAGGGGCTCTAGGAGAGCTGCAGAGGGACTGGGGACAAGGGATGGAGGGACAGGACACAGGGAATGGCTCCACTGCCAGAAGGCAGGGCTGGATGGGATATTGGGAAGGAATTGTTCCCTGGCAGGGTGGGGAGGCCCTGGCACAGGGTGCCCAGAGCAGCTGGGGCTGCCCCTGGATCCCTGGCAGTGCCCAAGGCCAGGCTGGATGCAGCTTGGAGCCACCTGGGACAGTGGGAGGTGTCCCTGCCATGGCAGGGGGTGGAATGGAATGAGCTTTAAGTTCCCTTCCAACCCAACCCATTCCATGATTCCAATCTGGGTCCCACCTAAACCAAAAGACTTGCTGGGGCACTTCCAAACCAGTAAGGGGATGCACTGTTTAATCCATTTTGGGTTAACCTCTGGCCACCCTGGAACACGAGGATGTGTCTGTCACTTCTTTCAGTCTGGATCTGCTTTTCAGGTGGTACTTCCACACTCTGGCTGCTTTATGGTGAAGAAGGACTGTGGGTTATTACATCCTTAAAAAAAAAATAGAACATTTTGCTCCAAAGCAATGCTTTGCTTGTTGTCCTCCAGTTTATAATCTTGTGTCATTTTCAGCATCAACAGAGGAAAAAATAACAAGGATAATTACATTTAATCTATTTTAAAACATACTCACTCCAGCTGTCAGAAACACTGAAAATTATGTTGATTTTTTTCCCCCAACCCTGATTTGTCTTTTGTTCCACCAAACAAATCTTAATTAACTTCTGCAGTAGCAGCATGAGGCAATTCTTTTATCATTGCTTTGTATTTGCTAAAGAGCTTGCCAGCAAAAAGCATCAGCAGAGTAATTAGATTAATCCAGCACTCCCTGTGCTGTTCTGAGCTCTGGTTCCTGGGCCCCTCTCCTTGATTTAATCCACATTTTTAGGAGTTTTTGTTCTGATTGAGAGCCTGATGCTGTTGCTGAATAATGAGCCTGATCTGTGCTGCAGTTGGACTCAGAGTGGTTGGGCATCCACAGCCACCAACCTGGGCCAGAGTGTAGCTCCTAATTAGCAAAGTGATTTAAAGATTTTAATTAAGTGTCACTAAGCAGTTGAGGCATTCCAGCCCCTCCAGAGCTGCTGGTTGTGTACATTTTCAAGGTGTTTTCTCCTTGCTGTGGTTGTCCAGCCCCATGTGGCTGCTGGTGTTGTCCTGAGCCTCCTGATGCTTTGCCTGCTGTGGCAGTCCCAGGGAGCAGTGCTGGGGGGTGTGATCAGTGGGAGGCTCCTGCTGACAAATCTGTGTTCAAAGAACTGCCAGGCTCGTGTTGAGGCTGAGCCCAACAGTTCATTGGTAGTGAAGCACCTGCCTGATGTGGGTCCTGCTGACATGCATGACAAATACACAATTACTTGGTCATTAACACCTGGAGAAGGCAGAAGTCCACACATGACTTGTCTTTCCAGTGAGTTTCTCACACTTACTGACAGCTGTCATGCACAACTTACTCCTGGATCCAAGGAACTGAAACAAGGGCCTTTTGTCTTTGCAGTTTCCTTTGCTTCCTTTACCTCTTTTATTCTCCTCCTGTTTCTTGGTGCTGTTCATGGAATTAATCCATCTTCCTGCAGTTCTGTGCCAAGGTATGGATTTATGAGCTATGTCTCCTCAAAGATTGGGTCTTATTTTTCTGCTTTGTAAAAAGATTCAGCCCAGTTAATTCACTTTTACCTTGTTTGTAAGATGGAATAGTTTCGGGTGTTTCGACACAAAAGCTATTAGAACTTTGGCTGCTCTAAAAAACCCAATTTTCAGAGGTTTTTCAGATTTGGGGGTTGAAATTCTCTCTGGATTATAAATGAATGCCTCTCTTTTAAAGGACAGCACGGGCTAATTCAGTTCTAAAAGGTGGTTTTGGAATTAGCTTATGTAATGCCAGAATAACTTTGGCAATTTCCTTCAGCACTTGCCTTTTCCCTGGAGAGAAGGTGCTTATTCTTTCTTGTGCTTCTCAGAGGACACCCCAGAAGTACTTTCCTCTTCAGCTGCTTTCTCCTAAGGTATTTCAGACTGTTTTTATGCTGCTTATGTGTAATCTCAGCTGAGGAGTGCCATGAAGTGCTGGACACGGGGATGAGGATGTTCTTAGCCACTCAGTCTTTTATCTTTGGTTTGGGATTGCTTAAACTGCTTTTCTTTTCATCATTATGGAGTTTCCAAGGGCATGTAGAGAGGGGAATGGGTTCAAACTGAAGGAGGAGAGGTTTAGATGGGATATTGGGAAGGACTCCTTCCCTGTGAGGGTGGGCAGACCCTGGCACAGGGTGCCCAGAGAAGCTGTGGCTGCCCCTGCATCCCTGGCAGTGTCCAAGGCCAGGGCTTGGAGCAGCCTGGGAGAGTGGAAGGTGTCCCTGCCATGGCAGGGGGTGGGAATGGGATGAGCTTTGAGATCCCTTCCAAGCCAAACCACTCCATGGTTGATTCTGTGGATTATCAATAAACAGCCCTTCATGGCTAATCATGCAATTCCAGATAAACAGACTGTTGTGACTTAGCCTTTGCAGCCTGCCCTCGCCACATAAAATCCCCTTTTCATTAAACTCTTTTTAGCAGAGCTTCTGAATGTGCACATAATGATAAATAGGGATATCAGTTCTGCTCCACTCTGAGTCTGTGCTTTTTGCACTGAGCTAAATTCACCATTCCCACTGTGACAGCTGTTTGCTGCAATAGCCAGCACAAGGTTAACATGAAAAGCAGCTGGTTACAGTCTTTAATCTTCTAACTAATGTGCATTTGAATTATGACTGCTTTAAACATTTTCCAGGTGCCAGGAGAGCACTCCTGGTGCAGCATTGCTGGACTGTGTGCAATATCAGATATAAAAGTAAGCACAGGCTGCTCAGTTGTTGGTTGCTTCTATTTTGGCATTTAGTTCAGTGTGCAAGGGTGACAGCATTGGTGCACTGAGACCCAGAAAGCAGTGGGGAAATATGGAAAAAAGGAGAGCAGGGGGAAGGGAATGCACAGGACGAGAAGGGGCAGTGGAGCGTAGGAGGAAAGGACAAAAGAAATTATTGCCTGAGAAATGATGATCACAGAAAGAAGCTGGAGATGGAAGGTGGGAGGGTGTGTGGAACGTGCATTAGGGAAGATAAAAAGGTTCTGTGTGCATTTATTCCACTGAAATAAAATTCTGCAGTCCCCTGCCAATACCATGGCAACAGCCCTGAGGCAGGTCATGCCTGCCTGCTCCTGGGGCTCTGTTGATACTCTCTGCCATTAAAGCTGTGGGAGAACTTTTTGGGAAGTGCAAACAATTGAGATCAGTTCAATTATCTCAGTCAGATCAACTCAGTGCTCAAAGATCTGTGTTTTCATAGGGATTATCTGGATATCTGATGTGCCAGGTGGGTGACAAACTTGCCTTAGGATCCCAGATTTGGGGCTGTTTGACTCACAGCTTCAAGTTCTTAATGTCTGACACACTACAGAGCTCATTTTATCACAGAGCTAGAGATGAAACGAGAGATTATTGAATCCCAAATCACTCACAGGCTTTTCTGAGCAGTGGAAAAATTCAGATTCTGCTTCCAGCAGCCCCTGAAGGGTAAAGAGGTTCCTTGTGCCTCAGGGCTTGGTCTGTGGTTGGCTATGAACCCCTTGTAAAGGTTTCTCAGGCTGGTTCTTTCTTGCTGCTGTTATAAATCCGTGCTAATTCTTTTATGAATTAAATACTCTGCACTTGGGGAAGGAGCACAGAGAGGATGGGCTGAGTTTTGCAAGGTGAGTTTGTCATGAGAGCAGCTGTTTCTGTGAAGGGTGAGATGTAACAGCTCTCACTGACAGCATGGCTTGGAAATCCATGGATGACTGTCACAAAGAGAAATCAGAACTTTCTGATCTCTAATAAATTCAGTTCTTAACTTGTCTCACTGAATTATTTGTGCAGTGACTCCAGTGGAGAAGCAATGCATGAGAACAGTCTCCAGTGCATTCCAAAGTGCTGCCTTGTAGCTTTTAAATCTTCTCTTTATCCAGCTTCATTTGGGAAGGAGATGAAGAAGTGTGTGGTTCATATTGTGGTCTTCCTTCCTTCCTTCCCTGCATTATCCTTTTGAATATTCACAAAGACTTCAGATGACTGAATTATGTAACAAAAATCGCTTGAAATTCACTCAGAATAGGAGACAATCAGTTTACTTGAAACAACACTGATCAAGGAGATCAATTTCTATTTTTCCCCAGACATCAACATTTAAATCATTGAGAAACATTTAAACAGGTTGAAAGAAAAAAGCTAAAATAACTCTTAATTTAGGACTGATGTTTAGTGCTTTGCACCAAATGACATAAGTAGGTGGTGTTAAAATGATGTACAGGAAATTGAGGAGGTTTATGCTCTGCTGCAGGTACTTAGTGAGGAAAAGGAGCTGTGAGAGTGGCATTTTGATTTGCATAAACATGCATAATCTGATCAGGTGCATAACAGTGAGGTCTGAGCCTTTCAATAGGAAAATAATTCTGAGTTTTCTGGCTGTGTGAGAGCAATTCCTCACTGAGTTCTGTGAGATGTGGAACACTGTGCACGTGTGAAAGGTGCCCCTCTGAGATAAATCTCCTGGCAGGGGCTGGCAGGGGCAGTCACTGCCCTGTGCAGTCCCTGCCCTCTCCTCCCAGAGCTCTGGGATTCTTTGGAGAGGATTCTGATGTTGGGATAACCCACGGGCCCAGCTCTGCATTGCAGCAGCTTTGCAGCAGGGTCACACATCAGGACCAAGGAAAAATAAGAAATCCCAGGACAAACTTCACCCCTTTCTCCCTGGGGGCTGGGATCATATTTATTCTCCTGAAAATCCAGTTTAATTCCCATTTGCACTTCCCTTGAGCATGATGTAGTTCCAAAATCAATGGAAACCTCTATTGTAGGACACCACGTTGTGAGACTCTCCTAGTTTTTTAACATTTGCTCAGACCTGTGAGTCTGAGTCTCCTCCTCAGGCTTTTTTTTCCATCTGTGAGAGAACTGAGGAGGAACCTGCCCCATAAAGCAGGGTCTGAGTGCTCCTGGCAGTGTCACATTCCCTGGAAATCCCTGCTGGTGGCCACCTTCTACTGGGAAACTCCAGAGAGTGCATCCTGCATCTCAGTTCCTGCTCAGCCAGCAGAGTGTTTAAACCAGCAGCTCCAGTTTCTTAATCCCTGGAATAACCTGGAGTGGAGCTCTCCTGTCCCTGCTGTTCCATGGAGGAGAGCAGAGCTGTGGAAACCAGAGTTGCAGGAGGTGGGAGGTGAAACTGCTGGTGTTGTCCATTGCCCAGAAATTATTTACTTGCTCTTTTGTGTTAAAGAACTCAAGCCTGATAGATGAACAGTCCTAGAAGCAGTGCTTGTCACCTCCTTGCTAAAGAGGTTTGTGTGCATCATTACTCACCTGCACTTCCTTCTCTAACCCACCCCAAGAGATGTTTGAAAATAGTTTTATTCCAGTCATTTTAGGAGTAGGTGCAGCATTGTTCTGGGGAGCAGGAAGTAGGAGGGCAGATGTTTTCAAGCTGAAGGAATGGTAAAAAACAGGTCTGTGATTCCTGTGCTTGGGCTCTGCCAAGAGTTAGAGAGAGGCTGGATGGTGCTGCCACTTCATTTGGGTGGGAGATCAGGAATAAACTGAAGTGTGTGTCAGCCCCCTCTTGAAGATGCTCTTGCTGTGAGAAATGGGGGCTGTACTGAGCTAATTACCTCAAGACAGAAGGTAGCAGAGTCCATTATCAGTTCCTGGAACCCTCAAGTTCACCAACAACAGCTGCCCTTTAATGTGGTAAACACTCTCCTTGAAAAGGCACAGCAGTCCTGACCCCCTTGAACACTTGAGCTTTGTGCCACAGGCAGAGATCATTCAGGAGCTGGAGTCTGGCAGGGGTCAGGCAGTGGCTGCTCTGTGCTGCTGAACAAGACACTGCTGTGCCTCCCAACTTCCAATCAGTGTTAATTTGGATGATGATTTCTTCAGGCACTGCAAAGTGACCCCAGAATTGTACATTAATTCAAATAAATTACACATGCAAACAGGATCACTTGTAAGCTCACCACAATAAAGATGTAATCCATGAAGGGAATGTTCAATGAGCTGTTATTGAGCCATTAGAATTCATCCCTTCCACAAAAGCAAATAGGAGAAATGAAGAGTTGGCATTAGGGGAAATGTGCATTGGATGTGATGCTGAATCCAGAACACATCTGATACACAGCATAAAGTCCAGCTTCTGCCACGTTATTTCAGGTAGTCATTGCTGACTGGATTGCTGTGTTATTCCTGACTTGAAGCTTCTTGTGTGAAAGGATTTTGAGTGGAAAATTCTGGGCAGAAAATGTTAGTCTGGATCTCTTTTTTAACTTTTTTCCTTCTGTTTAGATTTCTCTCAGTGCTGGCAGATGATTTAAAGGCCTGTGCCCTGCCCTGGTCTCATGCAGCCTCTCCCAGTGCCTTCCCAATCCTTCTGCTCCTGTGTCTGCACAGTCCTGCCAAGGGCACTCACACAAATCCTCAGCAGGGAGCTCAGTGCTGTTTCCTTGGATGTTCTCTCTGACCTGTGATTCCTGGATGGATCAGGAGGATTTCTGACACCACAGAATGGTTTGGGTTGGGAGGGACCTTAGAGCTCATCCAGGGCCTTGAGCAAGGACACCTTCACCAGCCCAGGGTGCTCCACCCTGGCCTTGTGTCATAGTTTGAGAAGAAGTGAGGTTTTTTTTGAGATAGTGTGGTAAAGCTAATGAGTGTTTAGATTTTAATATTGGCACCTGGTTTGTCTACTGAGGGCATGGATATGCCTCTGAGAACACAGGGAGTTAAAAGCTGTGAACTCTCAGGAGAAACTCTCTTTGGGTTCCAGTCTTGGAAGAGAGCAGACCTTCCCCTGTCCAGCTCCGAGCTGGGCGGGGAGGGGAGCCATGCGGCCAGAGAGAGGTAAGGCAAGGCTGGGCCGAAGGGGGGAGGAGCTCTGCGAGGTTTTGGGCAGCCATCCCCCATTTCCCCACCCCCCCTCGGAGGGAGAGAGAGGAGAGCAGCCTGTGCCTGTGATAGCGCGGCTGGAGTGAAGGAGAAGGGAGGGGGGGGTGCCCGGCAGGGCAGCCAGCCCTGGGAGTTCATGAACTGAACTGGCAGAGCCTGGGACTTTTAACCCTTCTTGGGACGATGGAAACTTTGTAAATGCTGATTCTTCTTGGAGTTGATGAGATAGAGTGGGATAGCAGGAAATGGGCAGGTGAAAGATATTGAGAGAAGTTGAGAAGAATCCTAGGTGGGAGGAGATGATGGAGTGGCTTTTGACTGGACTTTTCTTGGATAGCCATGACAGAACCCTTGAGTTCCTGTGACACAGAGACTGCATCTAGGGGGAGGCAATGGCTCAGAGCCAGGAGAGTGTGGTGATGTGAAAGTGTGTGAACAGAGACCACGGGTGAGGAGGGTGGTGGTGGTGCTCTCTGTCTTCAGAGAAGAAGAGGAAGATGATCTCTGTTCAAGAGACCCCTCAGCCCCAGGGGGTGAAACATGGAGGGGACAGGTGTCCCAAAAGGAGAGAGACTGTGCTCTTTTTGGAACTGGACAAAGCATCCTTAAAGGGAAAAACCCCAGAAGCAGCTCTGGTCCATGTGCAGTGGTGAGAGCACTGGACATGGAAGGAAGAGGTCACCATGGCAAATGTTCTCCAGGCTGTGCCACACGTGACACGGAAACACGAGAAGTTTCAACTGTTTCCTGGGGAAGTCTGTGGTGCAAGAGGGACTCCTCTCTTCTCGAGGAATTGAGAATTGATTATCTAAAAGGTGGTGATGCACTGAGAGTGAGTAATCTAAGAGGTAGTAACAGAATTAGAAATTTGGTGGGGGGAGGAGGAGGAAATTTAGAAGGTTTTCATCCTGTGTTCTGTGTGTTTCTCTTGTAGTTTTAAGTTAATAAAGTTTTTTTTTCTTTCATTCTTAAGTTAGAGCCTGCTGTGCTCTGTCTCTAATCACATCTCACAGTAAATACCAGAGAAGAAGTATTTTCATGGGGGCACTGGCATTGTGCCAAGTTCAAACCATGACACCTTGAAACCAGCACAGCAGTGCAGAGAAGTATTTGAGGTGGAAAGTTTTGTTCTGGGCTTTGTTTGTTGTCTTTAAACCTGCTTTCTTAGTCACTGACTGACTCATTCATTCTGTCCCAAGCAAGGTCAGCTGTGGCATCAGGCTTTATCCAGTCCAGACCCCAGGGCCTCCAAGGACAGACTGCAGCTCTTGGGGCCAGCTGTGCTCTGTTAGATCATTCCAATAGAAAACATGTACTGTGCACAGTAAAATGGGCAGAAAGGTTTTATAATGCATCAAAAGTCACTCCAGAATCGTGCCAGGAGGAGAGCTACTGGATTAAATGAGTAAATTACTCATTTACTGTGTGAGGACACAAGGGGAGAGCTTAGAGAGAGGCAAAGAGAGTTCACACAGAGCATGAGCTGGCCCAGGTCAGCAAACACATCCCACAGGGTGAGAACAAACAATGAGCAGCTGCCATTCCTCACCCTGAGTGATCTCCTGTTGGCTTCCCAGAGGGAAGGTGTTGATGTCCAGGTTATGGAGTGTGCTGTTCCCTTCCCACTGCACTTCATCCATGGGTACTGCAGGGCTGGAGCTGGATGAAGTCAGGACTTGCCAAGTAATTCTGGGAGCTTTAGGAAGAAGTGTGTGAGAAATGTTCAGCCAATCTGATTTTAAAACAGTTGCTGTGGGCTGGTTTTGAATGCACTTCACTGTCTGGCTCTGTGCAGCCTCAGCTGCTGTCTCTGAGAGCTGCATTTGTGTAATTCAGCCAAAAATCCCATTTTTTCCTGGCTCTGCCTTCTGCTACTCTTGTGACCCCATGTGAAGGCTCTGCTGGACACCTTTCCCACACATCCCTGATGGAATTTTTCCTTCTTAAAGACTTTCCCCCAAAACCAAGTCATCGTAGCTGGCAATAGGACATAGGGAAATGGCCTCAAGCTGTGCCAGGGGAGGTTCAGGTTGGATATCAGGGAAAATCTCTTCACAGAGAGGCATGGGGACATGCAGTGGTGGGGTCACCATCCTTGGAGGCATTCAAAAAAGAACTGGATGTGGCACCTGGCTCATGGTTGACAAAAAACCCCCTTGATCTCAGAAGTATTTTCTAATCTTAATGATTTTGTGATTCTATGAAAACCTATGCTGGTTGTTTTTTTTTTTTTTTTTACTCTGATAGCTTTCCTTGATGAAACATTGGCCTCACATCAGAAAGCATTTGTGCTTTCCCCCTAATTTTCTTGATGGCATGAAAAATGCTCCATTAATTAACACATTTTTCCTTGAAAAAAGGAACTTTTCAAGGAACTTCTGAGGCGTTTTGATGACTCCTCTTGATGAAAGTGCCCTTTAGCAGTGATCTAACAGGTCTCATTGATTATTCTGATAAATGTGAGTGCTGGAGCTGGTGTGCCACAATTTATTAGGAGACCCCATATTTCTGTAACCCCTGTGGGATCACAGCTGATTCCTCCTTGTGTGTTCCCTACACTTGTGTTCTGGCACATGAGTTGGGATCCAACTTGTTTTGCCTTCACAAGGAACATTCCAGAGCCTGTCCAGAGTGCCCTGTTTCTTGTCAGCATCATCATCACCATCATTCCCTGCCAGACCTTGTTCAAAGCCCTGCTCACAGCTGAGCAAGCCTGATGGTGAAGGTTCTCCTGCCCCACTGTTTCAGGTGGATCTTGTCTCTCTCCCACCATTCCTGAGCAGAATAAAAAGGAACAAATCCTGCAGCACTGCAGCCAGATCTGGTCAAACATAATGAGAGCCATTCAGAGCAGGAATTTTGGGGGAGGTGTTTAACAGTAGTGCAGCATCCAGGAAATATCATCTCTGCTCTTAGAGAGCAGCTCCAGCTGGGTTGGTACCTCCTTTTCCAGGAGCTTCAGTCCCTTTCCTGTTGGCCTTGGCAGATTTCCCGTCACTGACAGCTGTCACATTCTCATCAGGCTCCTCATGATTTCTCCTCATCCTTTATCTCCCTCCTGCTGAAAGAGTGGCCACTCTCTTCCCAAAAGCAGCTGCAGGAGCTGATCTCAGGTGCTTTGTTCAGTCACAAAGCAGGGAGCAGCTGCCCAGATGAAGTCAAGGTGAGCTGAGCCTTTCAATCCAGCAGCAAACTGGTTTCCTTCCTCCAAGGGTACTCCAGAGCAATGTAAGTCACTCCAGAAAAAAGCAGAAGGAAACATTGTTTTCCTTTGCTAAGATGAAAACATTAGACAGTGAGAGATTTCTGGGACTGGGAGAGTGTCTGAGAAGAAAAGGAATAGCTAAGGCAGAAACTGAAATGCTTGATCCAAATGCAGAAAGTCAGTGAGCTCCAGTTGTTGTTCTGTGCTTTTGTACTTACTCCCTCCCTATTTCACCCCCTCCTTTCCCCTTCCTTTCTGTTTAGTGGTAATTGTGTCTGCCAGCTGGCTGCAGGGCACAAATTCTTTATATTAAAAATCCTGCTGGTGTTTTAAAAAAAAAAAAAAAAACAACAAAAACTTTGAGGTTAGCTAGAATGTAAAAAGTAAAAGAGAAAGCTGAGCTATTTTAAATGGTCAAATACTGCATCATTTTTATTCTTCCTGCTTTTGAGCTGTCAGAGTTGCTGCTTTGCCATCTGCAGGGGCAGAATTGTCTTCAGTCTCATGATTTCTCATGAATTCCAGCTTGATGTTATGGCTTAACCCAAAACTCAGGAACATCAGGAGCACCATAGAGGACAGGGATGAGGGGCTGGCACTCATGAGGCTTATCTAAATCCTGCTCACTGGCCTTGAGTCAGTGGCAGAGCAAGTTGTCTGTGGGTCTCCTGCTGGATGTTCTCCATGGCCTCTGTTTAAAAACAAAATCACCCCAACCACCCCTCCCAGCCCAGAGCCAGCACACTGGAACCCAAAACTGTTTTACTTGTGCAGAGAGCAATAGTTCAGAGCATATGAAAACATTCTGACACAATTTATTGCAAAAACTTTCAGAGTCAGGTGGAAAATCATCTGCTTTGCCAGTTGGAGAAGACTTGAGATGCAGAGTATCTGAATTGTCCCATTCCAACTCCAATCTACAAAAAACATTTACCTTGTGTTCCGGGCAGGTAACATTTCCATAACAACAGAAAATGGGCATGAAAAAAGCCCAGTTGACTGTAAACATAGGTGAAACTTATTTGCTTTAGATTCTTTGTGTGTCACAGGAGGGCTCTGCATTTCCTGCTGCTCTTGTCTGTGTGGGCTCTGTGTCACCAAGGGGCTGCAGGGAGGGTGGGGACATCACTGGTGACTAAGGACACCCTTGTGCTGAGAGCAGGGACAGGTCATTAGCAGTGAAAAGTCATTCTGAGCTGCTGGGAGGAAACTTCTGCACATTTTGACCTCTCAGCCAGTGGGACAGGTTGCCTGGGCACATTGATCAGTCTCTCCCTTGGAGATCTTGAGGAGCCAATAAGCTCCAGCCCCGAGTGCTGGGGTCTGATCCCATTGCTGGTCCTGCTTGGAGAAGGAGGCTGGGCTGGGGCTTTGGAAGGTCCCTTGGAGCCAAGGTTATTCAGGAGGTCTCAGTGTCAGCCCTGCCTTGCTGCAAAAATTGGCAAAAATTACTCCTTTGGGCAGATTTACACCCAGGAGAAGCTGCTTAATGTATGGAGGAGAATTTCCATCTGGCTGTCCCTAAAGCAGGATTTTCAGTCCCAGTGATCCCTGGTACCCTGAAAGCCCTGGGAGTCTCTGAAGGGGCAGGTTTGTTTGGATTTTGTGTTAATTGGTACTTAAATTGTGTTGAGCTGACACTGTGATTCCCAGTGGGAGCTGCCACTTCATTTGATGAAATTCCCTAGCAGAGGATGATGCAGAGAGGGTTTGCCTGCTGCAGCTCCTGCTCTTTGGTTACTGCAGAGACTCAACAGGGGCTTAAACAGTACCTGCTTCCCATCCAGCATCCCAAGGCACTCAGGCTGTCCCTGCATGAGCACAGGGACACATCTGTGTTTTCCTGGAGCTGTCAGCCTGTCACTGCAGGGAGATGTGACACTTGAGCAGCCCTGGTACAACCCTGTGTGTTCCAGGAGTGCCTGCAGTGTTCCAGTCCATCACCCCCAGCTCCTGTGCCTGCCACAGCTCAAGCTGGAACAGCTCTGATCAGCACAGGCTGAGCTGCCATAAATCACATCTGCTAAGGTGCTGTCACCAAGGAAGGTGGGAGCTGCTCAGGCCCAAAAATGCAGCTTTGACGATTGCAGGCACTCAAAACCTTTAAAACATCAAGTGATAAATTTTGGTTACTCTCTAGACTTTTGAATTGCCATCCTTTCTGCCCCCTCTTTGAAGATGTCACTTGCTAAGGACAGTAACCAGCAGTTCACTGATGCTCTCCTGGTTCTGGCTGGTTTGGAGCTGACTGGTTTTCTGTTGCTGCAGTTTTGGATGAGCTTCTGCAGGATGTGGCAGGGATGGAGCCAGGGGCTGCTTTGGAAGGGAGGATGCACAAGCTCAGCAGGTCCCTTGGGCTGACAGTGGCATTTGACCAGCTGTGCATCAAGTTATTCAGAAACCTAAACCAGCAGAAAAACAACATTTTCCCTGCCAGTTAAGTGTCTGGGCTGCCTTGCAATGAGATCAGCTGAGCTGCTGGCAGCAGGAAAGGCTGGAGGAAGGGGAAGAATGGCTCATTTGTATGGGTAAACACTCTTTAACCTTCATTTCTCTCATAGTTTATGTTCATAAACCCCATCTTCTTCACCCTGCTGTTTCCCCACAGGTGCAGCATCCATCCCATCCTCCAGTCAGGACCTCGGGTAGGCACACGCTGAGCTGCACTGGAGAATTTACCTGCCTTAATTTTGTTTTGCTGGGTTAGTTTGCAGCAGGTTCCTTTTGTGTCACTGCACAAGTGCTTTCCTCAGAGCTGGAGAGTGGGAGAAGGGAAGAAGCAGGGCAGGGGAGCTCTCATTTGTCTAAATTGGAATTGCCAGCTTCAGCTGTCGTGGTGTGTGCCTGGAATTGCAGTGCCAGGCAGTGATTATGTCTGTGCTGATTATTCCACTGCTCTGTGAACATTCTAAATGTGCTTCCTGGCTTATGAATTTGTCCCCATGACATTTGGGAAATGTCCTTTTCTTTTTATCCTGGTTTTTCCTTTATTTGCCATATGCACTGTGAGGGCTGCAGCAGCCACTGGGGTTGGGATCTAGGTGGGGGATGGTCCCTCAGGTCCTAGGGACAGAGCAGGGGGGAGGCTGCCTTGGGAATGGGGGCAGGGGATTATTTAAATCTCTGACCGTATTTAAACCTTAGGGCTGGCTGGGAGGAAGAGGTAAAGAAAAAGATGACTGCAGTGAGGCTCAGTGAGGCAATACTGGGACTTTCTGATGCAGAGGGAGGCCTTGGAATGACCAAAGGAAACACTGTTGGCTAGAGAACTCTGAACATTTTGCCAATTGAATTTTCATCATTTTTGAAGAGGCTTTGCTGGCCCTGAGGGGGTGGAGAGTGTTAATCAAGAAGGAAATCCTAAAGGAGAGCAGTTTCCTCTACAGAGTATTTCAAATGTTCTGAGTCTCCATGAAATGAGTTACATGCTTGTGTCTTTCCCTGGCTTGTTTCTGCAGGAATTAGCTTCTCCCTGCAGAACACTGCCATCAGTTTGGAGATTGCAGCAGTCCTCTTGATGCCACTTGCTGCTCCTTGGGATTTGGCATCCTGACTTTTGTGCTTTATCCCCCTGGACACTGTCACACCTGCTTCAGTTTCTCAGGATTCTTCCTTTGGTCCCAAGGATCCTTTGGCAACATTCCTGTCTCTGCTGGCACTGAGTTTGTAGAGCAGACAGTTTGTGTCACTGTCCAAAGCAGATTTTTGGATTTATTCCTTGAGAGAAGCATTGAGCTGTGTTTCTCACCAGCTACAGGTGACACATCACTTCCACTTGGAGACATCTTCCTGCAAGCTTTTCCAGCATGAATTTCAATTCCCAGGACAGGTATTTCTGCCAAGTTGTGTTGGACCATTCCAGTCTGTCCCCAGGTCTCTTTTTCCAGCAACTTCCTCCTGTGCTGGGTGGGCCTTGTGGCTTTTTTGGGGTCCCCTGTTGTGGGGAGGTCTCAGGTTTCTGTGGTTGAGATGACCCCAAGGTATTAGAAAGTCTCTTTTTTCCAGCCCTGCTACCAAAGAAGAAGTTGAGATTCCTCAGTTCTGCTTTCCAAGGTTGTTTATTTTCTCTTATCTGTTACATTCTCTCTCTGCCCTGCTGAGGTCTGTCCAGCAGGTCGGGTTGTGGCACAGTCCCTGCCCTTGGGGTGGTGTTGGCTTTTTATACTAAGAACTACTTGTACTTTATTACAATCATTTTCCAATACCTATCACCTATGTTAGCCAGTCTGTCTCTGCTCTAAAGCAATCCAGAAGTGCCACCATCACAGCAGAAGATGGAGGCCAAGAAGAAGGAGAAGGACAGGACACGCAGATTCCCCATCTTGCCTCTTGAACCCCCATTCCAAATCCCCAAAATTCTACTTTTCACCCTGTGACAAATTAACTATTGCTCTACTCAAACTCTTGTGGCTTGTAACTCCTCACACAGAGTTGGGAATTGTTTCCATGGCTAAAATCCAAGGCACAGGTGTCTTTGACTCTGTGCCAAGGTCTCTGAGCCCCCTGCCAGGGTCTCGAGTCCTCCAGGGCAGTCAGAGCAATGTCCTGGGTTCTGACAGGGGGGAATGATGAATCTGACTCCATGTTCTTAGCAGGCTAATTTATTATTTTATGATCTGGATTATATTAAAGAATGCTATACTAAACTATACTAAAGAATAGAGAAAGGATAGTCACAAAAGGTTTAAAAAGATCCTCATGAAAAACTCGTGACTCGCCAGGGTCCCGACACAGCTGGCTGTGATTGGTCATTAAGTTAAAACAATTCACATGAAACCAATCAAACAATGACCACTTGGTAAACAATGTCCAGGCCACATTCCAAAGCAGCAAACACAGGAGAAGCAATCAGATAATTATTGTTTTCATTTTTCTCTGAGGCTTCTCAGCTTCCCAGGAGGAGAAATCCTGGCCAAGGGGTGTTACAGAAAATCTGACAGTACCAGGCCTTGGAGGTTCCTTTCTCAGCTTCCATACTTATGGAAACACATTTCCACAGGAAAGTGTCAAGAGCTTGTGCTCCATTCCACATTTCATGCTCTTCTTGCTTTCTTCCCTCTGTCCCATGGATATTCCAGCTGAGTCCACAATTCCTTCCCACAAGTGCAGTGTAAGTGTGGAGGTCTGATCACATCAGAGCAACTTTTAATTAGAATCAAATTTTGCATAGAAAAATCAAAGGCTCAGAAAAATCTTATTTCAGCCTACAATTAATTAACTTTCCTCTGCCTGACTGGAATTGAAGAGACTAAAATTAGCAAATTTCGTGGCTAAATCTTCTATCAGCTGTTGCCACCTGTTCTTGTTGTGGGTTCTGGCTGTGCCTGAATCTGTGCACTCATATCTTACCTACTCTATCATGTTTAATTTCCTCTTCACCATTAACATTACCCAAATTTAGGCTAAATGTCATTAAAAATGGGCTAGAAAGGTCCCATTCTGTCACTGACTTTCATTTGGTTGGTTCTCTTTGCACCAGAGTGGTTTAATAAATAATAAATTTAATTTAATAAATAATGGTTTAATAAATAATAACTTTCCCAGCTCATTGATAGGGTTGTTTGCTCCAGTTTGGTTTGGAGCTTGGGAAGGTGTGGATTTTCTGGTTTGGATGTGTGTCAGGATTTCACAAACCATCCTGGTGTTTAATGGACTGTTGGCTGAAAACAACTGCCAAAGTTTGCTTTTCAAAGCATCAGCAGGGTTGCAGACAAATAAATTAATTTTCCACGGGATAAGTGATGTTTTACTCAGTGGGGATGTAAGGTTGAATTTCAGTGCACTGCTCGACCTGGCCTTTATATCCTGCCCCTCACAAAATAGGCAGGAGCTCCATATTCCAAATCAGAGCTGGTTTTCCATACAACAGGACATTTTAGGACATTTTTTAGTCCCATTCTCCCTGTGGCAGCTTTCCCAAGGCAGCTCTTTCCTCCTCTTGCAGGAAGCAGCCAACATGCTACGTCTGATCCAGAACAGGCTGAAGGAGGAGGAGCAGCACCTGCTCAAGAGTGGAGGTGAGTGGCATTTCCTTCACCCCTTGTAGTAGCAGAGGAGTTGCTAAGTGCTGCCTACTCCAGGTGGAAGTGTCCACTTCCAAGGGCATGTGGGCTGATGACAGTCAGCAGGCAGGGGCAGAACAAGTGGATTCATGACATCTTTAAAGGACAGCTGTGGAATGTTCCTCTGGGAAATGTTCTGTGGAAAGTTCCTCTGGGGAATGTTCCTCTATGGGATGTTCCTCTGGGAAATGTTCTTCTGGGAAATGTTCCTCTGTGAGAGTTCCTCAGGGAAATGTTCTGGGAATGTTCCCCTGGGAAATGTTCCTCTGGGAATGTTCCTGTGGGAAATGGTCCCATGGGAATGTTCCTCTGTGGAATGTTCTTCTGGGAAGTGTTCCTCTGGGAATGTTCATACAGGAATGTTCCACTGTGGAATGTTCTTTTGTGAAGTGTTCCTCTGGGAAATGTTCCCCATGGAATGTTCCTCTGGGAAATGTTCCTCTGGGAAATGTTCCACTGTGGAATGTTCCTGTGGGAAATGGTCCCATGGGAATGTTCCTCTGTGGAATGTTCTTCTGGGAATGTTCCTGTGGGAAGTGTTCCTCTAGGAATGTTCCTCTGGGAATGTTCTTCTGGGAATGTTCCTGTGGGAAGTGTTCCTCTGGGAATGTTCATACAGGAATGTTCCACTGTGGAATGTTCTTTTGTGAAGTGTTCCTCTGTGCAATGTTCCCCATGGAATGTTCCTCTGGGAAATGTTCCTCTGGGGAAATGTTCCCCATGGAATGTTCCTCTGGGGAAATGTTCCTCTGGGAAATGTTCCACTGTGGAATGTTCCTGTGGGAAATGGTCCCATGGGAATGTTCCTCTGTGGAATGTTCTTCTGGGAATGTTCCTGTGGGAAGTGTTCCTCTGGGAATGTTCCTCTGGGAATGTTCATACAGGAATGTTCCACTGTGGAATGTTCTTTTGTGAAGTGTTCCTCTGGGAAATGTTCCTCTGGGAAATGTTCCACTGTGGAATGTTCCTGTGGGAAATGGTCCCATGGGAATGTTCCTCTCTCGGGGAAAGTTCCTCTGTGGTATGTTCCTCTGGGAATGTTCCTTTGTGGAGTGTTCCTCTGTGGAATGTTCCTCTGGGGAAATGTTCCCCTGGGGAAATGTTCCTCTGGGAAGTGTTGCTGTGGAATGTTCTTCTGGGAATGTTCCTCTGGAAACATTCCCCTGTAAAATGTTCCCCTGGGAATGTTCCTCTGGGAAATGTTCTGTGGAAAGTTCCTCTGGGAAATGTTCCTCTATGGGATGTTCCTCTGTGGAATGTTCTTCTGGGAAATGTTCCTCTGTGAAAGTTCCTCAGGGAAATGTTCTGGGAATGTTCCTGTGGGAAATGTTCTGTGGAATGTTCCCCTGGGAAATGTTCCTCTGGGAATGTTCCTGTGGGAAATGGTCCCATGGGAATGTTCCTGTGGGAAATGGTCCCATGGGAATGTTCCTCTGTGGAATGTTCTTCTGGGAAGTGTTCCTCTGGGAATGTTCATACAGGAATGTTCCACTGTGGAATGTTCTTTTGTGAAGTGTTCCTCTGTGAAATGTTCCCCATGGAATGTTCCCCTGGGGAAATGTTCCTCTGGGAAATGTTCCTCTGGGAAATGTTCCACTGTGGAATGTTCCTGTGGGAAATGGTCCCATGGTAATGTTCCTCTGTGGAATGTTCTTCTGGGAATGTTCCTGTGGGAAGTGTTCCTCTGGGAATGTTCCTCTGGGAATGTTCATACAGGAATGTTCCACTGTGGAATGTTCTTTTGTGAAGTGTTCCTCTGGGGAAATGTTCCTCTGGGAAATGTTCCACTGTGGAATGTTCCTGTGGGAAATGGTCCCATGGGAATGTTCCTCTGTGGAATGTTCTTCTGGGAATGTTCCTGTGGGAAGTGTTCCTCTGGGAATGTTCCTGTGGGAATGTTCATACAGGAATGTTCCACTGTGGAATGTTCTTTTGTGAAGTGTTCCTCTGGGAAATGTTCCTCTGGGAAATGTTCCACTGTGGAATGTTCCTGTGGGAAATGGTCCCATGGTAATGTTCCTCTCTCGGGGAAAGTTCCTCTGTGGAATGTTCCTCTGTGGAGTGTTCCTCTGTGGAATGTTCCTCTGGGGAAATGTTCCCCTGGGGAAATGTTCCTCTGGGAAATGTTGCTGTGGAATGTTCCTCTGTGGAATGTTCCTCTGGAAACATTCCCCTGTAAAATGTTCCCCTGGGAATGTTCCTCTGGGAAATGTTCTGTGGAAAGTTCCTCTGGGGAATGTTCCTCTATGGGATGTTCCTCTGTGGAATGTTCTTCTGGGAAATGTTCCTCTGTGAAAGTTCCTCAGGGAAATGTTCTGGGAATGTTCCTGTGGGAAATGTTCCTCTGAGAATGTTCCTGTGGGAAATGTTCTGTGGAATGTTCCCCTGGGAAATGTTCCTCTGGGAATGTTCCTGTGGGAAATGGTCCCATGGGAATGTTCCTCTGTGGAATGTTCTTCTGGGAATGTTCCTGTGGGAAGTGTTCCTCTGGGAATGTTCATACAGGAATGTTCCACCATGGAATGTTCTTTTGTGAAGTGTTCCTCTGGGGAAATGTTCCCCGTGGAATGTTCCTCTGGGGAAATGTTCCCCTGGGGAAATGTTCCTCTGGGAGATGTTGCTGTGGAATGTTCTTCTGGGAATGTTCCTCTGGAAACATTCCCCTGTAAAATGTTCCCCTGGGAAGGTTCCTCTGGGAAATGTTCCCCTGGGAAATGTTCTTGGGACTGTTCTTCTGGGAATGTTCCTCTGTGGAATGTTCCCCCTGCAGAGCTGAGGATTGGCCCCAGCCAGCCCCTGAGTGCTGGGCAATCCAGAGCAGGTTTAGGCTTCCTTTTCCTGCTGCCAGCCCTGCCTGGGCACACAGATTTGTCCCAGCACCAGGGCAGTGCTGGCTGAGAGCAGACCTGGCCAGAGGGTTCCTCTCAGCCAGTCCTCATGGAGGTGAGTGTTCCTGCTGGCTGTGCCCCCTCACACTCGTGGGGTGTCCTGCCAAACCAGAGGATCCTGTCTGGCCTGGTCTGGTTCTGTGTTCAGAGAGATTCTTTTTGACACATCACAACTCTCCCAGATGAAAACTCACAGCTTAAAATCCTCTCTGCTGTCATCAAGCTTCGCTGTAGGAACCACATCTGCCTCCCTGCATTTGTTGGATTTAATGTACCTGAAAAATGGGAATGCAATTAAAATTTGGGGTTTTTTTTGTTTTCTTTTTTCCTGAACTACTTCTTAATTAGGATCAGAAAGGAATTAATGACCTCTTGAGACTGTAGAAAGCTCACAACCCAGATACTGCTGTTTTTGAGCCAAACACCAGCCATAACTTCATCATGAACTACCCCTGGGAATTTAATATTGCAGTCTGAGCATTTTTATTTGATACTTGGAGGAAAGTTAATTATCAGGGTCAGAGGGAAAGTTCCTGAAAGTTAACTTGAGTAAAGACATAAAAGTTGCACTTCACAATTTGTTTGGTGGCTGAGATTTTCAGAGCAAACTCATGAAAGAGGAAATTCACTGATTTCTGCCCATCTTTGATCTCATATCAATGAGGTAAAGAGTGAAGAGGTTTCAGCTGAAATATAGGATTTGTAACATAAGTTACAAGAATGTGGAATTATTCCAAGGATTTATTTGCATGAAAAAGTCCAAGTCCTGCTGTCTTTAGAATTTTTGGGGTAAAAAAGTTCAACAGGAGGTGGACATCAGTCCCCAGTAATTGGCAGTGTGAGGTATAACATGAAAATTTGCTGCCCTGCTTTGTCCTTGTCTGTGGAATTTCAGCTGGTATACTGTTCTGTCATTTTCCATCTCTTAAATAAAAGGAACTTTACTTTTTAGTGACTGATTTAACTGCCACCTAAGAATGTGATTATTACTTTTAATGACCTCAAATATTACCATAATACATCTTAATTCAAGTACCAAAGTGTCATAATTAGCATTTCTTCTAGTGAGAAGAGCACCAGGATCCTGCTTCCCAGAGCTGCCTCATTTATTGCCTGTCCCATCACCTTGGCAAATCCTCTCATCTCTGTCAGCTCCACCCTGCCTTTGTCTGTGAAACTCTGCAGGGATGCAGCTGACTGGAAATTTGCCTCTCCAGGGCTGTTTTCCAGTCAGGAGCACAGAAGTTCATTAATGGAATGTTTAAAGCTCCCCAAGACCTCAGTCTGCTCACACTTTACAACCTGGGCTCTCTCCTTAGAGCAAACCTCCCCTCCCTCTTGTAATTAATTAAATGCTGCCCTTTAAACAGTTCAAACCCAAGAGATTTGCTGTGCTGAGAGAATGCAGGAGTTGGTGTCTTCCATATCACAGTTTGTTTGCAGAGCAGCTCTGTTACCCCAAAAATTCTCAAGGCAGCAGGACAGGACTTGGACTTTTTCATGCAAATAAATCCTTGAAATAATTCCACATTCTTGTAATTTACATTACAAATCCTGTGTTTCAGCTGAAACTTCTTCACTCTTCCTCATCACAGGGAAAGTGCACATTTGGCACAAGAGGAAGCACAGACAGAGCAGCAGGATGGGCTCAGCACCTCTGAGCAGCTTTGCCCAGCCTCCCCCAGGGTTAATCCTGCAGCTCACACCAGGAACAGGCATCACCCGAGGGATGAGAGCATTGCCAGGGACCTGAGCTGGACCTGGCAGGGATTTTCTCAGGCCAGCTGTGAGGAAATGGTGAGAGGTGCTGCAGCCTGAGCCCTGCAGCCTTTCAGCTCTTTGGATTCTGGTGCTGCATGCTCCTGAGAGGATGTGCCCTGGAAGGAGCCAGGGAGGGAAGAGTAGAGAAGGACTTCACCATCACAAGCATCTTTGTGAAGCAGGTTTTTGGAGGAAAGAATATTTCGTAGAATCCCAGACTGCTTTGGGTGGGAAGGGAGCTTAAAGCTCATCCCACCCCACCCCTGCCATGGCAGGGACACCTCCCACTGTCCCAGGCTGCTCCAAGCCCTGCCCAGCCTGGCCTTGGGCACTGCCAGGGATCCAGGGGCAGCCACAGCTGCTCTGGGCACCCTGTGCCAGGTCCTGCCCACCCTGCCAGGGAACAATTCCCTCCCAATTTCTTGTCCAAATTGACCTTCCTTCAGTTTAAAACCATCACTCCTTGTCCTGTCACCACAGATCCTGCTGAATACTTTATTATTCCACTTAACAGTTTTCAGTAATGCCCCTCACACAAGGCAAGGTGTTTTTATCCAAAGTTTTATTGCATCTTTAGTTTGTTTGGAAACTTTGGACTTTGTGGTCTGGGCCTTCCACCCAGCAGACACCAGGATGGTTGAAGTGGGCCCTGCTCTGCCTTGGCTTTGCTCACACAGCAGCTTCTGGAGGTGGAGGGATGAGCTCCTTCTGTGCTCAGGGCAAGCTGGGCAGGCTGGCCTGGCTCTCCCACTCTGCCAGGGCTCCCTGGCTGCTCCTGGAATGTTGGGATGGGGCAGTGAGCTGCCTTGGAACTGGTTCATTGCTTCCCTCCTCAGAGGGGCTGCAGGGCAGCTTCTCTCCTAAGAGCTGAAATGAGAGGTGCAGGGCTCCAGGGGCTCTCCAGAATGCAGTTTATTGTATCCAAGATGTTACAGCAGTCCAGGGCCGTGGGTGACAGAGCTGTGCCCACAGCTGTCAGCTCCAGCTGCAGGCAGGCCTGGACACCCTGAGTTTTGGTTACAATGCAATATTTACTTTTCTTTGCTGAGCATCTTCATACAGTAGAACCAATCTATCCCTTAACTATTATCTCTAGCCTGTCATAACTACTGTAATTACCATATTCATGGTACTGTTCTCCAATCACTAAAAGTCAGTACATTACAGTTTAAGCTAGAAGTTGTTTTTCAGTTTTCTTACAGTAGAAATTTCTAAGACTTTTTTTCTACTTGCAGCTTTGCTGCCTTGTTTGTCTGTGCTCTCTTCCTGCTTGGTAAAAACATCTTCTTGTTTGGGGAGGGTTTATCCTTTGCTCTAAGTCATAAAAAACCCCTTCTAACAAACATACTCTTTGCTTTCTTAGTTATCTAGTAAGACTGGCTCAGCAATTCTTTTCTTGTATACCAAAACTTGCTTCCATCTCTATTTCTTCTTCAGACTCTACATTTAAAAATCTTTCTGCCAAGCATATCTGTGAGACTTTCTTGTCAAACTTTCATCCTTCCCAACACTCTCCCTCTGGTAACACTGCCCCTGGGAGCTGGACAGCACTTAGTGAGCCTTTCCCAACGGTGTGGGCTGTGGGTGGTGATAAATTTGTTACCATTAATTGATGATAAAAGTCAGCATCCTCCCTGCCCTGTGAGCTCTGTTACTCTCACCTACCCACAGCATTGATCAGCTCTCTCATTGTCTGGGTCCCCTGACCTTATCTCCTGCTAATTTGGAAGAAGGGTTCCAAATTAACATTTCATTTCTCTCTGCAATGAAGCTGCAGGGGTTTTGGAGAGCTCTCAGTTGAGTTTCAGGCTGAGAAGCCTAAATTCTGTTTCTCATAAAGGAGAGCTGTGGGATGGAGGTTGAGTTGTGCAGGTCTGTGTTAAGAATAAAAAAAAAGTCCATGGATATGGTAGTCACATAAAACTGGCAAAATTGTTTAGTGTTATTGGTCAAAAATCTGGTGGGGTTGTGGGTTTTTTTGTGGGTTATTTTTCTTTTTTGTGTGGTTTTTGGGGAGGGGGTTTGGGGATTTTTTGGGAGTTTTTTTGTTTGTTTGTTTGTTTTGAATTTTTTTTTTCCTTTCGCACATGTCAAGTCAGCTTTTATCTCTGACAGAGCAGCTCCATAAAACCACTGCACCAAAAAAAAAAAAAAGGAAAAAAACCCCAAAAAACCAACACTAAATTGTCTGAAATACTGTTCTTAAACAACATAAAGATTTTGAACTCTTGCTACAGATCAGGCTCTGAGAATTATCTGCCTGATGAAATTACACATAATTAAGTATTTGCAGCAGTACAAAAATGTCTTTTGTGCTGAGCAGGGAGGAAGTTGTTATTTTTCTAAACTTTGCTTGGCAGAAGATGCTCTTGGAGAGGCTGATGCAGGCAGTGATGTCTCACACATCTGCTGCCCCTGTGCCACATCCAGGACTTCTGCCATGTAACAAATCCAATTGCCTGAAACTTGTTAATGTCAAAGTGACACTTGGAACAGTGTCTCAGACTCTGCTTGAAGAAGGCTGGAGATGGCTCTGCTGTCAGGTGTGGGTACTGGATGCTCTGGTGCTGGATTGTGGGAGAGGAGAGGCCAGGGAAAGTCACTGACCTCAGCAGAAATTCAATTTATTCTTCAAGTTTATCCAAAATTGCAAAAACTTTGTTGAGCTGAAAGGAGCAACCTGGAATGTTTCTAGACTGAAATATTTTTTCAGACTCTTCAGCTTATTGCATTTACAGATCTTTCTTTTTCACTTTTTTACACACTTTTCCTAATGCATTTTCTCACATTCTTTAAGAGCTTTTTATCAATTTAAAACAAGACAATGCAGAATTCCAGAATCCCAGAGTGGTTTGGGCTGGAAGGGACCTTAAGGCTCATCCCATCCCACCCCCTGCCATGGCAGGGACACCTCCCACTGTCCCAGGTGCTCCAAGCCCTGTCCAGCCTGGCCCTGGGCACTGCCAGGGATCCAGGGGCAGCCCCAGCTGCTCTGGGCACCCTGTGCCAGGGCCTGCCCACCCTGCCAGGGAACAATTCCTAATTCCCAATCTCCCATCCAGCCCTGCCCTCTGGCACTGGGAGCCATTCCCTGTGTCCTGTCCCTCCATGCCTTGTCCCAAGTCTCTCTTCACCTTTCTTGTAGAAATATATATGAACTATATTTTTTAAAAAGTAAAATATTTTGTTTTGAAAGTATAAAAACAAAAACACTTTGATTTTTTCAAGATATTTCCTTTCTTTCTTTTGGCCACTGCTGTGCCCAGGATTAATTTAAATATGGGAAAGAATTTGCTGTAAAACTGAAATTTTCAGTGACTCTGCCACTTTCTGTTGTGCTGCTCCAGTCAGCCCACCCTGCATCCTCCTGCTTGGTCTGTGCAGTGAATAAACATTGATTTCCCCAGCATTTGGAAATCTGCACTACTGGAATCTTGTTCAGCAATAACCACAGGATTTAACTGATGCTCCTGGGTGCACCCTTTCTGCTCCACAGCTGATGCTTTAGAATCTGCCAGCAGACCAACAAAAAGCCCCATTCAGCAGCTGTGGAGTTGGAGGGGTGACTCCTGGATGGTTCCTGGGTGATATTGCTGGTGCCTGGGCCATCCATCTTCTTGTGAGAGACACTTGGAACTGGTCCACAGGAGCTTTGTGTGGTGCTTGGTGGGTAATTGCAAATTCATGACCTAATTTAATAGTGCTTGGATGGAATTTTGACTTGTAAGACTGTTAGAAATAATTCTGGTCACCAGATATGACCTCTTGATCAAATGGGCCCAAAAATAACCTAACTACTCACTCCTGCTAGGACTCCAAATCCCAGTTTAAGTGGAGCTTGTCATCCTGAGTTAATTTCAATTGTTTCAAGTGGCTGACACCTATTGGTTCCCCAGGCAGTGGTTAATCATCCTCACTGATAAATTGGGAGTTTGGATTCTGTAGCTGGACCAGGCTGGATGAACTTGGAGCAGCCTGGGTTAGGGGGAGGTGTCAACAAAGTCCCTTGCAACCCAAATTATTCCATAATTCTGTGACCTTCAAATGACCATGCAAGGTAAATAAGTGCACTTAGAGCTGCCTCTCCAGCCTTGTTCTGAATGTTGCTGTTGCTGCCCTGTTTTTGGCTGCACAGCTCTGAACATCCCAAGTTTTCATGGAATTCCTAGCAGTTACATCTCAGTACCTGGCTGAATTCTTCTCAGAGATGGCTGAGTTTTGTGCTAAGGACAAAGGACCTTCCCTCCAGGTATTTTTCTGTCCAAGCTTTTCTGTCCAAGCCTTTCTTTCCCTTCAGCCTGCAGAGCTGTGGGTTTAGGAGTGTGGTGGCTGATCCAGAGCCTGGTGCTGTGGGTTTGGTGTGACAACAGAGTGGGTTTGGCAGAGCTGAGGCTTTCAGTGGGCACTGGGCTTCACTCTCCTTCAAAACACATCAAAATCCCCAATCCCACCCCCTTTGGGTTTTGCTGTTCCCTTATTTCATGCTGTTTATTCACTGGATTTCACTTGGGATCAAGTGGCTGTCAGTTGCCCATTTGATTGTTCTCATGATGTGTTCTCACCCAAAGCAGCATCCTGCTGGGTGCAGTAATTGCTGTGGAGCAGTGCCTGTGTTTGCCAGGCAGTGATTTTCTGAAATTGGACACACTGCACAGCACCTACAGCTAATTCCAGAGCATATCAATAAACAATGGCCACTGTGCTCATTATCCTCACCACAGTAACTTCTTATTTTACAGCTGGATACCTTTGCTTGAATATTGATGCAAACTACCAAATCTGCACTGAAATCACTGCTAAGTTATTAAATCATGGTGCTTTGCCTTCAAGCATTGCAAATTACCAGAAATTAAATCATTTCAATGTAGTATTATCTGTCTGGGTATCAGCTCTGGCTTTTTTTCTGGGAGCAGTGGGGGCAGGAACAAAAATCCCACCTTTGGAGATCAGTGGAACCAGGATGTATTTTTTGTAGCTGGACAGCTTTAAAGGAAACTAATTTAGTTGACTGAAACCCATCTTTATGAAATAGAAATGTTGAAATGAAAGGCAAGTGAGGTTTAAAATTCCAATATATCTTCTCTCAGGCTGATATTTGGAGTGTTTTCTGTGCAGCAGAGGCAATCACAGCAGTGGGGAGATGGGCCCAGCACAATTTACAGACTTGTTCTGCTGATTACCTTTTCATAATAAAAATACAAGAGCTGCTTAAAACCTCAGTCTGGAGCTTCTGCAAGCTGCCAGCTTGGCCTCAATTGGGGCACATGGATTGCTGAATAATAATAAATAAGTCTGTTGTGAGAATTCCAATAATCCTCATGTAAACCCATATAAATCTCATAAGCCAGCTCCATTCAGTGGGTTCTGTACTCCGTGTACAAGCACATGGCAAGTTGTGGTTGATTATCTTCATTGCTTTATGCTGATCCTGAGAAAAATCTGGGTTTTTTTCTTAAGGAATGTTCCTTGTCTCTTCAAAATTGATTGTAGTTGGCTGTGCAGTGGTACACAAATGAGATTGTGGCTTCTTTTAGGGCAATAAGTCTTTTTGCATGTTGTTAAATGAAACTTTCTGAGCTGTCACTTTTTATGAATACCAAGAATATTTTGGTGAGAGCTGGGCACACTGGGTGTAGAGTGAGGGGTTGATGTGGAACACTGCCTAGGACAGGTCACACTGGGCTGGTGTTTAATTTAATCCTGATAAAAAGCCTGTACTCAGCTTCTCTTTCTCTTGTATATTTGAATAATTTCTTAGCACTGTGCTCTGGTTCTGTGTCCTTGGGATTTAGGCTCAGCACAATTCAGCTCAGCTGATAATTCAGATTGTACATGGGCAGAGCTGGGCTTGGTGATAGCAGCCTTGGGCTGGACTGGAGCAGTATATTTGGTTTTGGGGAGTGAAAAAGCTGCTTGATGACTTTTCAAGAGGGAGCAGGAGGCTTGGAGGCAGGAGTTTGGATATTGCTGAATTTGCAGCTGTCACTTCTCTGAGCCTCTGGCAGGAGTTCAGTGCAGTGGTGCTCTGAGCTGGGCTCTGTGCTCCAGGATTGCAGCCAGGCTGGTCAAGGGAAACCCAAACTCTTGCCATGGATCCATAACAGGATTTATTTAAAAGTCACAACTCAGCAGGAAAAGTGCTCAACTGTGGTTATTGGGAAGAAACTCTTCCCTGGCAGGGTGGGCAGGCCCTGGCACAGGGTGCCCAGAGCAGCTGTGGCTGTCCCTGGAAGTGTCCAGTGGCAGGTTGGACAGGGCTTGGAGCAGCCTGGGACAGTGGAAGGTGTCCCTGGACATAACAGGGGTGGAACAAAGTGGGCTTTGAGGTCTCCTCCAAGCCAGGCCATTCCATGACATGCAGGGAGTTCAGGTGATGAATTGATATTTTCATTTGGCTGGAAAGGCAATCCAGGCTTTTTCAAGGCACAGGGAAGAATTTCTTCCCCCTGTCCCATCCCACCTTGCTCTCTGGCAGTGGGAAGCTGTAGCTCCCTGCTCAGCTGGCAGCTCATGCTCAGGAGATCCCAGACTGGAGCAGGGCATGGAATGGGAAAGTAATCCCTGCAGCATCCTCAGCTCTGGGCAGTGCTGCTGCCTAACAGGAATGACAAAGCCTGAAAGGGAGAAATTGCTGCTAAAAATAAAATAAATAACCAAGAAGGAGGGAAGAAAACCCCACAAAATAAGAATGAGGGCATTTTAGTAGCAGTAAGAGCCATCACAGATATGATAAATTCATTCTTTAATATACTGAGCACAAACTTGGATCCTTTCTGGAAGCTCCACATGGCTCCTCCCAAGGAGTTTGCTCATTCAAGGCTGAACAAAACTTCAGTTTCCTAAAGGCCAGGCAAACAGAAGCAGCATCCACGTCACACAGCAGTGAGTGATTCCCTCACTTGCCAAGGAAGAAAGTGCAAATAGAAATTGTAGCTCACTCTGCTGGAGCCTTGTAATCATACCAGGCTGGCAGATACTTCCCTTGCCATTATTATTTTCTCATTAACTTAATATTGCAGTGAGAAAGAGGATGGGAAAATGTCAAATATTTGTATATTGTCTGATAATTAAATACTGCAAAGATGTGTCAGCTCATTACTAATCCTAATTAAAGTAGTTATTTCCATTTTCAGCTTGGACATGTGTGTAATTAAATGTACCTGGGAAAGAATTGCCTATTTTCTCTAAATAATCAGCAGCAAATGTTGCTGTGCTGGGTCCTCCCATGGGGTCCTGTTGGGTTTGTCCTGGCACTGGACTGGGAACTCTGCTTTGGATGGGGAGAAGGAAACAAAGGCAGATGATGAAAATATCTGAAGAAGTTCCTGGTCTTTGGAAGCTTCCCTGTCTTTCCAGCATCTTGGCTTTGGCTGGAGCTGCATTCCTTTATCTGGAGATGTAGGACTGGGCTTATCTGGAATTAAATGAAAGGCAAGTAGTCCAAGGAGATGGGTTTTGACATTGCTGGTGTCAGGGTAAAACCTGGATGATAAACACACATTTCCCAAATGCTTTTCAAAGAGTTTTATCTTTAAATCACTCGCTGAAGTAGCAGCTGCTCTTCATGCCCAGAGGGGATGTTTTAGCAGCACCTTTATGGTACAGCCTGGGATTGTCCCAGGGCTCTTGTTTCCAGCGGGGGCTGCCTTGGCTCTCCCTTGCTGAAGGATTTCTCCTTGGGATGTGGAGATTGGCCATTTCCCTGAGCTGGAATTCTCCATTTCTCTTGGGCTGGAGCAAAGGTAGAAGTGCTGCTGTCTCCTGTACCCACCTGCTGCTGTGGGCTGGGGCTGCTCTGGGTGATGTTAACCAGCTGCCTTTGTGTTTCACCAGGTAATGATGACTCTGACATAGAAATCCAGGAGGATGAAGGCTCTGACAGCGAGGGGGATTTGCAGATCACGAGGCACCACATCAGCACAGAAACTCTCCTGCCAGGTATCCTCACCCCTCCTGAGCTGCCCTGAGCCACAAGGATGTGCTGGAATTACCTGAGTAGCTGCAAATGTGAGCAGCCCCTGTCACCCTTCAGGATCTTGGCACTGCTCAGCTCTCAGGAGCTGCAGGAGGATTAAAGCCCTGTGGAAACAACAGTGCTTCCAGGGGAGCAAATGCAGGATTATTTACTGGGAAAAACAATGACTGTGTGGGGAAAATCCTGCCTTGCTATTGCCTTCCACATTCCTAAAGCAGTTCTGTAGAAAGCCTTAGGGAGGCAATCCCATTTCTTTTTGCAAAACATTCATTTCCCTGTAGCTCTTGCACCTGTTTCAGTTGGGAAACCTTCAGTGAGTCAGTAAAGCCACCTGCTCTGCCTTGGCACAGGTGGAGCACACCTGAGCTGCTGCTCCCAGGGAGGGATGTGAGCCTTCTGTCCTTCTGTCCTTCTGTCCTTCTGTCCTGCTTCCTGGGGAGTGCAACTGCAGCCTCTGCTCCCACTGCTCACAAGCAGCTCAGAGGAATTGCTGGGTGAGGGTCTGTGCTTCACCCAGGTGGGAAAAGAAATGTTGGGCTTAGTCTGGAGTGGAACAAAACACAGCCAGGAAATCAGGGCAGTTCTTGTTAGAGATTCAGTGAGGGATTGTGAGCTGTGAGCACAAAGCTCTCTGGGCTCTGGAGGAAGTGCCTGTGGGGAGTTTCGTGTGCCACCACTGCTGCTGGAAGCTGTTCCTTACATAAACTGCAAACATGTGGGGTTTTGTGAGTGCAATTCTGCTTTCCCCTCTCTGACTGACACCGGGGAGAGAAGCTGATATTCTCAACTCAGTGTAATTTAAGCATTTTTATCCTCCCTTCCTCTGTTTCTCTTGAAAATTGAAAAGTCTTGTTAAATGCTAGAAACACTGATACTCTCTAAGGAATATTTTACATTGGCATTTCTCAAGGAAAGGTTTGTACACAGGTTTTAGAGCTTTGGAAGGGACCCTGTAGCTGTCTGTGGTGCTCCATCTCAGAGAACACCATAACCTGAGTCCCTGATGCTCTTAATAGCAGTTTTAGAGTTTAAAGTTGTAGATTTTGCTGCCAGGAGATTCTTTTTTTCTAGCAAGAGCTTTTTTATCAATAATTACTCTTAATGGAAACTCAATTCATCAGACTTTAAGACCTGAGATAAATGTCAGAAGCAGCAGCTTCTTTAAAAAACCAGGGCTGAATGTTTGCTATTAAACACACCACAGATCTGCTGGTATTCCTCAGCAATTTGCATTTAAGATGCACTTAATGATCAAGGCAGCATAACAAGAACATTATTTGTATTAATTACTGCTTTTTTCCTTGACTCATTTTAAGATATTTCAATCACTTTCTTTTGAAGCTTTGGGTTTTCTTACATGGTGATGCTGCTGAGCCACGTTTGCTCTCAAGCTGAGGAGAAAGAGCCCACTGTGCTCAGTCCCTGTGCCTGCTGGGATGCACTTTTCTATCTTTTTTTACATTCTAATTTCCATCTTTTACATCTCTAATTCCCAGGTTATCAGTGCTGGGAGATAAGGCTTCCTCCCTCTCTCTGTGGTGGGCAGATATTCCAGTGTGTTTTGCCATTATAGAGGCAAGATTCTCAAGGAGAGATAATCCCTGGTTTTAGGCCACTTGGTATAATTGAGAAAAATCAGCACACTCACCCTCAAGAGCCCTTTCATCAGCTCTGTCTAGATGCAGCAAAACTCAAACTAAATGCAGGTTTGAAAATATTGCTCCTGGTTTTATTCTTTCAGCCAGTTAAAACACATGAGCAGCAAAGAGGGAGCTGGGGGAGATTTGTGTGGTGCAGAGAGAAAATCAACCCCTTCTCCACGTGCAGAGAGGGACAGGCAGGAGCAGCTGGAGAAGGAACTGGAAATGGGCTCTGGAGCTTTGACCTCCGTGCTGCTGGGTCAGCAAACATGGCACAACCTGCAGCAGGGAAGCAGGAAGGGCTCTGGTCCAGGAGGGAGCAGGGAGGGGAGAGCTCCTGGCTGGAGAGCAGGGGCCAAGCTGCAGGTGCTGCCTGAGGGCCTGGGAAAGTGCAGCTGCTTTATTGTCACAGTGTCACACTGACAGGACAGGCCCCTCCCTAAGAGGGGTGTTGTAAACCCACGGGTCACTGAGCATTTGCTTTTGTAGATCAGAGATTACACTGATTTATCACAGAATCACACACTGCTTTGGGTGAGAAGGGACTTAAAGTTCATCCCACCCCCTGCCATGGGCAGGGACACCTCCCACTGTCCCAGGCTGCTCCAAGCCCTGCCCAGCCTGGCCTTGGGCACTGCCAGGGATCCAGGGGCAGCCACAGCTGCTCTGGGCACCCTGTGCCAGGGCCTGCCCACCCTGCCAGGGAACAATTCCTAATTCCCAGTATCCCATCCAGCCCTGCCCTCTGGCAGTGGGAGCCATTCCCTGTGTCCTGTCCTTCTATCCCTTGTCCCCAGTCCCTCTCCAGCTCTCCTGGAGCCCCTTTAGGCCCTGGCAGGGGCTCTGAGGTGTCCCTGGAGCCTTCTCCTGTCCAGGTGAGCACCCCCAGCTCTGCCAGCCTGGCTCCAGCCCTTGGGGCATCTCTGTGTCTCTTCTGGACTCTTTCCAACAGCTCCACATCCTTCCTGTGCTGAGGATGCCAGAGCTGGAGGCACTCTGGTCTCTACATTTTAATTTTAGCAGTCAATGTGAATCAAATTTCACATCCATTTTTATTCTGTCTGGCAATAGATCTTTGAGGCTGTGACAAATACAATGGACTTCCCTGCATTTGTGGTGCCACTTGCAGTAAGATTCTTGTTTTGTCAGAGTGCCAAAGGAAAAGAAATTCTTACAGCACTGAAAATCTTATCCATTTGCAGTGTAGAGAACCCTCTTGCCTGAACCAGAATTGTTTGCAGCAGGATGGTAGTTCATGTGCAGCTGGGCTGGACTCTGGGGTAAAGGATGCACAGCCTTGTCCTGGGGATGCAGCATCACCTGGGGGTGCTGGGTCAGCCACAGCATCCAGCCAGCTTAGTCTGTCCCAGCCCTGGCTGAAAGAAAATGTCTGGGGAAGCACCTAGGAGCTTCCCTCAGGTTCCCTGGGGCTCTCAGGCTGTTCCAGCCCCATCACTTGTGGCTTGCACAGATGTAAGCTAACCCTCAGTACATTTATTTTCTCCTAAGAACCTGTCCAGTCTCTCCTTGAACTAAATAGATTTTTGTCACCCACATCATCAGAAGTGGCAGATTTGGAGGTGATGTTAAGATTCCATGTGCAGATCCATCTTTTCAAGTCACTTGGAGCAGAGTCCTGAAATGCATTGTGGCATCATGAGCACCTTTCCCCTCCCAGAGGTGGCAGCCTGGGACACACCGTGCTGGTGACAAGGCAGTGCTGCTGAAAGAAGCTGAAATAGTGCATCCCTGTGGAGCTGTGCCTGGAAATCACCTTTTATTCCACACTGCCAGGGTGTTTCAGCAATTCCTCCCCATGCTGTAGCTCATTTCCTTTTATAACATTGGTGTTGAGGGCTGGCTTTGTCCTGGCCAGACCTCAGAGACCATTTCACTACTGAGACAGGAGCAACTCCAGCCCCATTTGATCTTTACTGTGAGAAGCCAGCTTTATAAAACCCTGGTTTTTAGCAGACAATCAGTCCAGAGTCACACAGAGAGCAGCTCTCCTGGAGCCTCTTTCCTGGGCAGAGCTGGCCCAGAGAATCAGGCTGTTAGTGATGATGGCAGAGGGCACTTGCTGCTGAGTGCCTGTGGCACCCTGCATGCTGGGGGAAGGCTGCAGAGCCTGGATTATCCCTAATTTTATTCAGTCCTGTAGGGAAAAGGAGAGTTTGGACATGCAAATCTTCTCAGGTGAGCCTCCACAGTCCTGATTCCAATCCTTCCTTACCACAGGCAGGCTGGAAAGCAGGAGAGTCCTGTTCTCAGTGGGAATTGTCACTCTGCTTGTGGAATTTCTCTCTCCAGCTTGTGGCCATGTTCAGATTTCTGCTGTGGAATTTCTAGAACATTTTCCTTCCCTCTCAACCTCCCCCAGGTGTGCCCCATCCCAATATCAGACCTAGTGAAGAAGGAGAAGCTGTAGGTCTGAAATGTGGGAACAGCTCCCTCACCTCCAGGCAGGTTTCCTTTTCATGGAGGTGTAAGAAATAAACTGAAGTGTGCTCCCCATGCAGCAGCTGTGCTTCATGAGTCCCTGGATTTTGGCAATGCCTGGAAGATGCTGCTGGGATCAGGGTCTTGCTCTAAGGGAGGGATTGCTCTGCTCTGCTCTGGTGTGGCCTCACCTCAGGTCTGGGGCAGGTGTGGGTGCCACAATATCAGAGGGATCTAAAGCTGTTGGAGTGTCCAGAGGAGGGAGCTGGGCATGGGGAGGGGTCTGAGGAGCAGCTGAGGCACTTGGATTGTTCAGCTGGAGAAGGAGAGTGAGGGCAGAGCTCAGGGGGGGCTGCAGCTCCTCCCGAGGGGCAGCTCTGATCTCTGGGACAGGGAATGGCTGGAGCTGGGCAGGGCAGGCTCAGGCTGGATTTTGGGAAAGGCTCTTCCCCCAGAGGGTGCTGGCACTGCCCAGGCTCCCCAGGGAATGGGCACGGCCCCGAGGCTGCCAGAGCTCCAGGAGTGCTTGGAGAATGCTCAGGGACAGGGTGGGGCTGTGGGGGGTCTGTGCAGGGCCAGGGGTGGGACTCCTGATGATGATCCCTGGGAATCCCTCCCCACTCAGGAAATTCCATCACTCTGGCATTGAGAACACAGTGCCCAAAGGGCCACAGTTCAGAAGGATCAGGCAGAAGGTTCATCCCATTTTTCTGTGTGGAGGGGAATGTGATCCAGTGGGAAGAGAGGTGTCTTCTGCAAGCTCATGCTATGAATCCACATTAAGCACTGGAGACTGACTGCAGATCTCCAGACTGGGAGCAAAATGTGTCCAAATCCACCTGCCCCCCTCCCAGGCTGTCCACACTCTCAGCTTGTGTGTCACTCCTTGCTGTGAGGCACAGGGTTAACCTGTAGCCACTGCTGGGTGAGGAGCTGGAAATCATCCCAGCCCTGTGGCTCCATCCTGGGCAGCTGCACAGCTTGGTGCAAAATGGGGAGCATCACACAGAGGGAAAATGGCAACAGCTCACAGCTCCAAATCAGGGATGCACATTGCTTCTGCTCTCTGAGGTGCCTACAAACCATGGCCATGCACAGGGAGGGAGAAGATTTGACTCCAAAGGTGCAGTGAATCACAGCCTGTTCATTACCAGCATCTTCCCTAATTACTGCTCTGTGCAGCCTGTCCCAGCTGGAGTCACATTGTCTGGAAGGAACTGAACCCAGGAAAACAAGTGACAACATCCCAGCTCTCCCTGTGCCATGCAGGGCACTCCTCTGTTTCCTGCCTGCCCCCAGCACACACAGGAACACACCAGGGCCATTCCCACACAGGGAGACGTGGGCTTTATGGGCTGGGGGGGAAAATAATGCTCCATGGAAAATCTGATTTATCTCCTCTGTACAGTTTAGTGCTCTGGTGAAGTCCCAGCCTCTCTGCATCCTGGAGAGTCCCAGGGTTTGCTGCAGCCCCTCTGCATCCTGGAGAGTCCCAGGGTTTGCTGCAGCCCCTCTGCATCCTGGAGAGTCCCAGGGTTTGCTGCAGCCCCTCTGCATCCTGGAGAGTCCCAGGGTTTGCTGCAGCCCCTCTGCATGCTGGGGTCTGCCCTGGGAGTCTCCCAGGGTTTGCTGCAGGAGCTGACCCTGCTGATCCCACAGTTGCTGGTTCAGAGAGGAGCTCCTGGCTTAGGCAGTGCAGGATCCAGGTCCAGGCAGTAGCAGGTGCTGGAGTTGCTCCAGGTGTGAGCAGGTTTGTGTCCATGGGATGTCTGCACTGCTCCCACTGAGGGAGGAGCAGCATCCTGCACACCTCCTGGGAGCATTCTCTGAGCTCTTCTCATGGCATTTTGAACTGTCCTATTCCATCAGCTCTCCTTATCTGATATCTTGAGTCTCTTTTCTATTCAGAATCTCTCTCAGTTTTGTCTTCTTTTAGGAGCTCCCTCAGCTTTCTCCTTTTTGAGGTAGTAATTCCCAATTTTACACTTTATGTTGAGCCTTCTACAGAGTAAAATTGGAGCTAAACTCAGGAGTCATTTGTAGGCTGGGAAAAAGGGGGTTCTGTTGTCATCTAAGGATGTCAGGTGTAATCACCCCCAAATTTATATCATTTAGTGTTGCTTAAATGAGAGCAAAAGTCACCAAAGCCTGAGGACAGATCTATCCAGAAATCTTTTAATTCCTTCTCCACTTCCTGTGTTATCAGCAACTGCTGCATAGAGGCCACTGCTTTTTATATGAAGACATAAAAATCCTTTTAGTGATCTGCCTTGATACAACAGGGGTTTTTTGGTGAGCTGTGGATGAGTTAGGCAGCTTTTTCCTACCACTAACTCAGCTCAAACTGCGTGGGACAAAGGGGACCTGTCATCTTTTGTGCTTTGGGAAGTAGGAAAAAAAGAGGTTTGCCAGGGTATATTTTTAAGCTGCCTTGTTTCCATGCTAAAAACAGCACAGATTGGATTGTTCTAGATTGGAACAATCCATATTTGGCATGGAGGAAGCTGGTGATGGCAGGAAATGAGCAGTTGGTGAGATGGGATGGACACAGCAGGGCTGGAAATAGGATCCAGTGTTGAGTGGGTTCTGTGGCTGCAGCAGCAGGGCTGAGTCACCCAGGCAGCCCCAGGAGCTTTTCTCTGCTCTCAGCTCTGCTCTCCCCATTCCCAACCCTTCCAGGCTCCCTCCCCAGCAAAGGACACCTGCCAACATCTTCCCATGGCCTGGGGGTAGCCAAAGCCAGGCAAGCAGGGACACTGTGTGCTCCCCTCAGTGAGCTCCCTCCAGAGCCCCACCTCCCTCTTCAGCCTCATCAAACTCCCATCAGGAAATTCTTGAGGTTTGCCTGGGTTTCCTGTGAGATTCAATTCATTCTGGAATATCAGAAATGGTCTGAGCTCTCTAAAGGAAAAAGGGTTCATTCACCACATGGGAAAAACAGGCTTTTGTTCTCTGTGTACCAAAGCAGAGGAAGAAATGTGTCAGTTCATGGGTTTTTTGGGTTGGAAGGACCTCTCAAGATGATCTAGAGCAGCCTCTCTGCTCTAACAGGAGTTCGGAGCTGCTTGTCCAGGACCACATCCAGTTTGGGTTTGAGTATCTCCGTGGATGGAGACTCCTAAACTTCTCTTAGCAGCCTTGTTCCAGTGTTTGACTGCCCCCACATAATAAAAGGTTTCTTGGTTCAGATAGAATTTCCTGTTTCTTAATGTGTCCATTGCCTCTTGTCCTGCCAGAACCATCATGCTGGAATAAGGGAGCTCTGGAAATAGCAGAAATAGACCCTGACTGGAACTAGAATCACAGAATCAGTAATGTTGGAGAAAAACTCCAAGATCATTGAGTCCAGTGTTAGTTACTGTCAGCCTTACCCCCTCCTACCCTCTCCTGAGCAATGAGGCTTAACAAGGGGGGTGACTGCATGGATTGGGATCTCATCCTCTCACTGAGGGATGCACCCTGAGCTTTACCCTTCCTCCTCCCTCCCTGTTCCACCTGCCAGGTCTGATGGGGCTTCTCTTTGCTCCTGTGACACCAGCCAGGTCTCATGGGGCTTCTCTTTGCTCCTGTGACACCAGCCAGGTCTGATGGGGCTTCTCTTTGCTCCTGCAGGAAGAGTTGGCACACGGATCGTGGGATCAATGCAAGGTGGAGACACGGAGGAGGATGTGAGTAACCATCTCGTGTGTCTGCAGAGCTTCTCTGACAGGGCTTTAGATGCCAGCCCTCTCCTCAGCTGGAGAGACACCTTTTTACCTGCTGAATCCTCACACCCCAGGCCTGCTTTTCCCCTCCTTTCCCATGGCTGACACCTTTCCTTGGCATAGATTTGTATTTCCTTATTTTTCCTTTGTTCTTGAAGTCTGTGTGCTCCACATGCTGTCACCCCATCCTGCAGTGCAGAACTAGTGGCACACAGGCTGCAGGAATGCTCTTGTGAGCTGGGGGGCAGATTTCTGGGAAAAGGGTCCAGTACAGTGCAACTGGAGTTAAATACATGGGCCTAAATTCCCTCCCTGCTGTGAAGTCACTCCTTGGAGCCCTGTCCATGGCCTGTGCTGGCAGCATCAGTGCCCTGGAGGATGGGGCAGGGATGAGAGCAGGACTGTGAGCTGTGCCCTTGGGATTTCCTGCTGCCCCAGGGCTCCTGGCCTTGCTCTTGGTTGTGGTTTCCATGTGAGTGGGCAGTGTGAAAGGCACACACAGCTTTGCACAGGAGGCACTTGCTCTGTGTCTGTGCTCAGCCTTTGGCATCCATGGGCAGCCTTTCTCTGCCTCTGGGCACACCTGAGCAGCCACATCTGCACCAGGAAGCTGAAGCCAGCTGGTGTGGTTGGCATTTGCAGTTAGCTCTCCCCACCATCCCAAAAAGCTGCTGCCATGCCAGGAGCAGTGGGGCTGTTCTCTCCAGTGATGCTGGGACACTGTTTTGGAGATGGCTAGGAACCAGTACAGCCATTAAACAGTGGTGACTGTGGGATTGTGTTTGAGCCTGTGCTGCTGTTAATTCCCAGTGTGGGTGGAACTTGTCTCAATCCAGCAGACACCCCTCAAGGAGGGGAGTTCAGACATTTCTGGGAATCCCAGAACAGTTTGAGGTGGAAGGGACCTTTAAACCCATCTAGTTCCACCCAGAGACACATGCCACTAGAACAGGTTGCTCCAAGCCCCATCCAGCCTGACTTGAAACAATTTCGGGGATGGGGCAGCTACAGCTTTTGGATCTTGGAGAGAACTTGCAGCCCTTGCTCTGCTCTTTGGTCCTGCCAGAATGGGTTGTTGCCTCCTGGACATCCAGACCCATTTCTGGGAAGGGCAGAGTGCTGTGCTATGGGTGAAGATGTTGTCACTTTAGTCCCAGTGCTGCCTGATTGTCCTTGGCCACGTTAGTGACAGATTTGGATGGTCACCCTCTGTGATTTCTGTTCCCTTTAGACTTCCCTGCTGGCAGCCCTCTCCCTGCTGGCACAGCCCCAGCACATCCAGGGATGGAAAGCCAAGGCCTTCAGCCTGTGACTTCCCTCAGCTGCAGCCACTGCAGTTATCCCAAGGCTCTGCCCTCTGACTGCAGCTCCTCAGAGCTCAGGGATCTTTGCAGGCCTCTGCTGGTGTGTCCCAGCCCAGGGAATGAAGCCAGTGAGGCTGCCTTGAGCCCCTCCAGGAACTCATGGAGTCAGGAAGAGCCAGCGGTGTGTGCCCAGCCTCTGTCACCTGCTGGTGTGGCACAGGACACCTGAGCTGTGCCTGCCTTTGCTGCCTTCTCCCCTGCTCCAGCCTGGGTACTTTCTGTTCTCTTTTATGTTCTTGTACTTTTTTTTCCTGCTCTGCCTCTTGTGCTCCTCCACTCTGGCTCTCCAGGTGACCCCAGCCCCGGCACGGCCAGGCCGGCGCAAGGCTCAGGTGGGTTCCTCTCCTCTCCTGGGCTTCCTTCATTCTCTTCCACTTCTCTCCATTCTGTGGGCTCACAGTAGCTGTCACCTCAATGTTAAACACCCTGACATGCTTTTAATAGAGCCAGCAGAAGTCAGGGAATTTGTGTTCCTCAGCCCCGTGGGGGGGGAAGGAGGTTTGCAATCCATTGGGAGTGCAGGGGAAGCCAGCACTGCCATCCCATCCCTCACCTGGGGCTGGCAGAGAGGCCTGGCCAGGGAGAGCTGAGCTGGTCATGGACTCCTCTTCCCTGCCCTGCAGGACGACTCAGGGGATAGTGAGATTGACCTGGATGAAGATGAAGATGAGGAGGAGGAGGATGATCTGGAAGATGACAGCATGGAAATCGCCCCAGGCAAATCCAGTCTCCGAGGCAGGAAGCCAGAGCCACTGGAGCAAAGTGATAATGACTTCTGACCCTTCAGGAGCAGGAGACCTCTTGAAGCACAAACTTTGGAGAGGCCAGGAGCTAATACCCTGCTGTCTGAAAAGTGTGTGTCAGTGTGAACTCAGGAGTTGGTAAATAATGTTCATTAAACCTGAAAATTAAACTTGGATTGCCAGGTTTGTGAATCTCAAAGCATGAGCAGTTTATCCATAATGAGAATCACAGTAATGTGCACTTATTTCCATAATTGCACTAAACTGGCTCTTGTGCACTGCAGTGCCAGAAGCCTCATTCCAGTGAGCATCGAATGCCTGATTTCCCTGCATTTTATTATGTCCAAATAGATTTCTTTGGCTTAATAAAACTGGATGAAAAGCTGCTCTGGGAATGCATCTCAATTGGTTTTAAATCTGGCTTAAATCTATTTACCCTAAACATATCCTTTACTTAATCAAGGGCTTGTGTGCACGAAGAGCAGCCCCAGGCAGACTAAAGGAGTGGAGTTAAAACCAGAGAAGTCTCCAAGGAGACCTTCCAGGGCCTAAAGGGGCTCCAGGAGAGCTGCAGAGGGACTGGGGACAAGGGATGCAGGGACAGGACACAGGGAATGGCTTCCCACTGCCAGAGGGCAGGGCTGGATGGGATATTGGGCAGGAATTGTTCCCTGGCAGAGTGGGCAGGCCCTGGCACAGGGTGCCCAAAGCAGCTGGGGCTGCCCCTGGATCCCTGGCAGTGCCCAAAGCCAGGCTGGGCAGGGTTTGGAGGAATAGTGGAAGGTGTCCCTGCCCATGGCAGGAGTGGGAATGGATGAGCTTTGAGATTCCTTCCAACCCAAACCAGCCTGTGATGATCTGACCCCACAGACCAGGGCTGCAGTTTGAGTCACAATTTTCTATTTCCTCTACTGTAGGCCCAGATGGAAAAGTGACTCCACACGTGGTGTGCACAGAGCCAGAGCCTCTCTCCAGGCAGCAGTGCCACCTAGCCTGCAGCACAGCCAGCAGGCCTGTGGCAAAGCCACTGCTGGTGTTGCAGCTGCTCATGCCAGACAGCAGCAGTAGCCCCTGTGCTGGTGAACTGAGCTCTCAGCCAGGGCAGGGGAGCACAGCTCATCCCAAATGTCCTGCAGTGCAAGAGCAAGGCTGCACAGGCATCTTCTCATCCAGGAACGAATTTATTCCCAAGCATTTACATCTCCAGAGCTCAGCCCAGTGTCTGTGGATCAGCCCCCAGGTCCCTGCAGCAGCCACTGGCTGCCCTGAGGGTGGCAGCCTGTCCTGGCCAGGCTGGGGACAGGGGACAGTGGCTTCAGGGGGCTCTGAGGGTTCACAGTTTGGCTGCTGGGTCACCTGCAAACCTGGCACCTCTGGGGAGTCACTGGGTCCCTGCCACACACACAGAGGCAGCACCTTTGCTCTCCTAGTCAAAAAGTGACCTGCTGGGGACAGACCCTGCAGCTGGGACATTGGGAAGATGTATCCAAGGTCACAGAACACCGTGACAGCAGCAGGAGATCCAGGAGCTCCAGCCTGAAGCTGAGAGGCAGAAGTTTGAGCTGAGGCAGATCCTGGTGTAGCACCAAGATGTACTGGAGACATCCCACCCTCAGGCAGTGCAGTTCCTCTTACATTCCCCTTCTTACACCTCCATTTTCCTGAGGACTCTTTATTTTCCAAGGTCTTTCTAGATGGTTCCACTCCTGTGCCTTTGGTTACCTCTCTCTTGTTAGAGAACAGCTCTGCCAAACACTCCAGGTGTGTCTGGCCAGCACCAGCCTGTTACTGAGGGCACAGCACCAGCCAGGACCTGCTGGAGGTGCCAGGTCCACAGCATCACTCCCATCTGAGCAAGGCAGCAGCACATCTGTGTCCAGCTGGGATTTCAGGGCAGCCTGCGGGACTGGGCTGGTTTTAGCCAGGGGTGACAAAGCACAGGAGGAGTTGCTGCCACCAGCAGATAAATCCCCCACAAAAACAAGGTCTGGCTGTGGCATCTGCCCCTCCTCACTCCTTTCTGCATTTCCCCCATTCCCTGAAGCTCCCCCAGGGCCTGGATGAACACAGACATGGGCACACACACCCTTCAGCTTTCAATGCGTGCCTTGACCCTCCTGCGCTCCTGCTCCGACGCCCTCGGTCCTCCCGGGCCGTGCCAGGAGCTCAGGAGCTGTCCTTGCTCCAGTTCTCACCCCTGAGATGGGCACCAAGGAGCTCCCTGCAGTCACCCAGGCCAGGGGGACCCCAGGTCCCAGGTCCCCTCACACGTCCACGACGCAGTCGGGCGCGTTGGTGCGGATGGCGTCCGCGATCAGCCTGGCTCCCGAGTGCCCGATGAGGTTCCCCTGCAGGCTGGGGGGGAGAGAGAGCCCAGGCTGGGGCACGAGGCACAGCAGGATCCTTGGTGGGGACAGCAGATGCTGCCTAGCTTTGCACAGCATCTGGCATCACCTGTGCCCGCCCCACTCCGTGCAGGACCCTGCTCAAGGGCACTCTGGGTTTGAGTGGCCCTGAGGCAGCCAAGCGAGGAGCTGGAGCCAGTCCTGGACAGCTGGAGGGGCTGAGCCACTTCTCCCCTGGTTTTGGAGAGGATTTGTCTTTTGAGGTGGTTCTTTGGCCCAGAGCCATCCCTGGAGGGGAGCTGAGGGGTCTGGAGCTGTGTGGGGGTGGTGGCTGTCACGCTGGGAGGAGCACGGGATGCCCCTGCCCTGTGGGGCAGCCAGGAGTGGGCAGGGCTGGCAGGGAGAAGGTCCCTGGACAGTTCCCATGGTCTCCCCCATCCCTGCCTTTCCCACCCCCTGCAGCAGCCACTTACTTGACGTAGGTGAGGCCGTGGTTGCCCTGCAGGGCCGTGGCGATGCAGATGGCGCCGTCCATGCCCAGGGAGTTTTCCTGCAGGCTGCGGGAGGCAGGAGGGTCAGACAGCCCCAGCACGTGTGGCCACCAGGAGGGAATGCAGGCGCTGAGCCACCTGCTCAGGGTTTGCCCTTCTGAGAGCCGCTGGCTTGGCCATCCCCCGCTGCTCCTAAGGGAATGCCTGCCCAGGCTGCTCCTGGGGCTGCCATACTCACTTGAGCCAGCGAAGGCTGCGGTTCACCTTGAGCGCCTTGGCCACGGCCTTGGCCCCCGCCGGGCCCAGGGAGTTTCCCCGCAGGCTGCAAACAAAGGAGCGGTGAGGAAGGACAGACAGCCCGGGGGCACAGACGGGAGGAGGGGGAGAAGTGACCGGTGAGGAAGGACAGACAGCCCGGGGGCACAGACGGGAGGAGGGGGAGAAGTGACCGGTGAGGAAGGACAGACAGCCGGGGGGCACAGACAGGAGGAGGGGGAGAAGTGACCGGTGAGGAAGGACAGACAGCCGGGGGGCACAGACCGGAGGAGGAGGAGAAGTGACCGCACCCAGGGACAGCTCTGGGAGATCACGGAGGGCAGGAGCAGTGCTGAGCCAAGGGCTCTCAGACACCCCAGGGACCAGTGGCACAGCCCTGGGCACTTGGTGGCCCTGCAGAGCCACCACTTACTCCAGGATCTGCAGGCTCTTGTTGACCATCAAGGCTTCTGCCAGGGCTTGGGCACCGGCCGCGCCAACTGAAGCCACTTGCAGGCTGCAAGGGAATGGGGACCCTTCAGCACTTGTCCTGAGGTGGCCATGGTGTGTTAATGAGGGTAATTGGGCTGTGACACCAGGGCCCTGCTGCAGCCTGGATACTCACTGGAGATCTGCCAGGGTGGTGTTGACCTTCAGTGCAGCGGAGAGCGCGGCCATCCCCTCGTCTCCGATGGCGTTCTCCTGCAGGCTGTGACAGAAGGGCTGTGTGTGCCCCTGGCCAGGGAACCAGGGCAGGGACAGGGACAGGGACAGGGACAGGGCCCAGCATCCCCAAATGGCTTGGGAGAGCTCCTGGAGCACAAGGCATTCAGAGCATCCCCAGCCAGGGACACGCCATGGGGACACAGCAGATTTGCAGGGCCTAAAGGGACTCCAGGAGAGCTGCAGAGGGACTTGGGACAAGGGTTTGCAGAGATTCATTCCAAGATGTGGCTGAATGAATATTGATCCAAAGGGAGAAGGATAAAGACAGAAGTTCCTCACAGCTGGAGGAGGGACCAAAGCTGCTTTCAGCATCTCAGAGCACTTGTGGAAACCACCAGGCACAAGGACAAGGGTTTGCAGCACAAGAGGGAATGGCTTCCCACTGCCAGAGGGCAGGGATGGATGGGATATTGGGAGGAATGAGGTGGGCAGGCCCTGGCACAGGGTGCCCAGAGCAGCTGTGGCTGCCCCTGCATCCCTGGCAGTGCCCAAGGCCAGGCTGGACAGGGCTTGGAGCAGCCTGGGACAGTGGCAGGTGTCCCTGCCATGGCAGGGGGTGGGACTGGATGAGCTATCAGTAGGGCCCAGGACCCACCCAGCCGTGTCCCCACTTACTCGAGGCTGGCCAGGCTGCTGTTGGACTGTAGTGCTTGTGCCAGGGCCGTGGCTGTTTTGACCTGGATGAAGTTCCACTGCAAGCTGCAAACAGGAGAAAATGAGAGGTGAAGCCTTGGGCTGTGAGTGTGCCCTGCCCCAGCCAGGCTCCACACCCATCCAGGGATGTGCAAGGCCCCGTGGCTCCATCCAGGATGTCACAGCACACCTCTCCTGGAGAGTGGCCCAGGGGAGCTGTGTCCCAGCCTGGAGGGACTGAGGGCCAGGAGCAGTGTCCCTGCCCATGTCCATGCCAGGGGCCTGAAACCCAGGAGGGCCCAGGGACACTCACTGGAGGGAGCTGAGTGCTCGGTTCTCCCTGATGGCCAAGGCGATGGCCTGGCCCCCGTCGTCATGCAGCAGGTTGGCCGCCAGGCTGCAGGGACAGAGGACTCAGGTCACACAGGAGAAGTTGAGGACAGCTCCAGGGACAGCACAGGGGGCTCTGGGTGCCCTCCTGGGGTCCCCATGGGACTTACTCCAGCTTCCTGAGGGTGCTGTTGCTGCGCAGGGCACGGGCGATGGCAGGGCCCCCCTCCCTGCTGATGGAGTTCTCCCTGAGGCTGGGGAAAGACACGGGGCTGGGGAGGGGCAGCCAAGGCAGGGCTGGGGCAGCTGCTCCCCCAGAGCCCTTCATCGACTGAGTGGAGCAGTTTGTCTGAGACCAGCCCCATCAGCTCCTGCAGCTCCATTCCCTGTGCTCCCTGTGGGCACTGGTGGCCCCTCGGGGCTTTCTGCCAGCCTCCTGTCCCCACTACCATCTGTCATTCCAAGATGTGGCTGAATGAATATTGTCCCAAAGGGAGAAAGATAAAGACAGAGAGAAGCTCCTCACAGCTGGAGGAGGGACCAAAGCTGCTTTCAGCATCTCAGAGCTGGAAACCACCAGGTGCAAGCCCAGAGAGGCTCCCAGGTCCCAGCCCAGCCTTTGGCCGGGGTGGCTGCAGGGACTGTCACTCACTTGAGGCTGAGGAGTCCCTGGTTGGAGCAGAGAGCTGCTGTCAGCGCCGTGACCCCTGCACTGCTGATGGAGTTGCTCTGGAGACTGAGACAAACAGGGAAGGTGTGAGGCTGGGCCAGCCTTGGCACCACAGCTGGGCTGCAGGGCCATGTCTGGGGTGGACAATGCCCTTCTCACCGAGAAAAGGGCACCTCCCAGCCACAGGGAACAGAGCAGCCCAGGCAGAAGGACCAGCCCTGGGAGCACCCAGGGTGGGAGCAGCCATTCCTGCTGGCCACAGCAGCACCAGCCCCAGCAAGCAGAGGGGACAGGGCTTGCCAGCATTTTGGGGCAGCCTTGTCCCCACCTGTCACCGTGGCTGCTGGCTCAGCTGGGCACATGGCTCCCATGGGTTTGGGATCCTGGTCACAGGGACAGAACCAGGGCATAGGCACTCATCAGCAGGAGCCACCAGCCCTCCTCTCCAGGGGCTGTTCCCATGGGGAGTGAAGGTGGCACCATTCCAGCCTGACTCTGCCAGGCCCCATTCCCTCCCTCCTCTGCCAATTCCCATCACTTTTGAGAGAGAGAACACCCAAAGCTACGGATTTCCTCCAAGCCAGAATAAAAAGTCATCAGTGGGCTTTAGGACTGATTCTGTGAGGGCCCCTTGGTGCAGGCAGGGCCAGCCTGGCTGCTGCTGGAGCTGCCACATGGTGTTCCAGCCTGCACATCCCGGGAATGTGCAGTGGGACAGACATGGGGAGGGGGTGAGGGCTTGAGGGGTGGCAGGTTTTGCTGGAAGGAGGAGGCTGGGCTCTGTTGTCAAGGAGTCCAGGCAGGGAGGAGGAACTTACTCGAGGCTTTGCAGGCTGTGGTTCACCCTCAGAGCTTCAGCCAAGGCAATGGAGCCACTGTCTCCCACCGAGTTGCTTGAGAGCCTGAGACAGAAGAGGAAGCTTGGAGCTGCCAGCAAGGAATTCATCTCCCCCAGGCCCTTCCTGCTGCAGCAACGAGCATGAACTCGCTGCCACCTCATTCCCCACCAACACACATCTGTGTTCTCGGGGCTGGTTTGAGCTGGAATAGCTTTTAATGTTTCCTCAGGGCCTGGAGCCCTGCTGCTTCCCTCTGCCAGAGGGGAGAGAGCTTCTCCTTTCTTCATGTGGCTCCTGCATGCCTGGAGGTGCAGAGAGCATCCCCACAGGGCTGCTGCAAAGGCTCTGCTCTCTCTCTCCCCACCAGCCCCTCTAGGCAGAGCCAGCAGTGTCACACCTGCCCCTTTCCTGCCCACATCTCCCAGGGGATGTGGCCCTGGCAGTGCCATCCCTCCCCTCGTGCCCTGCTCACATCAGCTCCCTCAGGCTGCGGTTCTGCTTCAGCGCCTCCGCGATTTTCCGGGCGCCCTGGGCTCCCACGGCGTTCTTCTGCAGGCTGCAAAGGCAGGGAGGCTCCTGTGAATGGCAGGAGCCACGTCCCCACGGGTGGCACCCACCCTGCTGGGTGGCTGGAGGGGGGGACACACGTCTGGGTCACTCACTGCAGGGTCAGCAGCCCGTGGTTGGTCAGCAGGGCCTCGGCCAGGAAGGCGGCCCCGTCCTCCTTGATGGAGTTGTGCTGGAGGCTGTGGGACACGGCAGGGAAGCCAGGCATGGATGCTCCCGCAGCAGGGCCAGGGGCTGTGGCCATCTGCCCTGGAGTTTACTTGCCCTTGAGAAAGGGGTCTGGCCCCCAGGCATCCCTGACCAGGAGTCTCCTTCCCTCCTCTCCCACGGGATATTCCTTCTTCCACCAAACAGCACCCATGCACAGAAAGGACCTGGACCTGGGCTGCAGCCCCAGCCCCGCCCTTCACTGCCCCAAGAGGTAGGAGAATCCCAAATTTCTGCCCCAGGGCTGCCCCAGGCCCTGGGTCTGTGCCAGCTGCACTCGTGTATGCCCAGGCTGTCCCCATGTGCTTCCCCTTGGAGCTTGGGAAATCCCCAGGAGGACAGGAGAGGGCTGGAAGGGGGGGTCTGCTCTGGGGATCTGCTCAGGAGATGCTCCAGAGGCTGAGACTTACTTCAGGGAGAGCAGGATTTGGTTTTTTTTCAGGGCATCAGCCAAGGCTTTGGCTCCAGTGGGGCCGATGGAGTTGCTCCGCAGGCTGGGGCAGGACAGCAGAAAAGCCAAGCTTAGCAAAGCCAGACTGGCACAGGCCCAGTTTAAGCCAGATGCCTCCACATGGCACTGCTGAGGTGGGACATCAGGCCAGCAGCTCGTGGTGGTGGCTTTAGGGGCTGCAGACCCTGCCCAGCTCGGTGAGGCCGGGGGGGATCCAGCCCCTCTGGGGGCAGGGAATGGTTCCCAGAGGGAATGGGGGCACCACAGGGGCTGGGCAGGGGGACACTTACTCCAGCACCATCAGGCTCCTGTTCACCAGCAGCGACCTGGCCAGAGCTTTGGCTCCCTTGTTGCTGATCTGATTTTCTGCCAAGCTGCCCAGAAAAAGGAAAATTGGGTGTTTTTCCAGAGGAGAAAGAGACTGGCACAGGCCCTGGCATGTCCCAGGACGCAGCTGGGATGGGTGAGCGGGGAAGAGCCATGGGGAGCATTTGGTCCATGGTACAAGCAAAGTGATGGATGTTCTCCTGGTGTGGACACCAGGCAGGGACTGCAAGAACACCATTTCTGGACATCAAATTCATTTGTGTCCCATAAAGGAGCTCAGATGGCAGCATGGGGAACTCTGTGCAGCCTTGAGGAAGAGCAGGAGGTGGGGAAAGTGGGAGCCCATCTGTCTGGGATGAGGCCCCTCCCTGCACAGAGCTCAGGAGCCTGTCCCCTCCCTGCAGCAAGTGTTCCATGCAGAGCCTCAAGTGCCCAGAGATCTGCTGTGACATTGGGAGGTGGTTTGTTAGGATTACTCATGGATTTATGGACATTTTTTAGCAACAGTGAGGAGGCAGCAGCTCCAGGAAGACTGGTCAAGACAGCCTTGGGGTAAGGTCACTGTGCCTGGGTGCAGGGCATCGTGTCGGGCTGTCCTTGCCATTAGGCACCCTGGGGAGCCAGTGGGAGACACATTCCTGGGGGACCCTCACCCTGGTGTTGCGGTGCCCTCAGCTCCACGTTGCATCCCCAGGACATCCCCTGGGCCAGGTCCTACCTGAGCCTCTGGATCTGGCAGTCCTTCCCACTCAGCACACTGCCCAGCAGCTCCATCACATCGTCCTTAAACTGGTTATTGTCCAGCCTGCAGGAGACACAAGGAAAGAGCAAGAGCAAGGGTTTGGAGAACCAAGTGGAGAAAGGATCATCCTCCCATGACATCTGCCTGTCCCAGGTGGAGAAGCTCAAGGACAGAAGTGGAGCTGGCCCAGTGCCACCCCTTCTGCAGGTGGGCAACAGTCGGTGGACCCAAGTCTCCAATGACACCTGGGGTTGTGAGTCACAGGAGAGAGAGAACTCATTGCAGCCTCCCATACTTAAGAGGGGACTTATAACAGGGAACAAGTTTAAACTAAAAGAGGAGAGATTTAAATTAGGATTTAGGATGAAATTCTTCACTGTGAGGGTGGGGAGGCCCTGGCACAGAGAAGCTGGGGCTGCCCCTGGATCCCTGGCAGTGTCCAAGGCCAGGCTGGACGGGGCTTGGAGCAGCCTGGGAGAGTGGAAGGTGTCCCTGCCATGGCACGGGTGGGACTGATGGGTTGTAAATTCCCTTCCAGCCCAAACTGATCTATGATTCCACTGTCACAGCCTGGCTCTCATTGGAGACAGGTCCACCAACTGTTGCCCACCTGCAGAAGGGATGGCACTGGGTCAGCTCCACTTCTGTCCTTGAGCTTCTCCTCGCTCCTCCCGGTGCAATCCCAGCAGGACTCACCTGAGGCTGTGGCAGAAGAGGAGCTGGGAGAGCAGGCTCTTACACACGTTGTAGGTGAGGCAGTTGGAGAGGTTCGTCTCCTCCAGGCACACGTCAGACACCTGCAGGAGATAAGCCAGGGCCGAGCAGTTCACGGGGGTGAGCATCCCGGCCAGGCTGCCGCTCCTCATGGCCTCCTCCACGGCCTGGGCGGTGTCGGCGTGCTGCAGCTCGTGCAGGCAGCGCATGGCGTTGACGGCGCGCCAGGTCACGGCGTGCTCGGCGCCCAGGCAGCCCCGCAGGGCGCCCACGGCCTGCTCCCGGAAGGCGCCGTGCTCGCCCTTCAGCAGCAGCCACCCCGAGAGCAGGCGGTTCACCCGTGGGGACAGCAGGCCCGAGAGGAAGCGGATGAAGATGTCCAGCTGGCCGTGCTCAGCCTGCAGCGCCCTCTGCACGGCGCTCCTGAAGTGGCTGAGGAAGCCCAGCTTGGGCCAGGACATGCCGCTCTCCGCGAAGAGGTCAAAGATGGCCCGCTTGGCCGCCGTGTAGTAATAGAGAGCTGCCAGGAACTCCTGGATGGTTAGGTGGGAGAAGTAGTAGGCTGTGGAGGCCGGCATGTCCTCCTTGAGCAGGAGGCGGGTGGAGAGGCAGCTGTGCAGCAGGGAGAGGTCGATGCCGTGGGCCTTCATGTCCTGCTCGTAGAACACGTGCTTCCTGCGCAGCAGCCCGTAGAAGGCCAGCCTGCCCAGGCTGCCCACCAGCTTCTTGCTGGTGTTCACAGCCTGCTCGATCCTGAGGGCTTCTCTCGGCTTTTCCAGCCAGTCACCGCTCAGAGCCATTTTAAAATAATAGGAGTAGATTTCTGACAGGGTCCTGGGGACCACGGTCGCTTCTCGGGATCGATCGCCGCCGTGTTTCAGGAAATAAGCGATCGAGGAGCCAGAAATCCTGCAAAACCCAGGAATGGTGCACAGGACGTGGAGCGACCTGTTAGCCCTGATGTGCTGCAGGACTTGGCCAGACAGGTCTCCGTTGTCCGGGAACATCTGGTCCAAGAAGTCCTTCATCTCTGCAGCCCCGAGCCCTCGGATTTCCGTCATGCGGTCCACCAGCCCGCTGGGGATCTGCCCGGCCGCCACCGGCCGCGACGTGACCCACACGGAGGCCTCCTGCAGCAGGTTCCCCCTGATGATGTTGGTGATCAGGTTGTCCACTTGGATCTCCTTCTTGGGATCGGTGCAAACCGCAGCGTTGGAGAAATCCAAGGGGGTCTTGAACTCATCCAGGCCGTCGAGGATGAGCAGGGTGCGGGCGGCCCCGGCCGAGAGGGAGCCGGGCTCGGCGGTGCGGGGGCAGGCGGAGCACAGGAGGCGCTCAGCAGAGAGCTTCTCGTAGGTGTTGAGCTCCCGGAAGGTGAGGGGCAGCACGAACAGGATGTCCCTGCTGATCTCCCCCTTTGCCCAGCTGCACACAAACAGCTTCACCAGAGTGCTCTTGCCGATGCCGGCCACGCCGACGGTGACAGAGATCCGAGGGGGGATGCTGACTTTGGAGAGAGGCAGGAACAGCTTCTCCAGGGGGATGCTCTTGGCTGCTCTTGGCAGGCCTTTGGTGGTTTCCACCTGCAGGATGTCGTGCTCCTTCTGCTGGATGTCGCTCAGGCCTTCCACCAGCAGCAGGTTGGTGAGGCGCTGCGGGGCTCCTGTCTCCAGGCCATTCTCACACGAGCTCTGGAGGCTCTCCAGGTGCTTCTGCACCAGGGGTTCTGCACAGAGGAATGAGACAGGGGTGAGGAGGAAGAGGAGGAACCACAAAGGCAAATGACAGAAGCTGCTTCATTTTCTGCCATGCCCATGCAGAGAGAAACCTCATGGAGCCCTTACATGCTGGTAGGAAGGATGGCAGGGCTCAGAGGGCACCAATAGCCCTGATCAGCCTCACAGTCAGTCCAGGAGCCCATTTGAGCTCAGCCCTGGGCCTTCAGCCTCAGCTAAAGCTATGTTGTAGGAGTTAGATCTTGGTCTTGGACCTCATTGCTCTGCCCTTGCCTGGTGGCCACTGGGCTGTGTCTGAACCTGGTTGCCCTTGCTGGGCCTGATCCTGACCTCTCAACTGACTTCCCGCCTTGACTTCATCCCTGCCTCATTGCCATGGACTCTCTGCTGAACTGGACCCTTGGCTGAACCTGGTGGCCACCTCTGGCCCTGTCCTGCTCACCTGGCTCAGGTATCACAGTGAAATTGACCCCCCCAGTAAAGGCTGGACAAGCAGGGGATGATGGTGTGAGAGATTCAGGGCAGACACCAGCTGAGGTTGGAGCCTTCCAGGCAGGAGGGAAACCAGGGAAAGCTCTCCTGGCAAGGGCTGCAGAGAGAGCCCAAAGCTGGGGCAGCCACCAGCGCATGGGGTCAGGGGCAGCCATCCTTTTCCTGTTCCCAGCCTGGGGCTGGGACTGGCTGGTGGCATCTGGACATTGAGGACATTAATTGATGCACCTCACCGGCTGCCCATGGTACTGCTTGATCCAGGCCCCTGGGACAGGACAGAGGGACAGGTGGGACCTGGGCCAGCCCTGGGAATGTGGGTGACAGGAAAATGCAGCGGTGCAGAATTGCCTCTGACTCTGAAGGGAGCAGGGGTGAGCTGGAGCCCTCCAGAGTGCCCTGCCCAAGCCCTCCTTGCAATGATGCCATCCCAAAGCCCTAGGAGCTCCTAGGTGAGGGCAGCAACTACTGAAACTGGAGCCAGAGAGACTGAAGAGCACAATCATGAAATGGTGTTTTCTCCTGGGATCCAAAGCCATGCAGAGAAGAAAGCCTGAGCAGAATCCTTTCTCTCCAGAGGCTCCCGGTGCCAGTGCAGCGCTGCCCTGGATCTGCTCACACCTTGGTGCCCCCCTCACCCCACTGCTGTCCCCAGCACTCCCCCAGGGTGACAGACCTGCCCAAGCACCACTCACCTTCCATCAGAGGCCTCCTGTGACATGGGTGGTCCCTGGGCTGGGAGCGCTGTGGTGGCAGCAGTGTCCCATGGGCCACCCCGTGTCCCCCTGGCCAGCTCACAGCCCCACCCGGGGCTCCTCAGCCCCTGTCCATGGCCCTGGGGGAGGAAGAGGAGAAGCATCAGGAGCAGTGTGGGAGGGAGCCTGCTCTGAGCTGGCTGTGGATGAGCCAGGGGGTCACTCATCAGCTTTTGGCTGAGACAGAGTCCCCTCCGGTGGCAGGGGCACAGCTGAGCCCTCCCAGACCTCCAGTGCCACACACGTGGTGCCTTCACCAGCAGCACTTCCAGCAGGACCTTCCTCAAGCACAGAGGTGCTCGAATTGCCCTGGCAGTGCCCCGTGCCCTCTGAGGGTCACCTGAGTGTCACCACTGCCACCGGGGCTGGGAGCTGCTTGCACATTCTCCTCTGCCTTGTGAAGGAAGTTGTGGGGCAGCAGGCAGAGTGCTGAAGGGCCTGGTTTGGTTTCAAACCCACCTTGGCCCCATCCAGAGCCTCTGTCAGGGCTTGCTGAGCGGGGCCAGCACCACATCCTGTTCAGAGCTCTGAGGATGCTCTGAATCATCCCCACAGAAGGAGCAGCTACCTGCTCCCTCCCCCTCTGCTGCTGCCAAACCACACTCGGGGGTTGGTGGTTATTTTTAAGAATTGTGTCTGCTCAGAGTCCTGTTGCTCTTCAAGCAGAGGCAGAGAGGGGAAATCTCCATGCCTGAGAGTGCTCCCAGCTCCAGCTGTGCTGGGGGCACTGTGCTGTGGCCTCTCCACCAGCCCTGAAGTCATCTCCAGGCACTGGCCACGTGCAGGTGGGAACCCCTGAGCCCCAGGGGATGTCTGATCACAGGAGCAATGCACACACAGGGTCTCAAGGCCTGTGTCTGGCATCTCTCCTCCCCTCACCTGGCCTACAGGGTGTTCTGGATCCATGTGAGCATGGATCCCTGCTGGTCAGAGGCTCTGCAATGGGTCCCTGCCCACAGACAGCCTTGCCTTTGTCAAGCCCACCCCGAGGGGGACGTGGGCGCTGTGGGGGCTCTGATGCAGCCACACCAACAGGTAACACTCCTTTCCTTGCTCAGACCTCTCCTAGGGACAGAGCACAGATGCAGCTGGACCAGCCAAACCTGGCAGAGTTTCTGGTCCATGGTGCAAGGCCAAGGGGCTTGGAACTACTTCTGTTCCTCCTCCCTCCCAGAGGTCCATGCTGGGGTTTGTTTCTCCCACCAGAAGCACAAGACTGCAGGAGGGGCCTGGCAGTGTCCCCAGGGCTGGGTCCCTCACACACCTGGATCTCCCCCAGAGACAAGTGGCATGTCCCACAGAGTGGGGGAAGTGGCAGAAGGTGACAAAGCACCAGCCCAGCCCCGCCTGCCCTGGTGGCTCCTGACAAGCCCTTGCAGGGGTTGGAGCAGGGTCTGAGCCCACTGCAATTCCCTTCAGGATGGAAGCCTGGCTGAGCCCCTGGAGCCCCGGGCAGTGGTGGTGATCCCACAGATCCCAAAGCCCTTTCCTCCACCCTGGGAGCAGCAGCACCCCCCAGGCAGTGGCCTGGTCAATGCAGACACCATCAATTAAAGGAGCTCAGTGAGCAATTCACAGCCAAATGTTCACCCTCTGATGTGGTCCTGTGGTCCTCACTGGCCTGGAAGGGTCCATTAACCCTTTGCAGGCCCCGGGTCTGTCTCTGATCCTTGCTGCACAGCCAGGATGAAAGGGGCTTTTGCTGCAGGTGTTCCTGCAGGGATGAAAGGGGCTTTTGCTGCAGGTGTTCCTGCAGGAATGAAAGGGGCTTTTGCTGCAGGTGTTCCTGCAGGAATGAAAGGGGCTTTTGCTGCAGGTGTTCCTGCAGGGATGAAAGGGGCTTTTGCTGCAGGTGTTCCTGCAGCCCTGCCTCTGAAACGGGGCCCTTTAATGGGGGAAACCTGCTCCAACACCAGAGAGGGTTTGATGCTGTCCTCTGCTGCTCCTTCACAAAGCAGCAGCTTGTGCAGAGGCATCTCACCAGGAGAATAAAGCAGCAGAAGGGATAATGCAGGGGAGGCTGTGAGTTTTTCTGGTTCCAGTAGCTTCAGGTGCAGCTCTGGGAGCACAGAGGCTGCTGGAGGCTGTGTCCTGGGGCTGGAGGAGTCCCCAGCTCTCACAAGAGCTGTCTGAAGGGAAAGGGCTGGCCAAAGCCAAGCTCCACAGCCCCTACAGACACCCAGGTGTGTCCAGGATGGGAGCCAGCTCATTCCAGGGCTGCTGGCCATGAACCCTGCCCGAGGTGTCCATCCTGCACACCCCAGGTGTGCAGCTTTGCCTGGCCAGGACCCAGCAGGGACAATGTCCCACTGGCAGCCAGAGGAGCAGGGATGCAGCTTTGTGTCTGCCCTGCTTTGCCTGTGTCCCCAGGGAAATGGGAATAAGGGGCTGCAGGGCAGGAGGCTGCCCAGCCAAACTGTGAATGGCACCTGCAAGCCCCAGGGAGGGAAATGGGGATTGTGTTGGCAAGAATTTGGCATTAACACTTTGGTTAATGTCAAAGGTCCAGCCCAGGAGAAAATCCTTTCCTCTAAGGATGTTTAGACAGCACTGATGTGTTCTTCCAGCAGCTCCAATCCCACTATTCCCATGAACCACCATCCCCACATCCCACCTGAGTGTCCCTGCCCAAAGCCCAGCAGTGCTGGGAGCCACCAGGGCTGTGCTGGCAGGTCCCCCCCACGGTCACAGCCAGTCCTCTCCCACACAGCTGCTGTGCTTTCACTGTGTCTGTCCCAGGATTCCTGACACCAAGGCCAGAGAACACAGGCCTGGATGTAGCTCATCTCTGCCTCTAATTATGTACAGCCTCTAATTAGGAGCAGGGTCACCCCTGGCAGAGCAGCATCCAGGGGGTCTGGGATGGAGGGACACTCCTGAGGTGGCCACAGCAGGAAGCTGTCTGCATTCAACAGGCATTTACTGCCTCCCACACCTTCCTGCTGCCCCAGACAGACCCACCATGCTGTGCCTCAGGACTCTGCTGAGCACCTGGGACCAGGCCAGGAGCTGTCCCAGCAGCACCAGGACTGCAGCAGGTGACACCCAGCAGCTGGAATCTGTGTTTGTCCCCCTGCAGGGCTCGTGGGCAGACTCAGCAGCAGTGTGGAGGGAGGGGGTGGTTGGCACCTCGAGTGGGATTTCCCAGCTCCCAGCAGAGCCCGGGGGACCTGACCTGCTGCCAGGGCTGGGCTGAGGGTGCTGAGCTTACACAGGCACCAAAGGGCTGGGCAAGAGCTCCTGCATGGCTGCAGGCACCCACAGATGGAAAGCAAGGCAAACAGACTGATCTACAGCCTGTAGATAAGGTTAAAAGCTTTTTAGATGAGCTAAAAATTGCATGGTCCCAGAGCCCCTGCAGGAGGTGGGAGGTGCCCACTCCAGCTCCCTCCGTGCCCCAAGCACACCAAATCCTCAGCCTGGCCACCTCCTTGTCCATGTGCCACCATGGCAATGAAAGCATTTCCCAGGCCAGCAGCTCCCGCTGTTCCCGGAGCTGAGCGAATCCCGAAGCCAGGATGCAGGCTGCCACCTTTTGGCGGAACGGAAGAGACTTCACATCGTTAATTTCTGTTAATTGAACGAGGCAATAAAACACCTTCTGCATTATTACTTAATTATGAGGCTGGCAGACTGGCAAGTAACTTGGTTATCTAAGTTTACATATGGCTTAAATTTTTTGGTCTGGGTTTAATGCCAGCAAAATTGGTTGCCAAATTAAATGTATTTTATGTCAAATTTAATCTCTTCCAGGTTTGAGTTTTGGCTTTTTGTTTCCTTGAGCCCCAACCCCTGTAATAGGGCCCAGACACAGAAAGGGTTAAATACGAGGTGAGGGAACATGAAGGGCCCCTGGGCTGGATGCCAGCAGTGCCAATCCCAAATCTCACCAGGAAAAAAGGAAAATCGATCTAGGGGTGATTCCAAACAGCTAAAAATGGAGCTAATTTTGGAGAGGAGTTTCCTTGCAAGGCACTGCTGCACCTCACAGGCTGCAGAGTGAAGGCTGGTGCATTTCCTCAGCTGGCCATGCCCTGAGGATGCTTTAACAGAGCTGTGCAAACAGCTGATTGAACAGCAGATCCTCCCAGCAAACACCTCCTGCCCTTCCCACCCAAGGGATCTGAGGATTTCATCAGAAAAACTGGGCAGGAGCTGCTGCCAGCCCGTCCCTGTGGCACCCACAGCCCCAGCTGCAGGGATGCTGACAGATGTGGTACCCACCCAGCCTTTCTGGGCTTGCAGAGCACCCCAAAGAGCAGCTGCAAGCTCTGCAGGAAGAAATTTTTGTGCAACATGAACATCCCAGGTGGTGCCTGTCTGGCTTTGGATAACTCTTCCATGTGGTGGCCAAGCCCTGAGTGAGGGTGACACCCCAGGGGTGACAGCAGCCAGCCTGTCCCCAGCAGTCCCTCCTTTATGGCTACACAGTGCCCCTAAGTGCCTAAATAGCAGCAGGATTGAGTCTGATGCCCTGAGGCAGCGCAGGGTGCCCAGGCTCTGTGCCCACCTGGGTGCAGGGCTGAGCTCCAGCCCCCCAAACCTGCTCCTGGGACACCCCAGGGCCCTGCCCCACTCTTTGGTGCAGTTTTGCACCGTGCCACAGGTGAGTGTGACACTGATCTCTTCCTTTTCTATTGGTGGTATTTCTGTTTTGGATGGTTTGGAAGTTAATTGGTCCAGCAGATGACATTAAGGGGGGGACAGCTGCTGCACAAGGCTCTGGGCAGGCAGGACAGCCTGGCTGAGGCTGCCTTCGTGCCCTGGCAGGCAGAGCAGGCAGGGGGACAGGATTTGTGACATGTGCCAGCTTCCCTGTGGGGTGCCACGCTCATCTCCATCACTCTGGGCTGCACCCCCTCCTGCCAGCCTGATGCCGTGCCGTGCCGTGCCAGGGACCTCTGCCCATCTCTTGTCTTGGCCCAGCGACTCCATTTCACGTGGCCATCACAGCACGAGCTCTGCAGCAGCTTGTCCCCACTCGGGAGAGCCAAGTGACAACTCGCCCTCTCCCCACACCCCTCCAAGCCCTTACCTCGGCCTCGGGCCCCTTCCCCAGGTCGCTGTGTCAGCAGGGCAGTGGCGAGGGCATCCTCGTGGCCCGGGAGGATGCAGCCCCTCCGTGTCCCGCTCAGCTCCTTATCCCCAGGGCTTTCTCCTCCTGGGCGATGCTCCAGTTGAAGGCAGCAGCCACCCTCCCCGCTGGTGTCCCCTGATGGCACCTGGGCCGGGGCGATGCTCGGGCAGCACCTGGGCAGGGTGAGTCCGGCTTCCCCCGGTGGCTTCTGTCTCTTTCCGTTCTCTCCGCGCCCCTTCCTGCCCTGGGTCTCGCAGATCTTCCTTCCTGTCCCCGTGGGGCTGGTGGCTATGCAAATCGGGCTGAGCGATGCGCCAAAACCCGTCCGAGCCCCGCAGCCACAGCCGGGGCTGCCCCGCGGGGATGCTCCGGGCGCGGACACTTCCCCCGCTGCGGACTCCTTCTCCCAAACCCGCCCCCAGCAACACCCAGACTGCTGCGAATTCACTTGGAGCAAAACCGTGAGTTCAGCCCGGCCTGGGAGAGCCGAGGGGTTCCGCTGCGCACCCCCCGCCCTGCCCGGAGCGCTGGGAATGCCCCAGGGGAGAGGCTGGACTTGCAGAGGCTCTGCCCTTCGAAATAATTCCAGGAGTAAATGAAAGCCGTGTTTTGAAAAAGGGGGATAAAAGGGTAGGAGTAGCCTCCCTTCCCACCAAAGCCGTTCTCCTGCCCTTGCCGAATGCTTCCTGGATTAGGATTTGTCTCCAAAGAGCTGGATCCCATCCCAGCAAGGAGCCAGCGCTGCCAGAGCAGCGGCACCGGCGGGATCTCCCCTCCCCAGCTCCACACACGCCGGTGGGCTCGGTCATTATTTTCCAGTTTTGCTCGACAAAACCCTCTATTTGTAAATCCTATAAAAATTTCACTGGCATTCAGGGAAGCGGTGGCCAGTGGAGCTGGCGGGGGTCAGGAGGTGTGTTTGGGGAGGAGAGGTGGGGCCAAGCAGGAATTGGGAGCTCCAGCCGCCGCTCTGGGCCGTGTCTCCCCCAGCCTCGCTCTCTGCCCGCCCCAGGCTGTGCCCAGTAAGGGGTTAAAACCTTTTCTCTGGTCTGTTGGTAATTTCCCCTTCTGGAGGGGGGTTTCAAGAGGAGCTGGCACCTGGTAATTCCCAGCAGCCAATCTGTAGCTGAAATCCCTCACATCCAAAATGACTGTGCAGAAACCCCGGTCAGGGCTGTACCTCCTCCTGCTTTCACAACTCATCATTGATCTGAATGAGCATATCGGAAATATTTCTTTGCCACTGTGTGTTACACATGCTCCACGCATTTTCTGGGTCATTTACCAGATTCAGCCCCAAATTTCTCAATGTATTTATTTATTAAACCCAACATACGGAGTTCCCAGCAGGGTGGGTTTGCTCGCAGCCCCTCCGGAGCTGTCAGGAGAGGTGAGAAAAGGTCCAGGGTGACTCTGTTTGTTGACTCGAGCGGTTGCTTGGCAGAAGGGGGCTCGGGGACAGCTCCTCGGCTCACACCTGCACACAGTCACCTGCCTGGGGACAACGAACCTGGGGATAACGAACGCTCCCAGCTCCAGAGAGAGCAGCAGGACCAGCCTGGGGAACAGCCCGGCTTCCACACCAAGGAAACCTTACTAGTCTGGGATGCTCGGGGGGTCCCCGGGGAGGAAGGGACACAACCCCCGGCCACCTCCCAGGGGTGACGCTGTGGCTTTTGGGTTTTAAGCGGGTTTCCTGAGCAAGGAGCAGGCGGCTGGGCCAAGGGAGGGGATGGGATAGGAGATGGAATAGGATTGGGGATGGGATGGGGGATGGGGGCGGAGCCTCATGCCGGCGGCGGGCGTGGCTGGACGCTGGTGGGCGGGGGCTGATTGGGATTGACATCTGAGCCCCGCCCGGGTGGGCGTGGCCGAGCGCAATCGGGTGAAGCCGAACACAATCGGGTGAAGCCGAACACAATCGGGTCGCGCCGAACAGACGAACGCCGCAGCTCCAGCCCAGCCGTCTAGAGCCGAACGCAGCCAGGCAGAGCCGATTGAACCCGAACCGAACCGGGCATAGCCGATTGGAGCCGAGGTGAGGAGCCGTGTGGGAAGACACGCCCAGTGCCCCGGGACGGGCGATGGCCCCGCAGCCGCCCCGCTCCATGCCCTCCTCCCTCCCTCCCTCCCTCCCTCCCTCCCGGGACCGGTGCGACCTCGCTGCTTCTCGCCCTGCCAGAGCCCCGGGACCGCCCGCGCTGCTGCATGGCCGGGAAGAAGCTGATCGTGGTGTTCGGGGCCACCGGTGAGTGCCCGGGGGCCGGCGGGGAGGGCCAGGGGCGGAGGCGTGGGTGATGCCCGAGCGGCCGGGGGGTGAGGACGGGGAGCAGTGCGGGCAGCGAGCGGGGCTCGGTGCTTGTGGCGGTCGGGCCGCTCCGTGCCGCGGCCCCAGCGCATCCCGGGGACGCGGGGCCCTGACCGGCTGCTCCCGCAGGGGCCCAGGGGGGCGGCGTGGCCCGGGCGCTGCTGGACGATGGGAGCTTCAAGGTGCGCGCCGGGACCCGGAGCCCCAGGAAGAAGGAGGCGGAGGAGCTGAGGCGCAGGGGAGCCGAGGTGGTGAAGGCAGATCAGGACGATGAGGCATCGCTGGAGCGGGCCTTGGCGGGTGCCTACGGAGCCTTTATTGTCACCAACTTCGGGAACACTGCAGCAAGGAGAAGGAAATCGAGCAGGTACCTGTCCTGACATTAACTGGGACCACGTGTGGAATGATCTGGCAGTGGGGACAAAGTGGGGACTGCTCTTGGAGCATCCGTGGCAGCCCTGATGGTTTGAGTAGCCAGTCCAGAAGACCCCAAGGCCTCACAAACAGGTCCCAGTTCTTGCAAAGCCAGGACTTGTTCTTTGTTCCCTCACAGCTGCATGGCTCCAGGGTCTGGTGCCTTCAGGAGTTGTTAAATTTGTTATGGGGAGCACTTCCCAGGAGCTGGAGTAGCAGGAGTGGGAACACTTGGCTCCTCAGAGCCTTCCTGGGGCAGAGCTGGGACAGTCACTGCCTGCAGACCTGTAGCTCTCTGTGCTTGCAGCTTTGGGGCCAAAATTCTGCAGTATCAGAGATCCCAAGGGTGGTGCTCACAGCAGTACAGATACTGCAAGGTGGCAGAGTTGCCGCTCCTGGATGGCAACAAACAAAAGATAAGATAGTTTAGGGCAGGTATGTTGGCCAGGCAGATTCTTTATGCTGGTGCTTGTGTGTTTGGTGGAGCAGTGAGCTCCAAAGCTGGAGGGTGTGTGGCCTTTCTGAAGCAGGATGGGGTAAGGAGAGAATTCAGCTCCACCTGGACAACTCACTGTGCTCTCAGCTGAGGGCTGGTGGGAATTGGCTCCTCCCCAGAGGGAAGAGGGGGTGTGGGGATGATGGGGGTGTCCCATTCCCCTCTTCATGGCTGGTTTCCCCCTTGGTCCAGGGGCGGTGTCTGGCTGAGCTGTCCAAGCGCCAGGGCCTGCAGCACATCGTGTTCAGCGGCCTGGAGAACGTGCACCAGCTGACGGGGGCCGGCTGGAGGTGCTGCACTTTGATGGCAAGGGCGTGGTGGAGGAGCACTTCCAGAAAATCGGGGTTCCCACCACCATCATCCGCCTGCCCTTCCACTTTGAGAATTTCCTCTCCATCTTCAAGCCGCAGAAGGCCCCGCAGGGAGGAGACGCCTTTGTCCTGGGTAAGGAGCTCTGCTCTGTGGGTCACTGTCCTGTGACTGTCCCACTGTGCCAGGGAGAGACTGTGGGCTGGTAGGGTGAAGAGGCCTCTACCAGCTTGACCACAGCAAGCTGCATTATGGTCTTCAGACCTGTTTGGTGGCCTGCAGGAAATCACCAGGATCCTGGGCCTGTTTGTGGTGCTGAGGGCCGTTCTGCAGATCCCAGAGCAGCTCTGGACACCCCAAATACCTGCATTTGGAATGGTGGAGGCTGTGGGGCTGCAGGCGACTCACGGTGCTGCTCTGGTGTCACGGTCTTAGCTCAGCCCTGCTCTCATCCCTCCCTCATCTCATGTTCAGAGACTGAAAACTCTGCTGTACCTGCTCAGAGCTGGGCTGCACTGCAGCTGGGATCAATCTCTCCATACAGAGCTGCCCATGGGGGACACCCCCATGGATGGGATGGCTGTGGAGGACCTTGGGCCCGTTGTACTTTGCCTGCTGAAGTCCCCAGGGGAGTACATTGGCCAAGTGATTGGACTCAGCACGGGCAAGCTCACCGAGGCAGAGTACGCTGCCATCCTCTCCCAGCAGACGGGCAAGACTGTGACAGCCAGCAAGGCAGAAGTGTCCCTTGGTGCAGGTGATGTTCCTGAGGGACTCACAGCTCGTTTGGTACAGCTCAGCAGGGACACTGCCCTGTTGGTATTGTCAGTGTTTGAGGGGTATGGGGGTTCCCTGAGAACAAAGTGTGTTTCATTAGAAACAAAGCCCCTCCATGCTCTCTGCCGGTTCTGCCCTCCCAAAAGTGCAGTGAACCAAACCCTTTGATTCAGGCAGGGAAGGATGTTTTGGGGTGCCAGGTGCCAACCTGAGTTGCCTCCTGGACCACCCAGTTTCTAGAACCCCTCAGCCATAGCTCTGGTGTGAGGAAGGGCTCCCTCATAGCTGCTCCAGCCCCTGGCAGCTGTGTGCCAGGCCTGGGGGGAGGGTCCTAGGCTGGCTGGGCTGTTTCTGCTGGGGAGGCTGCATCCTTTGCCCAACCCCACAAGTGCCTTGCAGAGCCCTCCGCACCAGTGGCCATGCTGTGACAGGCTGTTGTAACAGAGCCCTCATCACATTCCCTCAGAGGCTGAGGGGGAAGCCCCAGCAGCCTCTGAAACAGTTTTTTCCCCAATTCTGTTGGCAGATCTCCCCTGAGGAGTACGAGAAGCGGGACTTCCCTGGGGCCACGGAGTTGGCTGCGACCGCAACGTGGCCCTGACCATGAAGCTCAACCCCAAGGCCCACACCTTCCAGCAGTGGGTGGGGGACAACAAGAATGCCTTCTGAGCCTCCCCTCCCTCCTCTGCCTCCCTGGTTTCTGCAGCAGGTATGGGGACCTGGCTGAGGAGGTGAGGTACCCTGAGCCGTGCTGCCTTCCCAGCAGTGCCTCAGAGAGAGGCTGATCCTGCCACAGCTGGGGAGAGCTCAGCCCCCTTGCTGGTCCCTGTGTGTGCTCCTGCAGGGTGGTTGAGACTATTTAGGCAGCTAGAACAAGAGGAAGGGCTGGACAGCACAGGCAGAGGGGTGGCAGAAGCGCTGCCTTTGCACTCTGTCCTCAGGGAGTGTTGCTTTAGTCGTTGTGGGTGTTTTAGGGTGGTAGGGGCTTGTTTTCCCAGGATCACCTCCTTTCCCAGGCAGCTCTGAGCATATGGCACCACGAGGTAGGCTGAAGGTGTGTTCCCCAAAGGCAGTGCCTTTGGGGCAGGTATCCATGGCCAGGGCTGCTGCAGGCTCCTAAGCAAACAGAAGCCAGGGATTTCTCCATGGATCTGGTTTGGGCCCTGCAGGTGAGCCACTGCAGAGATGGAGGCTTAGTGTCACCCCAGCAAGCAGGGACTGCAGTGACTTCCTGTAACACAAAAGCTGAGCCTGGTTCCTCATCATACAGCTCTGGCCCTGGTCCTTGGGCTCCTGGGCTAATTTCAGTCACTGTCCCAAGGAGCTGAGATAAAACTCAACTTCTTCTAGACTGTCCCAAGGTTCAGTGGAAAAGCCCCTTCCCCCTCACGTGCCTAAAGTACTGCTCAGATAGGGCAGCTTTGTGTTTAAAGTCAATCCCAGCCTCTTGCAATGCTTGAGCCATCCAACCCTGTCCCCTCATTGTCCCAGAGACCTTGATTCCTGTTAAAAGGGAAGGGAAAGGGGGTGACAGAGCAGGTGGAAGAGTAGACAAGGCAGCAAGGCACAGCACGTGTTAAATATCTTTATGAAGTCCATCTTATTTACATGGGTACAGAATCACTTTACAGAAGTTTAATCAGGAGGCAACACGTGCTTTATTTCAGCAAATTAAGAAGGGCAAGACTACAGCATGTCCCTGTTTAACTGGTGTTGAACTGATTAGTATGTGGGCTGATGGTACCTGCACAGTATCACAAACACAGCAGGCTACAGTAACCATGGAATACTCACTGCAAGAGCTCAGCTCCATCTGGAAGGAGTGATCCACCTCACTTGCACTCTCACACAAGTAAAACAACAATGCTTTGACCAATCCTTTACGCTACGGGTGTTGCACTAAAGTAATAAAAGATTTTTGTCCCCAACTGGCAAAGGGCTCAGTGATCGACTTGTACCAGTCCAGAAGCAACAGCAGTTGTGTGGTAACTTTAGTTATTTGGGGGATAAACTTGAGACAAAGTGCAGATTCCATCACTGCTCTGTGCAGGCAATCAGCAGGATAGAGAAAGCCCAGGGCTGTGAGGGAGCCAGGCCAGCTGGGCTCAGACAACTCCCAGCTACTTGGAGCTGTGCAGGGCAGCAGGGCTGTCGTGAAGACAAGGTTAGACCTTCCTGATCCACCAAGTCTCCTGGAGAGTTCACCAAGCACACCTGGCATTCCAAAGGGCACCTGAGTGAGGAGCTGGTGGGCTTGGCCTCCATACAGCAAACTGCTGCTCTGTGCTGGACTATTTATTTCACATTTCCTCTAGTTTGGATTCTAAATAATACTTCACCTTTAGCTTTTACCAAATAAGCTTCCAGCAGCAGTAGGGTTGTGGAGCAGCCTCCAGAGAGCCACACTTCTGCTAAGCTGGTGTTTTCCTTCACTGCCATTTATTAGGACAGTGGGTGGGGTTTGTGTTGGTGCCTTGGTGGTCCATGGCCTCTCCAGCTGGGATTCTTGCTGTGCTGCTGACTGACATCCTGTGTTCTCCAGAGCCTGGCTGCCAGAAAGATTCACCCCCAACTGCCCGGATGACCTGCTGCTGCTGGCTCCTAGTTCCCAGTAGAACGCTTTCCTGCAGTTGAAGTAAGAGGAAGGTTACAATTTCCTGGCTGTATCAGCACACAGCCCACTCTGGGAGCACCTCCCCTCCTGACCTGCTGTCACACTGTCAGCCCTACAGCACAGCCAGATTTGAAGCCTACAAAGATGCAAAGCTGAGCCCCTGGAATCCCAGACTCTAGCTGCCATAGATGATTCCAAGTCTTGGTGCTCCCTCATAACAGGTCAGCACCAACTGAAGCACCTGAGTTACACTGCAGTGATGCACGGTGGGGTTTGCTGTGCTCTGTGACAAAGGCTGGCTCCTCCCTGGTGCTGTAAGCCCATGGCAGGGGTGAATGCAGCCCGAGTGTGCCAGCACCAGTGGCTCTGCAGGCCAGGATTTGTGTGGCAGAACCCGGTCCCAGTGGGACCAGTTCATGGGAACAAGCTCAGTGCTTGGAACTGGGCACAGCTCCAGCAGCAGAGCTGCAGGGGAGGCCAGCCACCTCCCCAGGGGTGCACCCAGCATCTGTGTTGCTCTTTGCTGCAGCAACAATGCATTTTAATCCCTGGCTTGTTGCTCCAGGTCCCAGGGGACAGCTAGGGCTGTGCACACTCCTGGCTGGAAGGCCTGAGGCTAAGTGAGAAGCAACTGCTGTGCTATTGTGCTTCCACCTCCCAAGAAGTGCTCAGTGTGGGGGAAAGACAACAGTGAAACACAAGAGACCTCCTACCTCGGATGGGGTGTCAGGAGGTAAACATTTTCTTAAGTTTGGAAAGGAATCCCTCCTTGTTCTCCTGAGCCTCAGGCCTATCCCCGCCTGCGTCAGCGCTAGCCGTGGCCCTGCCACCTGGACACAAACAGCAAAGGGCTGCAGTCAGAGACATCTCCCACCAGGACCAGAGGGCTGTTTTAGACAGGGAATGGCCAAGAGAAAGCAGCTGGTTGTGCTGCTCCCTCACATCCAGGGCTGCACCTGGCAGAGAGCCACAGGACCCCTTGCAGTGGAAGCACTGGAGAGCCTGGATCCCAGAAGTGGAAAAGCCAACCATGAGTTCAGGTGCTGAGCTGTTCCCTTCCCCTCTCCCCAGCCCTCCAACTGGCAAGGAAATTCTCATGCTGCACAATTGAGTCAGGGAACCCACAGGCTTTGGAAACAAGTACTTGGAACTGAGAGTCTGCCACTAAAAAGAAGTGGTGAAGTCATCACAACCAGCCAGGACTTTACAGGGTTAAAAGATCTATACTGATGGTCCCTAAAACAGGTTCTGCCTTGTTTCAAGGTTATGTCCTTGCAAAGCACTGCAAAACCACACCAAGAGCCTGATTTGTATCATTGCAAGCAATGCTCAGACAGTATCAAGCAGAAAATTAATTCATGCAGAATGAAAAAGCTGCAAGTATTTCAGACTGACTGTCCAGATAAGGAATGTTAAAATTGTCCTGTATTAACAGGTCCTGAGAATTTGTTTGTCCCTCTGAAGTGGCTATAAAATGAGAACAAAGGAGACCTGTTTGCTAATCTGCTTTTTTCTACAGTAAAACCATCAACAAGAAGATCCCAAACACCCCCTCGAGCTTTCTTTGTTCACAGAGAACACGGAGCCTGGTGCTCCCCGGCCTCCCCGGGCTCGGACTGATGCAATGGGATGAAATCCCGAGGCAGGACACGCCTCCCTCAGCACAGCCTGTCTCTACACTGGCACCTACTGGCGTTGTTTTAACTCACCTTGCTGCTTCATCATGGTAAAAACTGGCATGTTTGCTATTTAAAAAAATAGTTTGAAGAGGTTATTTTTCCTCTTTGGCACACAAATGCCTTTAAAAAGCTGAAATGGAAATTCAGTGCTCAGAGCTCTCTGCCCTTCCCCCAAGGCTGACTGTAAAATAGGAAAGACTTATGTTCTGTATGTATAATTACTATAAAACAGAACACTGGGAAGTATTTGGCAGACCCTGCACTTAAGCCTTTATTCCTCACACTCTGGCATGTAGTAGAGCAGATCCTGGGATCAATAAGCAGCTCCAAAAGGCTCTCACCTTTGCTTAGTCATAAATGCCCTGCTGGGTTTCAAACCAAAACCAAAATCCAATGGGCTTTAAGAAGTTCATTGTTTCAATTAAGCAAAGAAAAAATTGCTTTCCAGTAGCGAGAGACAAAGCTCCTTCCTTTCTCTGTTCCCATGTGTTGTGCCTTTAGCTGCTGCCTCTTCCAAGCACCTCATCTCTGAAACTTAGAACACACTTGCTGAATCTCAATTTTCCATCTGGAGCTGGAGAGCAGCTCCACAAAGCTCCCAGCTGCCTTCACTTCTCCATCATGCTGGACACTGTCCACTGACCAGAGCTGACACTGCCAGCAGTGGACACTCCCAGCCCAGGTTTCCCCCCCCCCACACAGAGCTCAACCCCAACAGAAACCCCTGTCAGATTCCAGGAGAAGCAGCCCTGCTGTGCTCAGAAGCACACTGGATTGGGATCCAGCACACAGGAAACTGGCCTGAAGCACATTTGCTTTCCTGCCTCAAGGCAAGTTCTGGCACAGGGAAAGCGGGGAGCAGGAGGCATTCATCAGCACAGCTTGTCTGGACCCTGGAGTACTCAGTGCCTGCTCTCTGTTCACACATGGATTTGCCCAGTAAGTACTGGAATGGAGCTTCCTGGGAAGAGGCTGCCTCCCTGCTGAGTGCTTCAGCCTGTTAATATCACAGCAGAACTACTTCTGTTAACCAGGTTGTGCTGCCACAGGCCTGATGGTGCCCCTGGCTCACCTTGCTGCCCAGGAGTGCTCAAGGAACACTGTGCACTCCCAAGCAGCTGCCCAGGGAAGGGGCAGAAGTGTCCCCACTCACCTGAGGCTGTGTTGGTGACCCCGTTCACGGTGCCCTCCACGTCGGTCTCGTCCTCAGCGTAGCTCATCATTAAGGCTCGCTGGCGATCCGTCAGCCTCCTGTGGCACCAGGACATGGGGTCAGGGATGGCCTGGGGTCCCACAGCCTCCCCAGCCTCCCCCAGCAGCACCCACAGGGGCAGGGACTGGAGTACATTGTGTACGAACACACCAGGAATCCATGTGCTCTTTAAATGAGCCATCTATAAGGAATGATCTCTAAAGAATTCTCAGTGGAAGAAGAGACATAGGACCCACTGCATTGCACCTCATGGAATCTTCACAACTTTTAAACAACGTTTTTTGTGAAAAGTCCTTAAGATTTTACAGGAATTTTTTTAGCTCTACTTACTGAGGAACTTTTATCTTTATGTGGATGTAGTGGTCTCCATAGCCATAGCTGTTGACCTTGGGAATGCCTTTCCCACTCATTCGAATTCTCTGGTCTGGCTGAATACCAGGGGGTATCTATAAACACAAAGGTGTCACATTTATTACTCTAATTAAACATTTAGATAATAATAACACATCAATAAAAATTATCTGCTTCTCCAACAAGCCCTGAAGTAGGATGGGAGAGCTCTCATATGCTCATGCATTGGGACACAACCCAAAGCTAAGCCAATAAGGATGGAAAAGCTTTTGAAGGAATAAGAACCTGACACAGCCTGTAGCCCTGTAGTTTGGGGATTGTCCAGCAATCCCTTTCTCTCCCTGTCCCTACACAGCAACAGGAAAGAAGCTGTGACCAGGCAGCTCATAAATGACCCAAGGTTCAATCCTGAAGGAGTCTGAAATGGAATACTGGCAGACTTGGGAGATTTTGCCCACCTTTGCAGCAAAGGAGAAGCCTTTGCTGTGCCTCACTGATTCATGCCCAGAATAGTGGCACTCACCGTGATGTTGATTGTCTCATACAAGCCTTGACACCGGGCAGTGCCTCCCAGCACGGCCTGAGCTATTGAGATCGGGAGATCCGAGTGGATATCGGCTCCGTTTCGTCGGAACACAGAGCTCTTCTGAACCTGCAGGGCAGCAGAGTTCCAAAGAGCAGTGAGCACACACTGGTCTCCTGCTAAACTGCTCCCAAGGGTCTCAGGAAAAAATATACCATCCCCAAACTGTGTGGCTATGAATTGTGAGTTAATATTTGGTGTTCTAGTAAAACAAAGATCTCAACATAACTGAATTAGCCAAAGGATTGGAAGGATCCCTTCTTCCTGCCTCAGGAACTCCCTCCCCTAATCCTGCTGTTAGTTTATCCATGTCACTATGGTTCTGCAGAGACAGACACTGCCTTGTCCACCACTCTGAACGGGGAAAGCCAAAAGTGAGAAGGAAATGAAGCACCTTTCCAGTGGCCTCACAAGCTGGAACAGAATTAAACCCTCCTGCACCATGAAAGTGGTGCTGAGAAAAGTTTTCTCCTCAGCAGGGATGTGTGTGGCAGGAAAAGACACCCAGCTACAGCACAGGTGCACAGCAGCCCTGAAGGTGGATCTGCAGAAGGACACTTCACCAGGCAGCCTCCTGCAGCACCTCCCACAGCTCTCCTCAGCTCTGCCATCCCTGCCAGCAGGAAGCTTCCTCACATTTCCAAGTCAAAAATTTGAGGCATGAAGAACCTACTCTGCATTTTGATTCACACTACCCTAAGGGCCTGGTCCTGGAACAAGCAGCGATTCTTCATGAACAGATTCAAAGTTACCCTCCTTGCTACAATGCAGATCTCCTGCTGTCTCAGAAAGTTCACAGGGATCATGTTACCTCAGCTGTTCCAAAGGATCACAGGCTCTTCCTCCTCTGCCCATTCTGCAGTCCTTTCCCAGGCAGTTGAGAAGGGAACAACCAACTTACATCATAAACCACCTTGGGATACATACCCTGAACGTAATGAAAATTTCTTTCTTCCCCACAGGCATCCGAACTGTCTGCCCGTCCTCAACACCTGCAAGCAGAACAGGAAGGAATGTGACCTTGGGTTATAACCCACGTCTGACATGGATACCTACAACTCTTGCCAATCCCAAGAGCTGGCCACCACAGCCCAAAGGAGGAGGGGTCAGCACATGTTTATACCTCTGAGGTGATCCCTATGCCCCCAACATGTTTGTTACTTCAGTATCTACAGAATTCTTTGCAGACATGCTTGGATTAAGGAACACTGCAGCCTCCACAAACTGCAGGAAAATTACAGGCTGCTCACCCAGGGTGGTCTCAAAGAAGCAAGTCTTACTCCCACCACTTAATTCTCCCCTCTGGTGAGGAAGGCAATCAGCACACCCCTCTGAGCCAAGCCAAGGATTCCCACCCTCTTCCCAAGCTTCATCAAGGACAAATGAAAGACCCATGGCAACAAAACCTTTGGAGATTCACTCTTCAAAACCTGCCTAGGATTACCCAGGCAAGAACCAAAGCTCAGGAAGGGCAGAGCAAACACTTATATCCATGGCCAGAAGGTCCATCTCATCACTAGCCCGTTTCATTGCCGAGCTCTCAACCTGCTTTGCTTTAAAGACCATTTCTCTGTAACAAAAGGTCTTACACTGCTCCCCCATTTGTACCAACAGAGGCCTCAGCCTCAGGACCCACAACTCTTTAGGAGAGAGCAGCAGACAGGTACAACACTGACCAGCTGGCACAGGAACCATCACTGTCTTCTTCTGCTTGGTCTGCCCTGTGCCCCGGCAGACTACGCAGGGCGTGGTGATGATGGAGCCGCGGCCGCCGCAGCGCCGGCACGTGGAGCGCATCACGAAGGGGCCCGTGTTCATCGTCTCCTGGGGAGGAACAAACACACCTTGGGAAATTATGAGAACTGAGATGGGGCTTCTCACACAGCACCTTTGAGCTCTGCTCACACCCTGTCAGGACACAGATACCCTTCAGCAAGGGCTGGAGCAGAGAGCTGGCTCTGAAATACACTGCCCATCACGTGCCGATTTCCAGTGAACACCACCACTACTACAAGTGTCAGGTGGTGAGGGCAAGGGAAACACACCACCCTCAAAGTCCAGGCTTTAATGTACAGGAAGGAACAAAGCTCCTTACAGTGCTACAAACGTCTGTGTTCTGATGAATCCAAGGACAATCCATTTACATGGATTACTGCCAGTGTCCAAGGAAACCTTATGGTGACTAAGCCCTGGACTGAACCACTGAAGCACACAAAGAATCAGATGCATGGAAACCCAAAGCCTGCAGCTCCATCATTACCTGCATCTTCTTATTTTATGAGTGCCCTTAGGTTTTCACCACCTTCCTCCACCCCTCAAGTCAAAAGATACCCATTTATTGCCTGAAGAATTTCAGAGCTTCATTATATTCATTCATTCATATACATTGCATTCAGAACACATACATACACATTACATTCAGAGTTACATTATATTCACATGGTTTGTGGGATGTGCAAGGATCAGGATTCAGCCTGAAGGCTCATGCTTTCAGCTGGGCACAGCACTTTAACACAAAGAAAATCTTCCTAGTGCCTATTAGCATCAAGCTGACATTAACTCAGCTTGGCCTGAGATAAGCTGATGAGTGTGGTGAGAATTTTTCACCATGGAATGAAGTGACTCTGCCCAAGAAGGGAAAGCACAGACCCGGTGTCCTGCTCAGCACTTACCATGCCCGTGCCATTGCAGTAGTGGCAGCGCTGAGCTTTGGTGCCAGGTTCGTGTCCCTTGCCATCACAGCGCACACAGGAGTCCTGGATGTTCACCACAATCTCTTTGTTGACACCTTTTGCAGCTTGGTTGAATGTCAGTTCCATGATATACTGCACAGGAAACATGGATATAGAGCCATGACTGAGGTGTGACAGGGTCTTAAGGAGACTAAGAAGAGCTCAGGCTAAATAACAACAATGCTTAAAACAGAAATTCTCAGTAAAGATGATTGATCAAAAGAGGAAATTCTCCTTATATGAAAAATGTAATTTTTAGTAAAAACAGAAGTACCAAACACTTCTGAAGGGAACACATGAACCCTCAACATTTAAAGGAGCATTTAGCTGCAACACAAAGAACAAGACAGATTTTATTATGGGCCTCACTGCAACATGAAGCTAATTAAGTTGCAAAATTAAGCCAATTAAGCAGCCAAACATATTGCTGGAAGGCCTGGTTTATAGTTACAAGGTATTCTGTGGGTTTTAGCATTACAGATCAAAGCAGGCATAGGTAAATCAAGCTGCAGCAGAAACAATGCATCTCCAGCAATGGAACTGCTCGGCAGTACTGGGTGGTGTCAGCCAACACCAGAGAAGTAGCTCAAGCCTAGAAAAAATATCCTGTCTGGAGGTGAGTGGTGTGTTCCTGCACAGGTGAGCAAAACTGTGAGACTCTGCCCATGCCATGGGACATCCCCATGACACACTGACATCCCCAGAAATAACTCCTTGCTGAAGCTCCCTCAGCACTCTGTGACAGAAGCTGCGGAGAGACACTGCTTTGAGTTTCCCATTTCATTCCTAAATAAAGGCACCTCCTACCTCCTGTGGCTGGTCAAAGACAGTCTGAAAATCGCCGAAAGGGGATCCTGAGAACTCCCCAAAGATCTTCCTGAAGAGCTCCTCGGGGTCGATGGAGGGGCCGCTGCTCCAGTACTGCCGCCCCGCGCCGGCCCCAGCCCCCGCCGCACCGGCCTCGAAGCTGGCCGTGCCGTAGGCATCGTACTGCTTCCTCTTCACCTCGTCACTCAGCACCTGGGGACGAGGAACAGGGCACTGCAGGATCCAGGAGAATCCCTGGCTCTGGGCTCACACCTTCCATCAAGGTTTCACCCAGCTCTCAGCACCAGGGAGTCAGGGACAAGCTGCTGCTTCCCTGGTGATTCTTGGCTCATTGCCCGAAAAATGGCAAGATCTTGCTAATGTATAAAAAGCAGAAATAACTTATATTAAGTAGCTGATCATTAGTATATCATCTGAAGAGGGCTGGAATCAAAAAACAGGGCTGGGGGAGCACAGTGAAAGTCCCTCTGCCTCAAAAACCTGCTGACAGATTTTTTGTTTGATTATTTAAACTGACAATAACTCCATGGAAGTGACATCCATGCCAGTCACTGCTAAGGAAGGGGAAAACTGAAAAAGCCCAAAGCAGCTAAATCAGATACTTGGACCAAGGAATTTCTTGGGACAGATGTGCCCCAGATTGAAGTGCATCAAAAACCAGCCCTGGTTTCACAGGAAATGTTCACCCTTGTCTACCCTCTAGATCATCACAACAGAATCTTGCTATTACCTCGTAGGCTTCTGCCAGCTGAGAGAACTTCTCCTTCGCTTTCGGGTCGTCCTTGTTTGTGTCAGGGTGGTATTTCTTTGCCAACTAAAAAACAAAAACCAACTCTTAGGGACAGGCAGGAGTTATTTACTTAAGCATATCTCACATGCCAGGAAAAACACATCAGGCAGAGCCTGGAATTCACTAGATGCACTCCCGGGAATTAAAACCCTTTATTTTCATTTATCAGCCCAAAACAAGGAGCTACAGGAGCTGCTCCTGATCTTCTGAGCAATCCCAGATCCTTCTGGAAGGAGACAAGCGATGACAGCACAGGCAGACCATGCTTTGGAAGCGATCCCCAAGACCATGTGTTGAGCTTTCCCACTGCCTCCTCCCCTTGTCTCCAACGGCTCCAACCACGGGGATGGATTTGTTCCCTGCCCCAGCGAAGGGGCAGCGCTGGCTCCTCTGGCAGCCCACGGGGCCCGGCGGGTCCCGCCGCACCTGGTAATAGGCCTTCTTGATCTCCTTCTGCGTGGCGGTGCGGGGCACCCCCAGCACCTGGTAATAGTCCTCCTTGGCGCGGGCCGCGCTGCTGTGGAAGGCAGCGGAGGCGACGGCGGCAGCGTGTTTCGTCCCTGCGGGAGAGGAGGGAGAGGGGCCGCGTGAGGGGAGGGCCGGGCCAGCTGCAAGAAGGGACACGGCCGGGGGAAAAAGACTCGCGCCCCGCCGTCCCGTCCCGGCCCGCCCGGCCCCGGCGCGCTCACCGGCGGCACAGAGCCCGGCACGGAGCAGCAGGAGGCGGCGCGGGGCGCGGGCGGGCGGGGCGCGGAGCCCGCGGAGCAGCAGCAGCAGCGGCGGCCGCGCGTTCCCCGCCCCGCGCCCCGCGGCCGCCACGACCCAGCGCGACGCGCTCCCGGCCGCCATCTTGGCCCGCGCGCGGCGCTGCGCCTGCGCACCCTTCGGCGGGGACGGGCCGCGCATGCGCACGGCGCCGCGGCCGTGTCTGCGCGATGCTTACGCATGCGCGGGGCTCGGGAGGGCCGCGGGGACGGCGGCGGCGAGGGGGAGAGCGGAGCGGGGCCCCGGGGCACCGGGCAGGGAGCGCGCGGTGACACGGCTGGGACAGCCGGGCACTGCCCCCGTGATAGCCTCGTGCGGCGGGGTGCCAACCCTGCCCTCTGCTCAGCCCTTCCAGGGCTGCTCTTCTTCCTCTCCCCTAGCAGATAACATATCTCACAGGAGTGGAATAAGGGCTCTGCAAGCGCAGCGGGTGCAGTGCCACACGCCCACGCTCCCACGGCACAGCAGCTTGGCACGCACCCACAGCCAGGCAGCCGCTTTCCTCTGCAGAGAGGGAGCGTGATTCATGCCAAGCGTGTCTCTCTCCCGCCCTCGGCACCGGGGCTGGCGCCTCCGAGCGCTCCTCAGCTCAGGCTCGGGCCCGCGGCGCGGGGGAGGCTCCGCCGGGCTGAGCGGCGACAGGGCCGTGCCAGCTCCCGCTGCGCGCACGCCGCTGTCCCAGCCCGAGTGAAAGCAGGGCAGGAGGCCTGGCCTCCAGCGGCGTGGGTGACACCAGGGCTCTACCGCGCCCAGAGGGCTCAGTGGGCTCAGATCCAGCGCTCCCTCCTGCTCCTCCCTTCCCGCAGCCGTGAGTACGCGAAGGTCTCTGTTCACCGCCGGCTGCCGGGCGAGGAAAAAGCGAGCATGCTGAGCCCACGGCACTGCAAACCTCCCGCTGGCCCTGTCCTCTGGCCAGAGCCCGACGGAACCGCTGCCCTTGTGCGGGAGGAGAGCTTTGTGCCAGCCGGGGGTCACAGTACCGGGTGACCACGAGCCTCGGGGGAAGGCCGGCAAGGAGCCAGGATCCCCGGCACCGCCGGTCAGTCACCCCAGGGGTGGCTCCGACGCCGGGGTTGGAGGCTCTGGCGGGGATCCGAGGAGCCGGGGCTGGGGGAGTCTGTGCCCCGCTCACGGTGACAGCGGGGACGGCGAACGCACGGGACACACGTGAGGGGGTCCGGCGGGGCCGGCCCAGGGGCGGGGCTCGGCCCGGGGCGGGGCTCGGGGCGGGCGGAGCGGCGGGGCCGGGTCGGGCAGGGCTGGGCTGGGCACGGCTCGGAGCGGTACAGCCGGAGCACCATGAACCGCTTCAAGGCGTCCAAGTTCCGGCACACCGAGGCCCGGCTGCCCCGCAGGGAGGTGAGCGCTGCGGGACCCGCCAGTACCGGCGGATCGCGGGGGCGGCGGGGCTGGGGATGCCGGCGGGCAGGGACAGGGACGGGCACGGGGACAGGGCAGGGCCGGCCCCGCCCCGCGGCACTGGCAGGGCTCGGCTCCGGGCCCCGCGGCATCGCCGGTGTGGCGGGGCCGTGCCCCGGTCTCCCGGCCGCGGTGCGGGTGCGTCTCCCGGGCGGCCCCTCCTTGGCACCCGCTGCTGCCCATCCCGGGGTCCGCGGAGGACCCCGGCCCCGGGGCGCTCCGCAGGTGGGGCTGCCGGGGAAGCCCAACCCTCCTCCTGGGCCGATGCAGCCCCCCTGGCCGGCATGGGGTACCTGTCCCGTGGTGCCTGCTCCCCTCCTGCCGCTGGGCACGGCTGGCACACGCGGTGCATCCCCGGTTCTTGCTGCCCGCCGCCGTTTGCTATCTCGCCCTTCTGGCCTGTGCCAGCCAGGGAACCGCGCACCGAGTGTGAAACGCTGGGCCTCGCTCCTGTCACCCTGCTCTGCCACCCCGCTTCCGCAGGCACGGAGGAAGGGCTGGGCCCCACGGGTGCTGCTGAGCCCCATCACCCTGGCCATGAGCTGTGGAGCTCGGCACTGCTGGGGTCAGGCAGCTCTGGGAGTCTCGTTGGCAGCACAGAGCCATGTGGTGCCCAGCTCTGGCCTCTGCTCCGTGAATAACCAGCCCCAGTCATGCCAAGTGTCACAATCCATCCCAGCACGGTGTTGGCAGTGGGTAGCCCTGCCCTGCTGTCCCCCAAAAACACAGAGCTGGGCCGGAGTAATCTCCCAGGTCCCTGTCCCTACAGATTTGGCAGAGCAGGGGCAGAGATGCAGGGGCAGGGCTGGGTGAGTCACATTCGGGGGGGGGGGGGTTACAGGACCCACAGCCCTTTTGGGGTCTCCCTGAGCTGGGTACCCTTCAGCCAGCACCTCCTCAGCACTGTGGCCATGAGTGAGGCTGCTGCTGCTGCTCCCGGCCCTTGGGTGTGCACTCACTCCCTCTCTGTAACTTCCCAGCCAAGCTGTCCTTGCATCCACCCGTGGCCTGTGCTCACACGCCTCTGCAAATCCAGCAAGCACCCAAAACATCCTCTGAGCTTCAGCTGTGGGAGGGGACATGGTGCCCCCATGCCCATGGCATGCCAGCCTCGGTGTCTCAGGTCGCCGAAGTCCCTGTTGGATGAAAGTTTGGCTGTGGATCCCAGGGTTCAGATGAGTCACTGGCAGCCAGGAGTGTGCGTGCCTGTGGGGTGTGGGTGCTGGGACACCTGGCTGTGCAGGACATGGCATCCTGCAGGCAGGGACATCCCATCACTGCTGTCCTGGTGCTGGTTCTGTTGTGGGGGAGCTCCGAGGGGCAGCGAGCCCTCGCTGTGTGCAGGATCTGCTATGCAAGGCCTTTCCAAAAGGCTTTTCCCATTCAGGCACGAAACATATCCTTGGAAGTGAGGCCACGCACTCCCCATAGGGCAGCAGGTGGAGAAGTCTTGTCACCAAGCCCATCTCAGGTGTCACAGCAGGAAGCTCTGTTGTGTCCCTGGCCGAGCACCTGTTTATGGAGGCACAAGCAGACACCTGACCTGGCTGGATCAGGAAGAGCAGTGTAAACATCAGGGATCACATCTGATGTTGCTCTTCAGGCAGCATCTGCAGAGCTCTGATGCCAGATGGCCCTTGAGAGCTCACAGTTTGTTCTAGGGATGTAGCCAGGATGGTTGCATGTGCTTTCCTGGCCGTGCTGCCACGCTGCAGGAAGGATCACTGCCTTGAGGGCTGCTGCCTGTGCATGGGGAAACTGTGGGGTCAGGATGGACCAGCTCTGTGAAACCTCACTGCAGGGGTCCTGCTGGCACCCCTGGCTGCTGGGGGCCAGATGTGGCTGGTGTCACCCTCCCTGGGGGCCCAGTGCAGGGTGATGGGATGCAGATAGTGGTGCCCTTATTCCAGGGTCCTGTTCATGCTCCTGACCTCTTCCCCATCCCCAGTGCAGCCCCCTGCCCACATGCTGGGTATGGGGACAGAAACTTGCCTTTGGCAGGAGAAGGGTTAACAGGTCTGCACTGAGCTGTGAAGGGAGGAAGTGCTGCAGGAACCAGTGCTCCCTGTCAGGCCTCAAACGGAAGTTGTGCAAGGAGAGGAAACCTGGGGCTCGGGGTTTCCCTTCCCTACCCAGGTATCTGCTCAGTTTGTGGGGTATCCACTGCTCTGGACACTCACTGCAGCTCCGGGGGCTGCTGTGGGCACACAGGTCTGGTGCCAGCCATAAAACACCTGTCATTGCCACTGTCAAGGGTTGGACTTGGCCCTGGGAGTGCCAGGGAGCTCGTGGCCCTGGTGGCCACTTGAGGTGGGGTGTCTGTGTCGCCTGGAGTGGGGCTGGCTGATGGAGGCTGTCCCAGGGCCCCACAAGTGCAGTGCTCAGCCCTGGGAAACACTGCAGAGCGGGACTTTGGTTTTGGGGCTGTAAGGCAGCTCCTTGGCTGTGTGTCCGTGTGGGAAGTGTGCTGCTGGAGGTGTTCATTTGCCTCAGTCAGCCACAGCTTGACCCTGTGGTGCTTCACAGCCCAAGAGCTTTTGTCCCATCCAGATTCTCTGGCACCAGTTTATTGCAAAGACCTCTGAGCACTTCCCACAGTGGGACAGCCCAGAGATGGCACAGTCTGGGAGCTGGGATGCTCCTGTGTCCCACTCTTCAGCCCCAGGGGAGGGGCTGTGCTTTGTGGCAGGAGCAGGAGCAGCCGCATTGCCCCGGGACACCCCAGAGGTCGGGATAATCCCACTGGCATCGCCAGTCTCCAGTGCTCCGTGGGCATGGCAGCTCCTCTGGGGCTGAGGTCTCTGGCCATGCTCTGCCAATGGTCCTGCAGCCGTGCTCCAGGCCCTGCCAGAACAAGGCAGCTCCTGAGAAGGTTTTTCCCTCTGCATGCCAGGCCTGGATCAGCGGTGTCCGAGCAGGCTCTGTCCCCTCCTGTGGCAGCCACGTGAAGGCCAGCTGCCGCTGGATCGCCTTCAGCGCCGAGGCCGCCGGTGAGCACAGGGGTCCCAGCACTGCTTGGGGAGTGGGATGGCTTTGTCCCAGGGGTCCCTGTGGGGCTGGGTGGTGGGTCAGTCCCCCCAACCCCAGGGGCACCAGGGTGAGTGGAGGAGGCTTTCCCTGAGATGCCCCAGAGTGCTGGCAGTCTCACACCTCTTGGCTTGCACTGCAGAGCTGGGTGCCCCTCGTGTGTCCCAGGCTTGGGAGATTCTTGACCTGCTGCTGTGCCCTCTCCTGCAGGTGTGCTGGGCATTGTGCCCCTGGAGTGCGAGGAGGGGGGCAAGAGGACTATATCTCAGCTCTGCTGCCACTCAGGTGGGTGTCAGTGCCACCTCCCATTTCCACAGGACGTGTTTGGCCCTGCGTGGGCTGTGGGGGGAGGGGGGGGCGCAGGGGCTGAGTCCAAGCCAGGCAGGCTGTGGTGGGCTGTCTGCCAGGCAGGGGACATGGGGACCTGCCAGGGACCATCACCTGAGGGCAGGGTGACACCAGGAGGGGCTCTGCGAGGCTGGAATCAATCCATGTTCCTTCATCTCTCAGGCTGCAGTGAGGCCTGAGCACATAGCTCTTCTGCTCACCCTTCTAGCTCAGCCTTTCCACATTACTCATAGCATGCCCTGAAATTCCCAGTACACCCAGTGCCAGGCTGGAGTTGGCATCACTGAAGCATCACTGCCTCCAGTGGCAGGAGGAACAGGCTGGACCAGCAGCTCTGATGTGGGCAGTGAGTGTGGCAGGGGAGAGGCAGTGGCAGTATCACTGTGGCAGAGAAGCAGAGCTCTGCCCTGCCCAGGCTCAGGGAGAGGTGGTGCCCACCTCAGGGTGCCCCTCTCCTGGTGTTGGAGCAGCAGTGACAGCCTGAAGAGCACTGACCTCCCATTTCCCCCAAATTACACCCGAGCAGCAAGATGGGAGCTGGTTCCAGCACCGCCTCCCTGCGTTTGTGCCCTGGCAGGGCTGCGCAGGGTGCCCAGCCTGTGCCACCTCAGCCCCTGGCACCAGGAGCTTCCTCGGGTTGGAAAAGCAGGCAGTGAGTTCTTCTGCTCCCTGGGAGCGCCAGAGGGGTGCACGGGAGCCAGCGCCATCCCACGGCTTCCTAATGGGATCAGCAGGAGTCCTTTGAAGCCGGCTGTGCCTGAGCAACGCCTCCGTGGCAGGGAATGGATTTTCTCTCCTCCCGGGTGGATGCAGCCGAGCGAGCTGCCTGCTCTTCATGCCTCCGAGGCCTGTCTCCTGGAAGCAGAAAAGTACACAGTGACCTACTTTTCCGAGCGTGCCAAATGCATCCGAGGGGCTGCTGCTGCTGGTGCCAGCCTTCCTCCCGCCGGGCCCTGCCGCCGGCAGCATCCCTGCCGCTGGCATGCCAGCCCGGGGTGTTACAAAGGAGCCTTGTCACCAGGGTGGCTCCAGCAGGACATGGTGCAGACACCCTGGTGCTGTCCCTGCTGTTCCCTGCACCTTGTGGGGGTGTCAGACCGGGGGATGCCCCCTCCAGGGTTCCTACCCCTGCCAAAGGGGTGCAAGTCCCTGAGGACAGAGTGGAGGGGCTCAGGTACTCGCAGCAAAGCTGAGCTGCTCCAAAACACCTTGATGGGGCTGAAACTGCCCCCCACTGCTGAGTGTGTAGGGAAGGAATCAGGCTGGGAAGAACAGGGGCAGACACACTGTCTGCAGGGGAAGGTGGGGACAAACTTCTGCCCTTCTCCTTTCAGATGTGGTCACAGACTTTGACTTCTCACCCTTTGATCAGCTCCTGCTGGCCACAGGTTCTGCTGATGAGACGGTGAGTGCTCAGTGACAGGGGTCCCAAGGGGACACCTCGTGACCCCCAGGGTGTCTCTGGAGTCACAGCAGAGCTGGAGTGATGGGAGTAAGAGGAGCATGGGCTGGAGGGTGCCAGCTTGGGAGAGCGGAGTGGGACATCCCCAGGGAGGGGGACAGAGTAGATGGTCAAGGATCAGCCTCCTACCAATTAGGACCTGACCCCCTGAGCTGCAATGAGAGATCACCTGGGAATGCTCAGGAGCCTTAGGCACCAAACCTGGGAAAGCAGCGAGTCCAGGTGGGTGGGGCACTGCCAGCACCCAGCTGGGTCCTGCTCACCTGCCCTGGCACTGACCCCCCTCCTCTCTTGGGGCTGCAGGTGAAGGTGTGGCGCCTGCCCGAGGGTGGCCAGGACATTCCTGGTGGTGCAGGGCTGACCCTCGGGCCCGGGGGGGCCACGGTGGACGTGCTGCAGTTCCACCCCACAGCAGATGCTGTCCTGGCCAGCGCTGCGGGGAAGAGAGTCACTGTGTGGGACCTGGGCCAGCAGCAGCCCCTGACAGGTAGGCAGGGCTGTGACTGCCCATGACACGTGTCCTTCTGTGTGTCTCTCCACTTGTCCTCTCCATGTGTCTGCCCCCTGTGTCCTCCCCGTGTGTCCTCCTTGTGTGCCTGTTCCACGTGTCCTCACCATGCCACTGCCTGGGCTCGAGGCCTAACCTGGGTGTCACCAAACAGGCAGCTCAGTAGGGTTTTTTTGGGCAGGGCACCACAGCCCCTTGTGCCTGTGCTGGCCTGCACTCTGATGCAGAGGTGTGAAACACTCTGGTAGTGCCCAAGTGTCAGCAGGAGCTCTGCTGGGGATCCCCTGGGAGACAGGTCCCTCTCTCTGCATGTCCCAGGGCGTAGGTAGATGTGGGTGCTTGCTGACCAGCCTTGCCCAGACCTCAGCCACCCTGAGGGGGAGAGGAGATGGGTGGCAGCCTAGGCCTGTGGCTTTCCCAGGGCTCCTGCTCTTTGTATCCAGCTGTTGCCAGCAGCCCTTCGGAAAGGCCAGATCATTTCTCCTGGGAAATATTCTGGGTAGGAGAGTGAGGGCTCCTGCCCTGTCTGCAGGAGATACCCTGCTTGATCCTGGCCCTGACCGTGCTTTATCCCCACAGTCCTGGATTCCCACGGGGACCAGCTGCAGAGCCTGACCTGGAAGCGAGATGGGCGCCTCCTGGGCACCTCCTGCAAGGTGAGCAGTGCCAGGGGGGACCTGCTGTGGCACGGCAGGGATGGGCTGTCTGCCAGCTGCTGGATGAACCCTGATCCTGGGGGGCACCCGTTTCTCAGAATCCCAGAATGGTTTGGGTTGGAAGGGACCTTAAACTCGTCTCGTTCCACGCCCTGCCATGGGCAGGAACACCTTACCTTAGCCCGGGGTGCTCAGAGCTCCATCCAGTCTGGCCTGGAACACTTCCAGGCATGGGGAGCGTGGAGGGACGGGAAGTTTTGGGGTGGAAAAGGGCAGGAGCGGGGTCAGCGAGCCCGTGGGGAGGCGAGCAAGGAGCAGCACTAGATGGCGCCGGCCGCTCGCTGCGGGACGCGCCGGGAACGCGCGGGGGCCGCGCCCGGCGGGCGGGCGAGCGGGGCGAGCGTGCGAAGGAGTGTGCAAGGGGAGTGTGCAAGCCACGAGCCCCCCAGGCCGTGCCCAGAGGCTCGGCAGGCAGCTCTGAGCCACACACAGCCCCAGCCCCAGGCTGGGAGCGCAGCCCGCGACGGGTCGAGGGAGAGCGAAGGGTTTGCGGGAGGAGCCCCGGGGGGAGCCCGGAGGCGGAGCCCGGCCCGGCGTGCAGAGCCGGGCTGCGGGATGAGCCGGAGTCCCAGCGCTTGGATGGAGCCCCGTGCCCAGCGTGCGAGCTGGCCTCGGGGGGTACAAGCCGTGCTGGCTGGGGTGTGGATCTGCCCCCGTGCCCTGTGGCTCTGCCTGGCAAAATGCGTGCTCCCCACACAGCACCCTGGCAGCAGGGCTGGCACCCGGGCACCCCCTTGCTGCCTCTGTGCCCTGCCAGCCATGCCCCATTTGGCAGAGGGGTGCCAGGCAGGAGTGGGCTCGTTCTCCTTCGGCACTGTCAGGATGGCATCTGAGGGTCAGGCTCCAGCCATGGCCCTACTTGGGAGGCTCCCTCCTTTTCTGGGAGCAGTTTTGAGTGTGTCAGGGTCCTGGTGGGGTGCTGAGGGTATCCTCTGCCCACAGTGTGGGAGGACACAGTGCAAGCCATTCACAGGGATAGGCACTGCAGGCAGGAGAGTGATGGGCAGGAAGGGGAGGGCTGCTCACTCCAGCCTTCTGCCTTTTGCATCCTGACATCCCGTTGGCCCCAAGGTCCTTAACCCTCCTCCGTTTTCTTTTATCTCACCAGGACAAGAAACTGCGGATCTTTGACCCCCGAGCAGGCCCAGCTGCCTCCCAGGTATGTCCCCTCTGGAAATGCTGCAGGCAACCCTGCCCAACCTGTTCCCTGCAGGGGGGTGAGCTTTGGTCCCCCAGACCATCCCTGCCCTGGCTGGGAGATGCCAGGAGCTGAGGGCAGGGGGAATAGGGCTGTCCCCTTAACCCTGGTGGAGTTTAGCAGGGGGGCCCTGCCCTCCCACCAGGCCAGCGAGCACCCCCAGTGCAGTGGCACATGCCCTCTGTGCTTGTGAGGGCTCTGGGCTCCTGGGCTCTGCAGGCTCCTGGGCTCTGCCCTGCCCTGTGGGAGCTGGACCAAAGGCTCTTGGGCATGAGGACTCACCGAGGGCAAGGGCTGGGCAGCTGGATCTGCACAACTCAGCAAATAACAGTGATTAGGAAATAAGGAGAGAATTTAAGCCTTGACGTCAAGTTCAAACAGCCTCTTATTAGAGGTTTCCTGTGGCTTGGGGGCTCTGGCTGCAGAAGGGGCTGGAAGCCCTTGGGAAGGGAGAGATGCAGTGGAGGGCAGGGTGAGATGGCTGCAGTGGACTCTGTCATTCGTGGTGCATCTCCTGCTGCCTGTGGGCTCGGGGAGCCGATGGCCTCTGGTGACAGTGCCCAGGCACAGTGATGGAAGGGAGCCAGAGCTCCAGTGCTGCACCAGGACTTTCTACCTGCTCCTGCACATAATCCAGGTGCTGAGCTCCCCAAAGGCCCCTGGGTGCTTCCTGCAGTACAAATGATGCCCTGACCCTTCAGACAGCCTTATAAACACCCCACCACAAAAAATAAGCACAAACCCAGTGGTGACACGTGTGGACTAGCCGTGGCAAAGTGCTCCCAGCACTGCGGCGGCCACCACAATCCCGTCCCGCTCCAGTTGCCTCAGCATGGCTGGAAGATCCCATACTCTACTCCAGAATTTATCCACTGCTGGCCTCAGTGCTCCCCTCCCCTCCTGGCCCCCCTTCTCCCCCTGCCAGACCTGTCGGCTTGTCTGATGGCGGAGCTGTGAGTGCGATGGGCTCGAGCCAAGTCTCCTGGGGAGGGTGGACTCTGTCTCGCTGAGCTATTAAAAATAACGTGTGAATGATGGTGGCTGTTCAAAGCAGGCAATTCACTTCCCTCCGCTGCTGTCTGATCCAGCCCGGGACCGGCACTCTGTGTTTGCCAAGAGAAATATGCACCTTCACTGCCGCGGCCCTGCCCGGCCGGCTCGCAGTGGATGGAGATGTTTAGTCTTGGAGAAGTGCTCTGCTGAAGGGGAAAACTTTGCCATAAATCCTCTGGAAGTTTGCACAGGGCTTGCTTAGCCAAGAAGAATAACGCTCCTGGGTTTTGTTCTTTTCTTTTTTCCCCATTGCTGGAGGGCTGGGTTGGTTGGAAAGTCTCCTTCTCCCCCTGGGCCAGCGCGATTACAGACCCGGGTGATGCCGGGGCCGCCTGCAGTGCCAGCACCTCGCAGGCTCCTGGCTTTGAAGTTGCCTGTTTTTTTGCAGAGGTGAGCTGCAGGATGGGTTTCCCAGCTGTGCTGGCCCCTGCAGCACCGTGGGCTGGGTTTCCTCACAGCCAGCACAGGGTCCTGCTGCCGGCTCACCCTGGGCCCTCTGTGGAGCTGAGAGTCAGCCCCAGGCTGCTCCTCAGGCTGGATTTCTTAATTTGCCAAGCCTGCCTCATTAAACATTCCTTTGTTTAGAGCAAGGGAAAAGAATGAGAAGGAGCTAAAATAAGAAGCTCAAGGAGGAGGGTTTGCTCCTCCTAATACCTAGTGGTGATGTCAGGTACCACGGATGGGGCACACATGGGGTTGGGGACCAAGGGTGGGTGACAAGGAGGGTGACTGGCAGGCTGCCCACACCCTGTGGCTGTATCCCCGCCAGGTCCTGACCCCCCATTCCCGGCTACGCCCGTGGCAGCTATTTTGAGCATATCCCAGCAGCGGGCAGACGTGTGTGACGCAGCATGGCCAGGGTCTGGCTGACCCCGTGGGGTGCCTGGTATGTACCCGGGGCCGTGATTTCCCTTGGGAGAGCAGTGGCCTCATCCTTCTGGATCCCCATCCTTTGTTGCAGCCCCTTTGTGAGTGTCAGGGCTGTGCTCACACCCTATTGCTGCTCTCAGTGCTCTAAACTGGCAGTGGAGATGCCTGGGCTGCCCTGGGTCCTGCCTTGCCACCCCGTGGGGCCACGCTCCTGCTGCTGGCTGGGTCCAGGTCCAAGCACCACTGTCCTTCCAGAGAGTTCTGTGAGTTCTGTGCTCTGCCTTATCCCCTCCCAAGGCCACGCTGCCCCGCAGCCTGTCCTCCCCTCCCACTGGGTGGTGGTCGCCCTTCTCGCCTTGACCCTCCCCCTGGAAGCGAGTCACATTCTCTCCCTTGGGGCTGCGACCCTGCCGGGGATCAGTGTTGCTGGTCCTGCCCTCACCCTCCTGCAATCCCCGTGCAAACCCCACCAAAGGTCCCTCCCGTGTCCCCCCGGGTCCTGCCCTTGGTGGGACAGGGGACACAAGGCTGAGCAGGGAGCTGGAGCACCGGGAAGCTCCATACCCATATCTACCCAGCTCATGCCTCAGGTGGTTTCCAGCAGTGTAGGGCAGTGATTCAGATATGCCTTGGGCTACTAAGTCGGCATCTCTGCTTGCCCACTGCTCTGGCTACCTTCCCCTGGGTACAGAGCCCATGGGCCACATCCTGCTCCCCACAGGCTGCTGCGAGGGGCTGTGTGTGCCTCTGGCCAGCACCTGGGACAGGCCTGGGACAGGCGCTGTCCGTGTGGAGCTGCGGGGCAGCCGCTGAGCGCGGCCAGTGTGGGATGGAGAGGAGCCGGCTCCGTTCTCACGAGAAACTTCCTCCGCCGGCGTTTGGGCAGGGCCGGGGGCGGGGGAACGGCCCCGCGCACCGGGCCAGCGCACGCCCCGCTCGCCTCGTAATGAGCTGTGCTAATGAGCGGGGCCGGGGCTGAGGGCGCCCGGGGACAGCTGGGACAGTGTCCCTGGGGGTTGTCCCCGCCGGGGGTTTGTCCCCCCGGCTCGCAGGCTGTGCCGGGGACAGAGTTCAGTGATGGGCAGCAGCCGGGGCTGTCCCAGCCCTGCTCAAGGTTCTGGGGCAAGGGGGACTCCAGCCCCTGTCCCAAACCATGGCCACCATCCCATGGACCACATCAGCTGTGCCACAGTGGGAGATGTGCCATAGAGAGGGTCCCTGGGAGCAGCATGGCGTGGTGGCAGGGTGATGCTGTGGCGGGGTGGAGATCCAGGTTTGGGGTGATCTGGCTCACAGCCGGAACTCTAAGGACCCTGACATGTCACCTCTGCCCAGGATCCAGCTGTCAGCCCAGGGCTGGCTAGGGACCCCTTGTCATCACCGGGGAGGCGCATCAGGACATAGAGAGACTCCAGCCTTCCTCCCACTGCCCCATCATCACGGTATCCCACGCTGGGGTCACCCCGGGGGTACCTGACTCCCAGCCTCGGCAGCAGCTTCCTCCAGGCTGGGGGAAGGTCCACAGCATCCCACATTCCCAAGGAGACCGTGGGAAGCTATGAAAAAGTTGGCCTGACTCTGGGCAGCCTATTTATAGCAGCGCACGCTCGGCGCTCTCATGCTTCTGTTCCCCAGCGTAGCTGCACGGGACTGTTTACATTTCCTCTGCTCCGCTTCCCCCTCGGCCGTTCTTCCCAGGAATGCCGCTTGGTATGGCAGACATGGGGAAGTCGAGGAGGATCTGGAACGAGCCAGAGGCATCTCAGGGGGTGTGGGTGTGTGGTGGCACTGGCTCACCCTTGCCTGGGTGCCCGTCCCTCCCACTGGGAATGGCCTCAGCAGCTGAGGCCCACACAGGTTGGCAGCTCCATTACTGGGGCTGGGGCTCCTCACGGTATTTCAGGAGCCTCAGCCTGTGCCTGACCTGGGTCTCCTGGCAGGCTCCTCTCCGAGGGCAAAGGTGTTTTGGGATTTGATGGCGTCATAGCAGGATCTATGGGGCTGATGGCTGCTGGAAGAGGGGAGAGGCAGCAGAGGAGGGGTGGCTGCTGGCTGCTGCAGCCTGCCCATCCCCCCGGCCAGTGAGTTTCCCTCTCCTGCCCAGGAGGGAGGTCCTGCTCCCATCCCAGCCTTGTGGTGTCTGTGCCCACTGGGAGCCCACGCACCTTCCTGCCCTTGCTGGGCCCACAGCATCCTCTGGGACATGGCCTTGGTCTCACCAGGGGCAGGAGGGTTGGGTGGAACAGGGGGGCTGTGCTGGTGGTGCAGGGAGAAGCCGAGCCTGGTCGTGCCCAGTTGCCCAGGGCACGGGGGCCTCACAGCAATGCTGCCCTGGCCAGTGGGACTGCGGAGGTGGCGTGGGCAGCGGGGGACTTGTCCTGGTCCCTGCCCAGTGTGACAGACACATACCACACACCTGGCAGAGGGCAGGGCCAGTGCTGGCAGTGTGATGGCTGCTGGAGCAACCCCACAGCTCTGTGGGATCCCTGCACTCCCCTGGGGCAGTGACAGCTCCTGGTCTCCTTGAGCTCCGGGCAGGGACCAGGAGTGGGGCTGGCCTGGGGGAGGCTGCTCTGTTCTCCTGGTTACCTCTGGAGTAACTGGGATTTGGCAAGGGAAGGAGATCACTCACATTCTTGTTCGGAGAGGAGGATTCGGTGCATGGTTAACCCTCTGAGCTCCCGGGAAGCCATTCCTCCTGCTGCCTACAGCCTCGTGGGGTGTGCAAGGAGCAGCAGCTTCCCCATGTGCATGGACCCGGGGTGGGTGTCTGTCCCCAGAGTCCCCCACAGTGTCCTGGCTAGGGGAGACCCCTCCTGCCCTGGCACCCCCTGGCAAAAGGGTAGCTCAGCCTGGCACTGCTGCCTCCTGTGCCCATGCAGATCCCGCTGCTGGGCTTGCTTCCCACGGGGATCAGATGTCCGTGGGCTGTTAGCCATGCTCATGGGCTGTTAGCCACCTGAGCTGTCCCAGCCCTGCCAGCCATGGGGGCTCTGCCAAGAGCAGAGCTTTGCCCCCCCCACCCCGGCCACCTCCCGCCCGTCCAGCCCCAGGGCTCTGCCCTGGGCTCCCACCTCCGGCTCTTCCTGCCCTGCATCCGGCTTAGGGTGACGGCTCCCGGGGAAACAGGGATCGCCTGGGAGCCGAAGCAGCTTTGGCTTTGTGTGCGGCTCTCGCAGGCAGCCGCGGAGCCGTAGCGGCCGCTCCCTGCGGGCAGCTGTTCCCAGCTCCTCGACCCCGCGCATCGCTTCCAACAGCTGCGTCCGACACGGCGGCCCTGGGCCCCCCGCAGCCCCTGGGGCTGCACCGGGAGAAGGGCTGGGGACCCCCACGGAAACCAGCACCTCACCCCAGCCTGCCTAGGAGGGATTGGTTGAAATTGGGAGAGGGACGCTGCTGAAAACTCCCCATGCAGCCGATCTGGCTCCGAGGAGGGGGCACAGGCTCCCCCCAGCCTGAACTGCCCAAAACAGGCAGGGCTGGATCCATGCAATGGGCGGGAGGAGTCTGGGCTGCCTGGGCACGGGCAGGGAGCTGGAAGGCTTCCTTGGATCCCCGCGTGCTGGCCCAGAGCTGGTGGGCTCCTTGCAGCCTGCCAGGGGTACAAGGCACAGGAGGGACACCCGTCCCTTGGGCTATGGCTGGTTCCCTGCTCCAGGGGTTCCAGCCTCACTCTGGGAAGGGTGCCAAGGTCTCTGCCCAGCTCTGCCAGCCCCAGGGGTCTGCAGCAGCCCCACGGGTGCCCCAGGGCTGAGCCACACCAGGGTCCACCCTCAGTGCCAGGCCACACAGCTCCATCCCTGCCAAGACCCTCTGCACCAGGGGAGCTGCTGTCCGCACGCTCACCTCTGGCAACATCTGCACGGGCTGAGCACGGAGCAGCCCAGCCTCCCGCATACTTGCTGCCATACGTACAGCTCAACCGGGATGGAACTAATGCAGAAAACATGGCCCTGCGCCGCAGCCGGCACGCCGGGGGCTGGGAGCGCCGCGGCAGCACCCTGCCCTCCGCCGGCCCTGCCACCGCCCCGGGGCTGCCACCACCGCCAGGGGCTCCGGGGCACCCGCGGGACCCAGGGCCGCGGAGCCGGCGCCGTCGGTTATGGGATCTGCAGATGTTGAGCTGCGGCTGCTGCGGCGACACAGCTCAGGTGCAGAAGTGCTCTCCTGGCTGATGCGCGGGCTGGCCCCAGCTCCTGGAGTTTCCATCCCTCTTGGCACCGATCCTGGGACACGTTCCCTTCTCCAGGTCCTTTCCCTGCTGAGTCCACTGCCAGTGTGCTGGTGCTGGGGGCCAGGCCCCTCCTGCCCCACATCCTGGCCCTGCAGCTGGGAGCTCCGGGCTGGGCTGCCTCTTCCAAGTGAGCCGTGTTTGTGCTGGCAGGGCAGCTGGCGTGACGGAGCCAGGGCACGACAGGCTTGGCATCGTGCGCCTGCTCCCACCCTGCCTCTCTCCAGAGAGTGGCATCTCTCTGGGGCTGGAGGCTGCTCCAGCAGAGCTTCTCCAGTGAGGTGTGACCCCTCCATGCCCCTCTCTGGCTGCTGCAGTGTCAGAGCCTCACTGGTGGTCATAGTGCGGTCGTGGCCGCTGGTCACAGTGCTCACACCAAGAGGGACTCAGCTCATGGCACCTCCCCACTCCTCCTGCCCTCAGGCCTGGTGCCCCTGCCCTGCGCAGAGGTCCTGGAAGTGCCGTGCCAGGTTTGGCTCTGACAGAGCCCTCTGCTTTCCCTGCCAGCTCTGAACTTGTTAGCAGCCAGTTCTTGGCGCTGCTCAATGAGAGCGAGGGGCTGTGAGCGCTGCCTGTGCTGCGGGCCAGGGCTGCCTGCGGCTCCCACTGGGGCATCGGCAACCGCAGGGCCCATCTGGGGACCACATGGGAGCCGGGAAACACCTGCTGACAGCCCCGTGGAAGCTCTTCCCTCCCGTCTGCAGCAGGACCAGGATGGGGACGGGATGTGGGCTGGGGTCCCACCCCCATGGGGAGCCAGGGGAGAGGTGAGGCAGGGTGCAGGGGATTAGAGCAGTCTGGTGAACGTGGCCAGGCTCAGTTTGCCATGTTTCAGTAGCATCCGGGCACACACAGGGCACCCAGCTCCAGGAGCCAGGATTCAGCATGGATAAAGAGCCCGGGGATGCAGCCAGGGAAGTAAGTCCCTCTGTCATCATCACCATGGCAGAGCCTCCTCTTGCGTCTGTGGCATGGAGCAGCTTCCTCGCAGCACTCTGTCCCCCTCACCTGGGTGACCTGGTGTGGGGAGAGCCCGGGGGCACGGGAGCCATTGTCACACTCACATTACCTGCTCCCACCCACTACTCCTTGCTGGGAGCTGGGCCAGCTGCTCCACAAGGCAACCACGCTGACATGGTGGGGAGTCAGGGCTGTCACTGCTTGCAGGCTGTCCCCACTGCACTGTCCCCAGGGCAGCTCTCAGCAGAGCCAGCACTCAGCTCCACGTGCTCAGCCCCGGGGCAGTTCACAACCACGGCTAGTGAAGCACAACATCCCCTTAGGGTGTCCAGCATGCTGGCAGCAGTACTGACAGCCCTGTCTCCTGTGCCTTGCAGAGTGTCCTGGGACACGACAACAACAAGGACTCCCGGCTGCTCTGGATGGGCTCCAGTGATTGCCTCATCTCCGTGGGGTTCAGCCAGGTACAGTCCCTGCCAGGAAGGTGGCCCTGGGACCTCTGGGATGTTCCAGCCCTACTCCCTGTGGCTGCTGTGCCAAAGCACCCCAGGTGCTTTTTGGGTGGCCTGTCCCTCATGAGAGCAGGAGGACCCCTTGCCAGGTGCCCTGGCCCTTGCTGGGATGGCAGAAGGTGGTTGGTGAAGGTGGTGGCACCGTGGGGGCATCCAGGCAGCCCCAGTGCCCACTGATGCTGTGTCTGTGTCCCTGCAGATGCGGGAGCGGGAGGTGAAGCTGTGGGACACGCGGAGGCTCAGCGGGGCGACGCTCACCGTGGCACTGGACACCTCACCTGGGTAGGGATGGGGACTCAGCATGGGCTGGGAGGGTGAGCAGTGGAAATGTCGTGGTCAGGGACCCATCAGGAGTGTGGTGGTGGAGCAGGAGCTGGCAGAGAGCAGCACTTGGCCACAACGCTGGGGACAAAGCTGGGGACCGTGCAGCTGCATCCCCATCACCGTTTGGGGGAGATGAGAGGCAGAGGCAGTGCTGGCGAGGGCACAGAGGTGTTCTCTAGTGCCGTGGTGGGTGGTGGCACTGCTGGGGACAGTGTCTGAGGTGGCTGCTGGCTGGGTGGGCTTGTGCACTGGGGCAGCACCACAAGATGCTGCAGGCGAGTGAATCCATTTGGCGCTGCTGGAGCAGCTCAGCCCTGGCCTCCCACTCCTGCCGTGCTTTGTGCTGCGGTGCCTGCCCAGCCGTGGCCGGGCCCGGCTCACCAGGCACCCCCGGGAAGTGGAGAAGGAGCCTTGGCTGTGTAAGGGGTCAGCGCCCCCTGTCACGGCACGATGGAGCCATGTCCATCTGCAGAGCGCTGCCAGGGCTGGGAACCCTCCCCCTAGAGCCGGCCTGGCCTGGCAAGAAAATGGGAGGAGGAGGAGGAGGCTGTGCTTTCATGCCACCAGGGTGATGGAGGTTGGGGGCACAGTACTTGTTGGGATGCACTGGAGGCCAGCAGCTCTTCCCAGGGCCGCAGGCAAAGCCCTGGCTTGCTGGGACCCTCTCTGTGTGCCGAGCTGACTCCGTGACGGGCTGGGATGCTGGGGCAGGCTGGGTGGTCAGCAGCCAATACAGGGCCTCTGGTGAGGGGCTGTTTGCTGTGACAGCCCCTTGGCTGCCCTGCCAGCATCCCCCACAGCGGTGTTAGCTCCATGACAGTGCTGGGGGGTCCAGGACAGACAGGACTGGAGAGGAGAGGACCTGCCGTGGGCGTGGTGGGGTGAGGTTGGTGGGGAGAGGCTGCCTGAGCATCCCTCAGCCTCCTGCCAGCTGCCAGGGGAGCAGCTCCCAGCTCTCCTGCTCACCAGCTCTGCCAGTTCAGTGAGCAAAGGCCATCATCAGTGTCCAGTGAAGGCTCTCAGGAGAGGCTGGGGCTGCTGCAAGGGGACGCCTTGGGGTCCAATATTGCTCTTGGCGGAGAATCCAGTGGGAATTACCCCGAATCTTCGCTGTGCCGGGCCGAGCCAGCCGGGTAAATGGGATGCAGGCGCTGCTGTACTCGGCCCCCTCAGCACAGGCTGCAGTTATTTTGGCTGCCGGGTTTATCGGCTCAGGAATGCGGCTGGCGGGCGCTGCCTGCGCGTCACGCCGGGGCCCTCCGGCCCGCGTGCGGGGCCAGCCGAGAGGGGCTGGGGGCGGCGGGGGCGAGTGGAGACCCCCCCCCTTCGTGCTGGGGAGGTGCTGTTTTTAGGCAGCCGCGCTGGGGCCACCGCTCTTCCAGCCCCAAGCGCTCCCGCCTGTAAATCTGGCGGAGATGACAAATGGCGGAGGGGGATTTCGGCTGGCTCCCGGAGGAGGTGCCGAGCGGGGGCCGTGCTCCCCCTCCGGCAGAGCCATCCCGAGCACGGCCGCGACACTCCGGAGCCGCGGAGCCGCGGCAAGGGCACGGGGTGGATGGTCTTGGGGTCACCAGATCACCAGATGTGCTTGGGGCAGAGTTGGAACTGGGGAACGGGAACTCAGCCCCCGGGGATGGCCGAGCAGCAGCGGGGCTGGCTGTGGATCTCCGGCGTGGCCGTGGGTGCCCAGTGCGGGGCACGGACACGTGCTGGGCAGTGCAGCCGTGCCGGCCGGGCCGGGAGCGGGGCATGGGGAGCTGCAGCAGCAGCAGCAGCAGCAGCTCGTTGAAGCTCTTTGAGGAAGCAATCAGTGGGCGGGCAGGAAACTCATACCATTCATTACTGACGCCAGGCCGGCAGGAAGGGGAGTCCGCATCCCCACCGCATCCCCACCGCGCCCGCCGAGCCGGCACCACGCGTCCCCATCGCACCCCAAAGCAGGGCCACGGCGTGCCCCAAGGTGGGGGACACCCCCAGTGTGCTTACCCCAATGCCCACAGCAACACCAAACCCTTCAGACTGGTTGTGCCCTATCCAGCATCCCTGAAAGAGGGCAGAGAGTGGGAGGCAACGGCCCCATGGACCTCCACATCAGCATGTGTCTTTTGGGGGTTTTCTTTCCCAAATCTTGAGCAGGTGAGATATTTCTGACCACACAAATATCATTTTCAAAGCATGTCAGGGCCATGCTTAAGAGCTGACCCCACCAATCCCCAGACCCTGAGGGAACAAGAGGTGAGAGGTGTGGGTGGCCATGGCCCCTCTCTGCATCCTGGTCCTCACTGTGCCACCCCTGGGTACCTGCTGTTCCTTCAGCTTGGATTTTGTCCCTGCCTGGCCCCCTTTAATTAGATCAAGGAGCAGCAGGGCAGGAGCCAGGAAGGGGCCTCAATAGGTTATTGTTGCCCTAAATTGTAACCAGCACCAGCAGGGTTGGGTTACCGGCTCCAACTTGGGGTCACCGACCAGACCCCGCTGCCGCAAGCCCGGCAGCCAGCACAGCACTGCCCGGGGACAGTGCTGTCACCACCATGGTGACAGGAGAACAGTGCCTTCCTTGCATCACTGCTTCTTTCAATGTCCTGAAAGTGTCCCCAGGGAGGCTGGGGTGCCACAGCCGGCTCAGAGCTAGGGCTGGATCAGTAGGGATGAGTTCCGGGCTCAGCAGAGGTCCCTGTGGTGTGTTCCAACAGTGGGCATGTCCCTGCAGGGCAGGATGGTGGTGGGGCTGAGGGATGGGGACAGCTGGATCCCCACCACCCTTCACGGTGCAAAGTCTGACAGAGCTGGGAGGTGCCAGAGCCGGGACCTGTCTGTAGCAGGGAGTTGGCACAGCAGGATGTTTGTGGAGGGATTTGGGGCTGTTTGGCTCCCCCAGCGCTGGAGCAGGACATGGAGGGGCCCAGGTGGTTCCCTGGGTGCACTGCCCAGGGGGCTCAGTCCCTAACACCCACCCCTGCCCCTCCCAAAGCCTGTGGTTGAGCCAGCTCCTGGGGCCAGGCTTGCAGCCCTGGCATCTCCCAGCACTGGGGCACCCAACCCCACCAAGGCACATGTTCCCACTGTCACCCTGCTGCCTCTCTGCAGATACCAGCTGGAATGGGTCCTGCTCTTGTCCTGCCTGGCACCCTCTGCACTTTTTCCTGGGGCTTAGTAGCCATTTTGGGTCATGGTAGGTGCTTTGGGGGTCTCTGGAAAAACCACCCCAGCAGGAAGAACCCTGAGCAGGACAGGTCCATTGCTGTCCCCATCCCCCTGCAGATCCCAGAGATGCCTGGGTTGACATGTGCTTGCCATCAGTGGGAAAGGGGTTTTTCCTGTCCCAGCTTGGCTGCCACCCTCAGACACATGGAAGGGGAGAGGCCACCCCAGCCCATCAGGTGTCACCCCAGTGGAACCCATCCCCATGGGCAGCCACATGAAGGGGTTAAGGTGGGGCAACCACCCAGTCCATGTGGCCTGTCCCGTAATTCCACTGGGTAAAAATAGCCCAGCGCTGGGGCGGGATGGCAGCGCCCAAATCACTCCCAGATGAGCCACAGCCTCAGTGGCCACACGGTGCTGCTGGCCTCCCCAGCTCTGTGGGAAGATGATGAGCTCCAAAGCTCTTCCTGGCAGCACTGGGGTCTGTGTGATGGGCACACACCTGTCCTCCCCCCAGAGATTGGGCATCCAGACCCCTGGCACCGAGCCATGACCCCTCGGGGCTCTGCTCCAGACCTGGGGACCTGGGGGACCCAGGGGACCTGTGTTTGGTTTCCGTGGGACCATGCCTGGGACCAGGGGTGATTTTTGGGAGACCAGAGCCCTCCAGCCTTGCCACATCAGGGTGCAGGCAGGATTTGCCCCGGTGAAGCCGGCGGCTCCTCCCGTTGTGGCTCCCCGCCGAGCCCCCATCCTGCCGGTGGCTCTAGCCGGGGCTGTCGCTCACCAGCCCCGCCGGATCACATAGAGAGAGAGAGAGAGAGATTTTTTGGGTCCATTTCAGGGGGTTTTGCAATCCTTGTCGGCGCTGATTCAGCTCGCAGGAATTAGCAGCGCCGCACGATGTGCCGCTCTTGGAGCGGCTCTTGGCGCGCGATGGGGCTGGCAGTGGCGAGGGGAATTTTGTGCTGCGATTCAGGAAGCCACAGGGGCTGGACAGTCCCACTTTGGGCACTGCTGCTCTCCTGCAGGGCTGTCTGGGTGCAGACGTGGGTGTGGGCCAAGCCCCGTCCTGGCTGCAGTGTCCCCATCACCTCCGAGCCCTGCTGCCCCCTTTGTGCAGGTGGCACCCCAAAATCTTTGCCTAGGGGTGTCCCAGGGGTGCTGCACCTGCCAAAGCTCAGCCTTAACTTTGCTTCTGATCTCCTGGCATCTCCACTGGAGCTCCTTCACTCTGGAGCTGCTGGAAGCCCCTCCAGAGCAATGGGATCAGCTGAGGTGCCGAGGGGTCCCCAGCACACGCTTGGCATGGGGGGGGGGGTCCCCTGCAAACCTTCTGCTACTTGCAAGTGGGGAAATCGGCTTCCTTAGCGGAAGGGCACATCATGGAGGCAAAGGAGGGGGGAAGTGAGGGGCCAGGAGGGTCTGGAGGGCTCCTGACGCCGGGGACACGCCAGGGGCTGGCCCGGGCCCGGGGGGCCGTGGCGGCGGCCGGCCGGGGGCACCCGGCGCAAGGCCGCGGCTCTGCCAGGGACTTTTCTTCTCTCCTCCTCGCGAGGCTGGAAAATATACAAAGCTCGCAGTGAAAATATTTACACAGCAGCAATTTTGGGAGGAATTTGGGATGTTAATTTGAAAAATCTGTGGGGAGAGGACCACAATGGGCCCTTTGAGCGGGCGAGCGTGGCCATCGCAGCGAGCCGCCCGCGCCGGCGAGGGGCCCCTCCTGCCGCTGCGCCGGCCCTAATGGGAGCCAGCCCTGCCGGAAGCCCACCTGGGAGCCGGGGGGCTGCGCCAGACGGCCCCGCCGACGCCCCGCGCCCCTAATTGCATCCAGAGCCGCTCCCAGCCCCGGGCGAGCGGCACCGAGGGGCCGGGGGTCAGGGCCGTGTCCTGCGGCGGAGCGGCCGGCCCGGAGCGGCACGGCGGTGACCCTCAGCTTCAGCCCCGCGCTGTGCTCATTCTCTCCAAATCAAACATACCTCGGCGGGCAGGGCCCCAACCTGGAAAATTCCAGCCCGAAAGATAAAGGATTGGAAAACGATTAAAACCAGAGGGTTGGAGCAGAAACCACTTGGCAGCGGGAACCTGCCGAGCGTCGGCTCCCAGCCCGCCCCGCCGGGGCCCGCGCACAAAACCGGCTGTTCCTGGGGCCGGGCAGCGGGGGTTCTGGCGGCGGCCCCCGGCTTGGGGGGCCACGCAGGCTGACACTTGTCACGGGCGATTTGGGGGTCGCGGTGCCGCCGCGGTTGACGTCAGGAGGTTGGGCTGGGCTGTTTGTCCCTCAGCTGGCCCCGCAGCCATCTGGCAGGCGGGGAGGGATGAAGTAAGGCTGGATGATGCGCGGGGCAGGGGCTGATTTGAACCCCGTGGCCTCTGTTTTGGGAACACCTCCTCAGCGCCCGAGGTGAGGGGCAGCGCCCTAGGGGTAAAAAACGCCCAGAGTCGGGAAAACTCCCCCCTCCCTTGCCCTGACTCATCCCGGTGCTTGCCAACAACAACGGGAGGACACGGCTGACCTTCCCGCTCCTCTGCAGGGGACACGCCACACTGCCCACACCCCTGCTTGTGACAGGCAGTGCCTGCCGAGGTACTCAGGGCTGCACAGAACTTTTCGTTGTTGTTATTTTAATTATTTTGGGTTGGTTTTTTTTTTTTTTTTTTTTTTTTTACAAAAAGACACCCTTCTGATCTGCCTTACAAAAGAGATGTACACAAACCTGTACTAAAAAAAGTTTTCCCAGAAGAAATGGGAAATAACGATGTATAAATATTCTCTCTGAGTTCTTAAAGCTTCAATTCCCGGTTTGCCTGCTCGGAACTTCCTTTGGCCCGGGGGGTCCCGAGTGTCCCAGCACCTCGGCCGGGCCGTATTGCTCACATCAGCTTCCAGGGAGTCGAGTCACGGGCTGTGCTCCACTGAAGGACCCTTGTTACCAGCACGTGGACATCCCTCAGCCCAGTCACAGCAGCTTTCTCTTTAGCAGACACTTGTCTGCTAAAAAAAGCCCCCCAACCCCCAAACTAACCCCCCTTTCTCTTCTGCTACCCACGTTCTAGGTAGAGTCACAGAAATCAAGGCACAGAGCAGTAAAATTCATGTCTCCTCCTGAAGCACGGCAGCCTCTCGGAAATTGCACGTTGTGGGATGGGGGGGTTTCTGTCTCAGTTCAGTCAGCTCCTTGGCGATGCGTATCCCAGAGGGACATGGTCAGGTGCTGCCTCTGGAGCTCAGCCCTCCTGTGTCCAAGGCTCTGGAAGCCCTGTGGGTTCAGAAGTAGGAGGGTTTGAGCCCCGGGGTGTTGTTGTTGCTGGGGTAGTGTGACTGCATGAGCGGCACCTCGCACTCAGAGCCGCCAGAAAGCATCGCTGCCTCTGGCACCTTGCAGCCGTGGCTGCTCAAATCCCCGTTTTCCAGGCAGGCCTTCACCCCTTCCAGCTCCAGGGGGCTGGCGTCCACCCCAGCGCCGGCGCGTGCCTTGGCGCGGCGGTGCCGGCAGTAGTACATGGCGGCTGTGACCACCACCAGCAGCAGCAGCATGGCAGCCAGCGCAGGGACCAGGATCAGGGCGAGGTTGGGGTCCTGGCTCTGGGTGACAGGGGAGTGCTGCTGCAGGCTGAGGGGCAGGGTGTGCGCCTCGGCGCAGTGCTCCTCCTTGGGAGCCTCCCCCAGCGCCCCGATGCAGACGCGGTAGGTGCAGTTGGGTTTCAGCGCCCGCACCGTGTACTCGGAGAGCGAGGCTGGCAAGCGCAGCATCACCACCCGCTTGTCCGGCCCCGACAGGTTCCGGTAGCTCAGGCGGATGCCCTTCAGCTGCGCCTTGGACTGGATGTAGCTGTGCAGGTCCACTTTGAGGGAGGTGCTGCCCACCTGGGCAATGCTGACCCGCTGTGCAGGTGGCAGGGCCGGCGTGCCCGGGGCTGCCGTCGTTCCCCTTGCCTCCACCTCGCAGTACATGCCAGCGAAGCCCGCGGGGCACAGGCACTCCAGGAGGTTCTGGGCACCCAGGTGGCAGGTGCCGCCGTTCAGACATGTGCGGGGGGGACAGATGGGCGCCGGAGGGCTGGTGGGGGCTGGGGCGCCGCTGAAGGGCACCAAGGTGGAGCTGCCCTGGGGCTCTCTGGGCCTCGGGGTGGGTGCGGCGGTGCTGGGGGGTGGCGGTGGGCGGTGGGTGCTGGGCAGCGGCGCGGGCGGTGGCAGCGTGGTGGTGCGGGGCGTGGTGGGTGTGGGGGTGGTGGTGGGGCAGCCAAAGTCAGTGTATTGCAGGTGGTGGAGGAGCTTGCCGGAGTTTTTTGGGGGGAAGTGGCATCGCGTCTCCTCAGGGCGCCGCAGGACCACACCACTGGTGTTCACCCACTGCACCAGCCAGCTCATCTGGCAGATACAGTTGAAGGGGTTGCCGGCAGCCGTCACGGCCCGCAGCCTGGGGAAGAAGCCAGAGAAATCCCGAGGGATGGTGTTGATGTTGAGGTTGCTGATGTCCAGCTCCTGGAGGTTGTGGAGGCTCTGGAAGTCCTCAGCTGGCAGCTGGGAGATGCGGGCATTGCCGGCCAGGCTGAGCCTGGTGAGGCTGCCCAGACGCCGCAGCACCACCGGGACGCGCTCCAGCAGGTTGTCAGAGATGTCCAGCTCGTGGAGGTTGTTTTGGACCTGGAAGAGCTCCTCATTTAAGCTCGTCAGGCCCAGCCCTGCAATCTTCAGGGACTCAATGCTGACGGCATGGAAAGCCCCTGGTGCAATGGCAGGGATCTTGTTCCAGCTGATGTCCAGCAGCAAGAGGTTGGGCAGGTCGAGGGGGGGCACAGCCCTGAGCTGGTTGTTCTGCAGCTTTAGCTCCAGCAGATTCTCCAGCGTGTCAAAGGCAGCAGCGTGGATGTGCTGGATCCTGTTCCTCTGCAGGTAGAGCCGTTCCAGCAGCCGCAGCCCATAGAAGGTCTCATTGGTGATCTCCTGCAGCTGGTTGGAGGACAGATCCAAGTTGACAAGCTCCGTCAGGGGCTGGAAGATGTTTCTCTGGATGCTGGTGATCTTGTTTTGTGAGAGGTCCAGGAGCTGGAGGGCAGGCAGCCCTGCAAAGCTGTCCTCACTGAGCGTTGTGATGCCGTTCTCAAAGACATAGAGGGAGAGGGTGCTGGGGGGCAGCCCCTGGGGCACTGTCTGGCCCCGCCTGGCTGCACACAGGATGGTCTTGGGGTCATGGCACTGGCAGCCTGCAGGACATGCCCTGGCCAGCTCCCCACGGGCCAAGAGGAGCAGTGTGCAAAGGATCAGCTGGTTCATGGTGTCAGCTCTGCAGAGAGACAAGCACAGCCAGGATGAGGGGATGGGCCCTGCTGGGGGGGTACCCAGGGCTGGCAGGGCTGTGGGGCACCTCTGAACCTTGCTCTGCCTCCAGGGCTGCCCACCAGCACAGGGGCTGCCCACCCCAGGTCCATGCTCCCCCCTCCCCAGACCCCCAGGATTTGGGGATGTGGTACCTTTGCACACCCCAGGCTCTACCATGAGACACGTCCCACTGGTATTGGGGCTGTCTTCGGTGGAGCACCAAGACCTTTCCCAGTACTCACAAGGGCCCCAACCTCCCCAGCTGCTCAGCAGGGTGCAAATCAAACACAGGGGATGGAGAATCAGAGCACCGGGAAGGGGTGGGAGCCTGGCCGGCCTCGCCTGCGTAGAGCTCAGCTTAACCCTTTGCTTGTGCCGCCGTCACAGCAGCTGCACCCTCGGGGGCTGCTCCTGCCCGGATCACCAGCAACAGCAGCCCCTCTTAGGGACAGGGGCACACGGTGTGGGGCTGGAGGAGCCATTTGCGTCCCCACAGAGTGCAGGGTCTCATTCAGCCCCACCAAGCCCCTGTCCCCACAGGTCACCTTGCTGTTCCCCTCACTGTTAAACTCCAGGGACTCAGCACTGTGGGCTGTATCCCTGTCCCTTGAGGACTGGGTCAGCAGGGATGGAGGGAGTAGGCTCTGGGGTGACCAAGGCTGTAACCACCCCAGCCCCAGCTGCCCATGGATGCCCTGGCCAATGTCACAAACGCTGTCTGTGTCCCAAAGGGCTCCTCCCTCAGCCCCATCTTTCAGCCCCTTTAATGACATTGGGCTGGGCCAGAGACTCACAGTCTCCTGCCACTCCATCTCAGGGTCAGGGGGAGGTGGCAGAGTGGGATCCCTGGGCAAGGAAGAGGCGAACACTTCCCCAGCCCCATCTGTTGCCACCTCCCCCCTGCTCAGAGCTGTCGGAGCTCCAGGCAAACGCCCCCCCTGTGGCTCACAAGGGGCCCCCGCTGTGTGTGGGGGGCTGCAGGTCACATAGCAGCACGTGCCGCCTGCCCCGGCCCCATCAGCAGTGCAGGGACAACACATCCTGAGCCAGGAGGGTCTGGAGCCGTGTTGTGTCCTCTTGTCCCCCTGCTGGGGGGTTGGACAGGGTTAACACCACAGCCAGCTCTGTCCTCGCCTCTTCCCGAGCGGCCCCCCCCCAGGGTGGGGTGAGCCCACGGCTGGGCAGGGTCACCACAAGCGCCTGAGTCACTTGGCCTGGCTGGCCCTGCCCTGACATGACCTGTGCCGTCAGTCCCTGACACTGGGGAGGAGCTGTGCCACATCCAAGAGGTCACTGTCACCCAGGGGTCACCATCACTGCATCCCCTCCCCAGCAAGCCCAGCTCAGCCCCTGCGCCCCACATCACAGTCAGGCTGCCAGCAGAGTTAAAAGCACAACATGGAGACCATGTGAAGAGCTGTATGGGGCTGGGGGCAGACCCAGCACCACTCGAGGTGGCTCCAGCATCCAGAGCGTGCTGGCTGGTGGGAGAGCCCTGGCTGCAGCGGTGCCACGGCCGTGCCAGCCGACCCGGGTGGGCAGCGCCGGAGCGGGGCCAGGCCTGCGGGATGCTGGCGAAGCCGGGGCTGGTTTTGCAATGCCAGGGTCGGGTTTCGCTGACGTGTCCCGTGCTGCAACCAGCTGCTGACTCCAAGTCTCTCTCGTCCCTTTAATTACGCTGGCATTTCCTCCCCGTCTGCCAGGCTCCCCGCTCCGGGCAGGTTCGGCCAGCCCGGCCACGGCCGCGCATCCATGCCCGGCCACGAGCGCCGGGCAGGCTGGCACTGCCCCGCAGCCTCCGCCACCGCCCCTCGGCATCGCCCGCTCCGCCGGCACACGCCAACATCCCGTCCGCGCCCCGCCCCCCGGCACGATGCTGCTTCGAGGCAGAGAGGAGTTCCCCCAGCCCAGGACAGCCCCAGAAACGGGGGGCAGGGGGAACAACCTCCCCAGGTCCTGGCAGGGTCCCCAAGGGCGGAGAGGGGGCCCCGTTTCTGCCGGAGGTGTTGGGGCCGCCCTGCCAGCGGCCTGCTGCTGCCTTGGCTGGGCTCCCCCGCGCCTGCACCGCAGATATTTGCCGAATTATTCATATTTTCCGGCTGCGGGGAGGATCTGGGCTCAGATTCCCCCAGTCCCGGCTCAGCCTTTCCCTGCCAGCCTGCTGGGGTGGGAGTGCCGTGCCACCCCCCTTCCCCGCCTGCGGCCCCCCGGGCTGGGCCACCCCGCTGCCCGCCCAGGGCTGGCACTCGGCAGGGATGCCTGCTTCGCACCCGCCTCCTGTTTTTAAGGACGAGGCCGATGTCCTTGCACTGCAGGGTGACACCTGTGCAGGACAGGCTGGAGGAGCTGCAGAGTCCCTGCCTTTCCCTCTGCTTGGGGACCCTAGGGAAGCAGGCACAGCTGGGATGTTCCTTCCCTCACCGGCAAGCGCAGACAAACAAAGCCAGCGTTGTTGCCGGCCCGTTGGCTGCCACCTTGGCCGGTGGCACCAGAGCAGGAAGGACGGGGGCCCTCGGTGTGCAGAGACAGGGAGGTGACACAGTGCCTCTGCCAGGCGGGATGCAGACGCTGCTCCCCTGCCTTACACCCCTCAAAACAAGCCGATGTCAGCACGTGCCCCCTCCCCCGAGCCAGCCGGGGGGATGTGCAGGATTAAGCCCTTAATCCTCCTCCCCTTCAACCCACCCTGCGCCGCCCGCCGCAGCTCCCACCTCCTCCCGCTCCCCTCCCTATTTAATTAAAGTTTCCGCAGCAGCCCCGCAGGAATGCAGGCCTGGTTATTGCATTCCCCGGAGCGCTCGCCAGCCCCTCCATCCCGCTCCTGCCCCTTTGACCCGGCCGCGCTCCCCATCTCAGGTGCCGGCAAGGAGAAAAACCAGCAGAGCCGCTTTGCCGGCAGCCAAACCGCCTCGGGAGGAGCCGGAACGCCGGCGGAGGGTGGGAGGAGGCCGGCGATAGTGCCACGCGTGGCCCGGGCGGCACGGGCAGATTCCTCCGGAGTGACTGGGGCGGCCGCGGCTGTCCCCGAGCGCTTCCTCGTGCCGCGTCCCGCCGGCAGAGCCAGCCGGGCAGGCAGCGCTTGCGTCAGGGCCACCCGGCCGGGCTCGGCGTGGCGCGGGGGAAAACAGTAATTAGTGTCATCCCTGATGGCGGCACTGCCCAGCGCCGTGTGGGCAGCGGCACAGCTGGGTCAGGGCAGTCCGGCCGCCCCAGCCCCAGCAGGATGAGACCTGTGGGCGTGGGGCACGCTGGCAAGGGTAGGTGTATGAGGGGGGAACCTTACTGGGGGGGGGTTTGGCTGGGAAGAGTCTCAGAACTGGAGCATCTCTGCTGGCATGTGTTAGCTCCTGTGGCCATCGCCAGGCTGGGAGGGAGCCAGGCGTGGAAAGGGACATTTACCCCACGGTGGCCCCCAAAGAGGTGACACCCAAGAAGGGTTACAGGCACCGGCACCCTCTGAACTCACACCAGGTGACAATGAAGTGCGTGGGGAGCTGGCGGCAGGAGAAGCGGTGGGGTATCCCTGCCTCCTGGTGCCAAGCTGGCCGGTGGCCCTGCTGGCACCCATCCCTCTGTGCCAGCTGGAGGAAAACCCTTGTCAGCACTGCATGGGGACCCACAGCAGGTCAGTGACCCAGGACAGCAGCCCCTGAGGACAAGCAGAACGAGGGCGGCCAAACCCCACCCCAGCCAAGCCCTCCACTGAGGAGGGTGGTGGTGGACACTGCTGCCAGCAGCTCCCACCTCTGCCTGACCCCAGCAGGAGAGCCCAGCCGTCACATCTGCCGGGACAGAGCAAGCATGGGATGGGCCCAAGACCATGCTGGTCCCGTGTGGGTCTGGAGTGCTTCATTGCCACTCGGCCATGCCGGATGGAGCCATGCTCCATGTCAGCCCCAAATACATCCCTCCCCTTTCCTGCGATGGATGCAGCACCAGACCAGGATCCCAGGGCCAGACCCCAGCACATCCCGTGGCAAAACAGGCACAGGCAGGGACAGGGAAGCGAGAGCCCTCCGTGATCCCCTGTCCCAGCCCACTGCAGTGCCACCGCCCCAGCCCAGCCGAGGCCCTACCATCAGCCGAGGCAGGGGCCAGCCGGATGCCCCTGGCTCAGCTGAGGCCTCGCAGGGAGCTGGGCATGCCGACCCTCAGCCGATGCCCCAGTGGCACCCTGTCACGCTGGGTGCCCAGGCCACACCGGCTGTCCCACGGCTCGGCCCGGGCCCACCAGGGCCCCCCGGGCCCCACCGCCCCCTGAGCCGGCGGATGCCCCGCAGAGCCCCCTCCCGCCCGTGGGCTGCCTCCCCACAGAGCCCCGGTGGCCGTGTGGAGGGTCAGGCGGGGTGGCGGCCGAGGGACTCACCGTGGCGGGCGGTGCGGGGCCGTGCGGGGCGGGCGGTCAGTCCATGGCGGCAGCGCAGCGGCGGCCGGGCGAGCGCTCCCCTCTCTGGCAGCGCCGGGCGCGAGGGGCGGCATTTAAACCAAGGGGGCGGGGCCTACCCTCCCGCCGGGCGCTCATTGGCTGAGAGCACGGAGGGGGTGGGGCGGGGCACGGCCTCCACAGAGGCTCCGCCCCCGCTCACCTGGGGCCCGGCAGGGGTGGCACCGCCGGGACCCCGGAGCCCCGGAGCCCCGGAGCCCCGGAGCCGCAGGGACATCCAGCACCTCTGGGACCCTGGAGGCACAGGGACCCCCGGGACCCTGGAGGCACAATGTCCTCGGGACATTCAGGACCTCTGAGTCACAGAGACCCCCCTGGACCCCCAGGACTCTCGGAATATCCAGGATCTCTGACTCACAGGGACCCCTGGGATACCCAGGACATCTGGGACCTCAGAGTCACAGGGACCATTGGGGTACCCAGGACCTGAGTCACAGCGGCCCCCAGCACCTCCAGGACCTCTGGGACCTGGGAGTCACAAGGGTCCACAGGGACCTCCAGACCCCGTGATCCCAGGACCTCCCAGAGTTACAGGGACATTGATATTTCAGGAGTCTCCAGAGTCACAAGGACCTCTGGGACCCCTTGGGAACTCCATGTGACCTCAGGGCTCCCCAGACCCACAAGGATCCCCAGGACCCACAGGACCTTTGGAAGCTCTCAGACCTTCCAAACCCTCCAGGGTCTCCCAGAACCTTCAGCATCCCCGGGGCTGGGGTCCCTGGGACCCCAGCACCCCTGGTGTGTGTACCCACAGGTATAGGGCTAGATCCAGGTACAGGTATCTCCCTCATGTCCCTAGCACCCGTGGGACCCCTGGCAACCCTGGTAACAAAAAAGGCTGGGTTGAGTGTCCTTGGCACCCCCAGTGACCCCCATATCCAGTGTGCCCAGGGTAACCAGGAACTCTGGCACCAATGAGCCCCAGTGCCCTAGAGTCTCAGTCCCCCCATGGCCCTGGCATCCACACAGCTCCTGCCACCTTGTGCCAGGGGACAGGGGAAAGTGGGTGGCTCTTGCAGGGCTGTCCCATGCCCCTGTGACAGCAGAGCAGTGCTCCCTGTTCGGCATGGTGAGGATGGCATGGGCTGGGCTGGGACAACCAGGCACTCAGGGTGCCCTTGTCCCAGACCTGCACCACTGTGGTGGTGGCAGTGCTGGTGGCTGTGGTGACAGCAGGGTAGGGGATCCCGGTGCCTGCCCCAGGCATCCTGGCAGTGTTTGCCTAGGTTGTGCCAACAGTCCTGGGGCAGGACCATGCCATACCAGATATCCTTTATGGCATGGGATGGCCTGGAGCAGTTCCCTCCCCTTGGCACAGCCACAGAAACGTCAACCAAAAGTAATAGATTGTCCCTTTGGTCTCTGCCTGCGGCCCTCCCTCCTCCACCCCTGCCGAGGGAAGGCACAGAGTGCCTCTGTGCTCCTGTCACCACTGTCCCCTCAGGCCACTGAGTATTCCCTGTGCTCCCCTCCTGCCACCGAGCGTCCCCCCGGCCACGGAGCACCCCGGCTGCGGTGTGGGACAGGGTGCAGGACAGGGAGCAGGGACACGCTCCAGCTGGCACAGCCGGCCCGCAGGGCACTCCCGGGGCTGGCTGGCTCCCCGGGTGAGCCGGGAGTGCCACGCGCCCGCCCCGAACTGGCCAAGCCGGCCCAGCCGGCCCCGGGGCCACCTCGCGGCTGCCGGAGGCTCCCCCGGGCGAGGCCAGGTGCCATGGCTGGGCACAGGGAGCAGGGCAGGGAGCGGGATGCCCCATGGGGACTGGAAGCAGGTGGCAGTGACATCCTGCCGCCAAGCTGTCAGCACAGGCTGGGATAGTGAGGGTTGTCACCTGGGGACCAGCCCAGCACCCTGCTGCCCCACCATCGCAGCACTGCCTTATCCTGCCCCACACTTCCCCAGGACAGGGTTTGGGGTGTGCACCAGTGGGGGGAACAGGATCCAGCCCCACATCCATGGGGGTGCTGTGCCCAGGGGGGCCCTTGGCTCAGCCCCCCCCCTTCCCTTGCAGGGTGACTATCCCGCTGTACGACGTTGACACGGGGCTGCTGGTGCTGGCAGGGAAGGTGAGGTCCCATGGCTGGGGGGTGTAGGGAGGCACTGGGGGGACAGGAGGATGCAGGGGGGGTGTAGTGAGGTACAGCTTGGTACATGTGGGTGCAGCAGGGTGCTTCCTACAGCACTGCTCATTCCCTGTCCCCACCACCTCTCTTCCAGGGAGAAAACCTCCTCTACTGCTTCGAGGTGGCCCCCACGCAGCCAGCACTCACCCAGGGTAAGCAGGTCCCCTCCCACCCGTATCTCCCCCGGGAGGCTCACTGCTGCCTGGCCACCCACCCCAGGGCCACCCTGCCTGTCCCGCAGTGACCCAGTGCTGGACAGAGGGCAGCATGCGGGGCCTGGCAGCCGTGCCACGCCTGGCCCTGGATGTCATGGCCTGCGAGGTGCTCCGTGTCCTGCAGCTCACTGACACAGCCATCGTCCCCATCAGCTACCTGGTGCCACGCAAGGTAAGGGGGCCCTGTGGGTGGCACTGTCTCGTAGGTGCCTGGTGTCATCTCACGGGTGACACCTCACCAGCACTGGGTGACAAGAAAGACCTGGCTGCAGTGAGACCCCAGTCCCCAGCCTGGGGAGAGCAGGAGAGGAGGTCAAACCCGGATGCTGGTGGTGGGTTGCAGAGTCTGGGTGCTGGATTTGGGGAGCTGGGCGCTGCATGCAGGATTGGGGTGCTGGAGAGTGGATGGTGACAGCTGGGTGCCACCTGCTGGGTGCTGTTGTGCAGTGGGTGCTGGGCACTTCAAGCATCTGAAGTTTGGGTGCTGGAAGTGTCTGGGGGTGCCCAGGGGTGCCCCAACTGCAGCAGGACAGAGGCTGTGGGATTTTGGGAACACCCATCTCACCCTGTCCCCTCTTCCCCAGTCTGTCCAGGAGTTCCACGAGGATCTGTTCCCTGACTGCACAGGGATGCTGCCAGCCACCGACGCCCGAGGCTGGTGGGCAGGGGACAGCCAGCAGGTCAGTGTCATCTGGGGGGTGTCCTTGCTGGTGGCATTGCCACTGCCCTATGCTCACCACTGTGCTCGGTGCAGGTGGGAAGGGTGAGCCTGCACCCTGCACGGAGACCCACGGAGACCTTCACATCCCCCATCATTGCTGGCACCAGCAACACTGACACTAGCCACACCGACACCAACACTGGCCACACCGACACCGACACTGGCCACACCGATGCCGACCAGAGTGTGAGCATGGGGTGCTGGAAAAGGGCACTGAGTGCTGCAGGGGGTGGGTCCCTGCTGCCCTCATCCCACGAGACAAACCAGCACCCCCTGTCTGGGCTCTCTCTCCTGTAGGAAGCCAGTGGTTACTCCTCACCATCCTCACTGGCCTCACCAGGCAGCGCGGCCACCTCGCTCTCAGCCAGCACTGGCCCCTCCAGCGGCTTTGCCAGCAGCCCCAGCCAGAAGTCCCTGCAGAGCATTTTGGGTGAGTGGGCAGTGGGGTGGCTCGGGGTGCCCCCCTGGGGGGACTCGGGGCGCTCACCCAGCCCTCGCCCGCTGCAGGGCCCAGCTCCCGCTTCCGGCACGCGCAGGGCCGGGTTCTGCACCGGGACCTGCACCTCACCAACCTGCGGGGGCTCAGCCTCACCACGCCGGGTGAGAGCGACGGCTTCTGCGCCAACCAGCAGCGCGTGGCCCTGCCCCTGCTCTCTGCCGGCGGCCAGATTGCCGTGCTCGAGGTACCCGGGGAGGTGTGGAGGCCGGCACAGCGCCGTGTGTGCCGTGTGTGCCATGTATGCCGTGTGTGCCGTGTGTGCCGTGTGTGCCATGTGTGCCGTGTGTGCTGTGTGTGCCATGCTCGAGGTACCCGGGGAGGTGTGGAGGCCGGCACAGCGCCGTGTGTGCCGTGTGTGCCATGTATGCCATGTGTGCCGTGTGTGCCATGTGTGCCATGTATGCCGTGTGTGCCGTGTGTGCCGTGCTCGAGGTACCCGGGGAGGTGTGGAGGCCGGCACGGCGCCGTGTATGCCATGTGTGCCGTGTGTGCCATGCTTGAGGTACCCAGGGAGGTGTGGAGGCCAGCATGGTGCCGTGTGTGCCGTGCTGCTGACCCCGGTTCTCACCCGCAGCTCTCCAAGCCTGGCCGCCTCCCCGACATGGCCGTGCCCACCATCCAGAACGGCACAGCCGTGGCTGACCTCACCTGGGACCCCTTCAACCCACGGCGCCTCGCTGTTGGTACGTGCATGCCAGCCCTGCCCAGAGAGTCCCCCAGAGCTCCAGGCATTCCAGACCACCCCAGTAACCACTGCCCATCCCTTCTGGCACAGCGGGTGAGGACGCCAGGATCCGGCTGTGGCACATCCCTGAGGGAGGGCTGCAGGAGACCCTGCAGGAGCCTGAAGCTGTCCTCCGAGGTGAGGGGACTACTGAGCACCCCATACTGGGGACAAAACAGCCTGGTGGCACCCGCAGCTGGGGACAACCACGCACTGCTGAACCTCACCAGGTCACACGGAAAAGATTTACTCCATCCGCTTCCACCCCACGGCATCTGATCTCCTGGTCTCCTCCTCCTACGACATGACCGTGCGGATCTGGGAGCTGAGCGCCGGGCGGGAAGTCTTGTGCCTGCAGGGACACACGGATCAGGTAAGGCATGACAAATCCAGGGACACCCAAGAGGCAGCTTTGGGACATTTGCACAACATCTGTCTCTCCAGATTTTCAGCATGGCTTGGAGCCCGGATGGGAAGAAGCTGGCAACAGTGAGCAAAGACGGACGGATACGGCTCTACGAGCCACGGCGCAGCTCTCAGCCTCAACAGGTACAATCCCAGCACTGGGGACGGGCTGGAGAGCTGGGGATATGGGCAGGAAACCCTCCCCATGGGCACATGACTGCACCCCCAGCTCTCTGAGAGCAGGCAGGGTGACCTTCACCCCATGCAGGAGGGCCCAGGTCCCGAGGGGGGACGCGGAGCACGCCTGGTTTGGGTTTGTGGTGGTGACTACCTCCTGGTGTCCGGCTTTGACAGGTAAGGAGGGGGATGCATACCAGGGCAGGGGTCCCTGAGGACACTGCTTGCTCTCACTGTCACCTCCGCACAGCCGCAGTGAGAGGAGGATCCTCCTGTACCGGGCACAGGCCCTGCCTGAAGGACCCTTGTCTGTCCTTGGTCTGGACGTGGCCCCTTCCACCCTTCTGCCCTTTTACGATGAGGATACCAGCGTTGTCTTCCTCACTGGCAAGGTGAGGGCTCACCCTCCAAAAAACTGTGGGGCTCCCTGCCTACAGCACCCCACAGTGAGGAGGGACCCTCCATGTCCCCTGACAGCCCCTGTCTCGCTCCATCCCCAGGGCGACACCAGAGTCTTCCTCTATGAAGTGACCCCCGAGCCCCCCTACTTCCTCGAGTGCAACAGCTTCACCTCCAATGAACCCCACAAGGTAAAGGGGGGCTATGCTGCCTGTCCCTGACCCCCTACCTGTGCTACCAGACCCCGCTCACACCCCCACGCCACCAGGGCTTCGTCTTCCTGCCCAAAACGGCGTGCGAGGTACGGGAGGTGGAGTTTGCCCGGGCGCTGCGCCTGGGGCAGAGCACCCTGGAGCCCGTGGCTTTCCACGTGCCACGCGTCAAGGTAGGTGGCGGGGGGAGGCTGGCTGTGTTCGGGGAGGGGACAGGAGGCAGGGCACCCCGCTGAGCGCCCCTTGCCCCCGCAGAAGGAGTACTTCCAGGACGATCTGTACCCGCCGACCCGCGTGTGGTGGGAGCCGGCGCTGGGTGCAGGTGCCTGGCTGGACGGGCAGGACGGGCAGCAGCGCCGCGCCAGCCTGCGCCCCGCAGACATGGTGCCAGGTGGGTGCGGGGGCTGGGCGAGGAGCCCGGCCCTCAGGGGCGGCCGGGGGGGCTTTAGTCAATGGGGTAGAGCCCTCCCGCCCCACGGTGACACCGCTCTCGCAGTGAGTGAGGCCCCCAAAGAGGCTCCGGCTCGGAAGTTCGTCCCTGCCTCCGTGTACCTGGAGGAGAAGACCGATGAGCAGAAGAAGGAGGAGGTGGGTTCTGGGCTGAGCTCCCCGCGCCAGGGCCGGGGGTGGTGCCCTGCGCCCCACGGCTCTGCCCGGCCTCTCCCCACAGCTCCTCAGTGCCATGGTGGCCCGGCTGGGCAACAGGGACGACCCGCTGCCGCAGGACTCCTTCGAGGGCGTGGACGAGGACGAGTGGGTGAGTGCGGGACGGGGACACACGACCCCCGGCTGGGTCTACCCGGCCCCTCCGCGCTCCTCACCCCCGGCCTCCCGCAGGACTAGGCTGGACCCGGCACCCCCAGAGCAGCCGGGACCCCCGCACCCGCCGGGCCCGGCGGGGCGACCACGAGGAAGAGGAGGAGGAAGAAGAAGGGGTGGAGGAGGCGCAGGGCCCGCCGCGGGCAGGACCCGCTATTAAAGCCGCTGCACCAACACCGTGTCCTGCCCTGATCCTGGGACAACGCGGGGGGACACGGAGACCGGGAATGGGGGAGACACAGGGAACGAAGGGGCATGTGGACCGGAGGCGACACAGGGACAGGCTCCAGGGGGATACGGGCATCGGGGTGACACAGGGACCGACAGCGGGGGGACATGGTAACCGAGCGGGACATGAGGACCGGGGCGGGGGGTACAAAAGGACACAGGGACCGTCACCGGGGGACACGGAAATCGGGGATAACACAGGGACCGAGGGGGAGCCAGGGTCCGGGCAAGGGGGGAACACGGCGACCGGGGGGACACAGGGACGGGCACCGAGGGGAAACAGGACGGGTACCGGGGTGGCACAGAGACTGGGGGGACACCGGGACCGGCACCGGAACAACAAAGGGACCGGGGATGGGGGGGGCACAGGGGGACACAAGGACCGGGGATGGGGGCACAGAGACCGGGAGCACACGGGGAGCGGGGCCGGGGAAGTCGCGCCCCACCCGCCGGCGGGCCTCCGGCGCGGGGAGACCGCCAGAGGGCGCTGTGGCTGCAGAGGGGACGCTCCGCCCGCGCTGCCGCCGTCTCGGTGTCCGCCGTGACCCTCACCCCCAGCCACGTGACCGCCGGGGCGGAAGCGGCTGCGGGGACATGGTGAGAGGGGACGGGGGGACGCGGCGGGGGGACAGCGGGACTGGGGAGCAGAGCTGGGGCCGGACAGGGCCCGGGCAGGGGCAGCGGGCTCGGGAATGTGCGAAGCAGCTGCTCCCGGGAGGGCCAGGGCCAGTGGAGAGGGGATAGGGGCAGGGGAAGGGGTCACGGGACCAGGGAAGGGGAAAGAAGTCGTGGGGAGGGGGGACAGGGACAGAGGAGAGGGGGGCAGGGACAGAGAGGGGGTCAAAGGACCAGCGGAGAGGGGACAGGGAATGGGGACGGGGGACAGAGACAGGGGAGGGGACGGGGTCTGGGAAAGGTATCACAGGGCCTGGGTGGGGTATCACAGGGACAGAGAAGGGGAGACAGGGACAGGTACGGCCGTGACAGAAGTCAGATGGGGTCAGAGCAGACCCCCGGGGGATGGGGAGAGGTGACAGGGCCCACGGGGAGGTGACAGGGCAAAGGAGCCGTGGTGGCTGTGACAGCAGGGTGTCCCCGCAGGCCAAGTACCTGGCACAGATCATCCTGGTGGGGGCCCAGGTGGTGGGACGGGCCTTCATGCGGGCGCTGCGCCAGGAGTTTGCAGGTAGGAGCTGGGATGCTGCTCCATGAGCATCCTGTGCCCACGCTGCCCTGCTGGGCACTGCTCCACATCCCCACCCTTCCCTGAGCACCCCAGTGCCCCCCATCCCCGGGCTGGGCCTGCAGGGGACACTGCCAGGTTGTCACAGGGCTCCATCCTGGCCCTGGCACTGCTGCCAGGCTCCCAGAGATCCCGGCACCCCAGAGGGCAGAGTGGGATAATCCCTGGGATGTCAACCTGCCTTGCCTGCTCCCTGCCACCTCCCTGGCACTGGGACGGCGTCCAGATGGCCCCGGGGTGGCTGGATGGGGACACAGGGGGACACTGGGCTCTGAGCACCTGGAAGTGCTCAGGCTTTGCTGCCTGAGGGCAGGGGTGGCAGGGGTGGCAGGGGGACTGAGGCCGGGTGTCCCCAGCGAGCCAGGCCGCAGCCGACGCGCGGGGCCGCGCCGAGAGGCCCCAGTCCGCCGCCGCCTCCAGGATCATCGGCATCAGCCTCCAGGAGGCCCAGCAGATCCTCAACGTCTCCAGCCTCAACCCTGAGGAGATCCAGAAGGTAGAGGCTTCCTTGGAGCCAGGGAGGGACGGTGATGGCAGGGCCTGGCCTCTCCAAGGGTGCTGCTGTGCATGGGGGTGGCAGCTGGTCCCTTGTGCTGTCTTGGGCCCAGTTAATCACAGTTTGAGGATTTAGGGGATTCCCTGCCCCAGCTGGAGCAGCCCTCCAGGCTTGGCCTCTGCAGCTGCCCAGCGGGACTGCTCAGGGAAGGGATGTGGGATCTCTGGAGGTGCCCTGCTGGGAACATGGTGCACCCAAGGGGTGTCAGGCAGAGCCAGCCGTGTCCCCAGGATCACTCTTCAGCAATGTTCTGGGGAGTGGGAGGCTGCCAGGGTTTGGGAGTGGGAATGGCAAGGCTGGAGGGGCCTCTGACCCAGAGCTTCTCTTGGCAGAACTACGACCACTTGTTCAAGGTGAACGACAAATCAGTGGGAGGCTCCTTCTACCTGCAGTCCAAGGTGAGCGCCGGGAGGAGCAGGGAGGGGCTGCACCTTCCTTCCCCTGCCTGGGCTTTGGATATACCCATGGATGAGGCAGGGAGGGGAGGGGGCACCCCATCCCTGGGTGTCCCCCCATCCCTGGGTGCCCCCCTGTCCCACAGGTGGTGCGAGCCAAGGAGCGGCTGGACGAGGAGCTGCGCATCCAGGCCAAGGGAGACAAGGAGAAGGGGCGGAAAGCTGAGACGTGACTCCTGCCACCCCTGCCCCCCGTGCCCCCCACCCTTAACTTATAGGTAGCCAATAAACACCGTGTCCTCCAGCACTGGCCTGGCTGCTCCACACCCGGGGAGGGAGCGGGGACCTGCCTGCCCAGCGCTGCCCTGCGGGGATCGGCCCCTGCGAGGGGCTGCACTTGCCCAGGGGAGCAGGAGGAGGAGGAGGAGGAGGCAGCTGGGGAAGAAGGGGTGTCCCTAGGGCATTGAGGCTGCCAGGGCTCAAATGGCACTGGGGGAGGCTGCAGGAGCTATTTTTGGTGGGGAGGTTGGATGCTCTTGGATGGAGTGCACGGCTACCTCTGGCTCCATACCCTGGGAGTGCTGTGCTGTTACCTTCTTCCAGTGTGGATGGCTGCTGGCTCAGGGTGAGGGGCTGTGAGGGGACACCCCCTGGCTGTCCCCACCTGCAGCTCACCCCCCAGATGCTGGCAGGCTTTCACTGATGCCAAGGCTGCCTGAGCAGAAGTGTGGGGACACAGCTCTGGGGGTCAGGCAGGGCCAGCCATGTCCCCAAGGTCACACCTGTCCTCCCCCCGCACCCCTCTGTCCCCAGCACGGGCTCCTTGCCGTTGGCACCACGGACTGAAACAGGAACTTACTTCAACTTCACTTTATTGTTTTCTTAATAAACTTCCTCTCCCCTGGACGAATATAGTGTTACAGTCGTTAGCTTATCTCGTACTTGTGCAGTCCTTACACGCTACGCTAACAGCGATGGAGCCCAACAGGAGGAAAATAAAAACAACCCAGAAACTACGATAGAAAGGCACTTCGAGACCGTTAAAATACTGATGTCCTGGAATGTGCAACAACAAACCGATGAGGAGCGAGGAGACGTTTCACCGGCCGGGGCGGCCTGGTCGAGGGCCCGCAGCCATGCTGGGCTAGGGCAGCGCCGGGCGGCCGCCGGTGAGGGCAGGGAGACCGGCTCCCTGCGGGGCACCTCCAGCACGGGGGGCGGCACTGCAGAGACCCCGATGGCTCGGGTGCGGGACCCCCGGGAGGAGGCTCCGAACTGTGCCCGCGCTGAGGCTCTGAGGCTGGGCACGCTGCCCCACGGCCGGGGCTCGCCCGGGAGCATCCCACCGCCGCAGCCCGAGGAGCGGGTGCCCGGCAGCCGCTGCCGGCCGTGCCCGCGCTGCCCGCATGCGCTCGCGGTGCGTGGTTAGGTATGAACGTAGCTAGAGGGGGGCAGAGCCCCGGCGAGCGGCACACCGGCCGTGTGCCTTGTCACGGGAGTGCCGGGGAGGCGGCGGGACGGGAGCGGGGAGAAGGCGGGCGGGCGCCGGGCCGGCGAGTGCCCAGCCAGCTGGGCCCGGCACGGGCTGCCGTGGCTGCGGCACCGCCCGCGGCCGTGCTGGGTGGGATGGCACGGCCGGGCACGGCTCGGAGCGGCCGGTCCCCCGGCTGTCACCCCGCTGTCCGTGCGGCAGAGCCTGGGGGCTGCGGCCCCCCACAGCAGCACCGAGGGCTCGGGCAGGGAGACGCCGAGTCAGCGGAAGCAGGAGAGCCCAAGCGGGACCCTGTCGGAGCAGGGGGCTGGTCGAGAAATAAATAGCGGCGTATCCGGCTGCCCAGGGCCGGGGGGGGGAGGGGGAAGGGGGACCCCCCTGTGCCCCACCTGCCCCCCGCACGGGGTCGCAGCCAGCTCCGGCCGCTGAGGGATTATTGCTTTTCTCAGAAGAGTCCGTTCTTCTTTCGTGACGGGTAAAAGCACGAGCGAGGCCCCGCCGGGGCTGCAGGGGGAGGAGGGGGCCATGCCCCCCGTCCCCAGACGGGAGCGGGATCTGCCCACGGGGCCAGCGGCTGACCCCGGGCATCGTCGGGCCCCTCAGTTGACGGCGGCGGGTTTGAGCAGCAAGGAGCCGGGGGGGATGAGCACCCAGCCGGGGGGCAGCGCCTCCGGGCTGCCCCCTGAGCTGACGCCGGCCGAGAGGTCGAGCACGGCCCCCGGCAGCAGCGCCAGGCTCTCGGGGGGCACCCGCGGCCGCCCCGGCTCCGTCCTTTCGCCCCTCTCCTTCCGGCTCTCCAGCCCCTTGCCCGCCTTGGACGGCCGCCCCTCAGCCCCGCTGCCCTTCTCCCCCTCGGCCTTGGCCCCGCCGGCCAGCAGCGACATGACGGGCAGCCCCAGCCCCGCCGCGAAGGGCGAGGGCAGCAGCGGGCTCTTGGCCAAGTTCAAGGGGCCGCCGTTGAGGGGCAGGACGGGGCCGGGCAGAGCGGGCAGCGCGCCCGCAGCCCCGCAGCCCAGGGCGCTGAGGTCGAGCGGTGCCGGGGCCAAAGGGATGGGCAGCGCCGGCAGCCCCGGCGGAGCGAAGAGGGCGGCGGGGTTGGGGATGACGAGCTGCGCCCCGTTAACGTAGGGCACCTCCGCCGAGCCCAGGGGCGTTTTGGGAGGCGGGTGGACCTTGAGCATCTCCGGGTGCTCGGGGGACACAAAATGGCCGTGGGCTTTGATGTGCTTGCGGAGGGAGCTGGGGTCGGTGTAGCGCTTGTGGCAGCCCGGCATCTTGCAGGAGTAGGGCTTCTCCACGTAGTGCGTGCGGGTGTGCTTGAAGCGGTCGCTGGAGTTGGAGTAACGCTTGTTGCAGCCTTCGTAGGGGCAGATGTAGGGCTTCTCACCTGCAGGACAGCACCGGGTCTGCAAGGGGGCACCAGCCCTGCCGTGTCCCCCGCGTCCCCCCGGGCCCCCCGCCGCCCCAGCCAGCGCGGTGCGGGGGCTGTGCTGACCTGTGTGCGAGCGGTTGTGGATTTTCAGGTTCTCCAGGCGGGAGAAGCTCTTGTTGCAGGTGGGGCAGCGATGCGGCTTCTCGTTGGTGTGCGTCCGGATGTGGATCAGCATCTTGTACCTGCCAGGGTTGGGGCAATCACGGAATCACGGAATGGGTTGGGAAGACCTTAAATCTTGTATAATTCAAACCCCCTGCCATGGGCAGGGACACTTTCCACTGTCCATGGCCCTGTCCAGCCTGGCCTTGGACACTGCCAGGGATCCAGGGGCAGCCACACCTTCTCTCTAGGCACCCTGTGCCAGGGCCTGCCCACCCTCACAGGGAACAATTTCCTCCCAATATTCCATATAAATCTCTCCTTTTAGTTTAAAACTTTTCACCCTTGTCCTATCACCATCTGCTTGTGGAAGCATTGGGGAGGGAATGTTAGGGAGGGAGTCAGTCCTGACTTCCAGGGCAAGTCCTTCCATGCCTTGGCTCTGGGGTGGGAGAACAGGGACATCCAGGCCAGCACAGTCACCCAACCCCCCCAGGATCTCTCACCCTGCATAAAGGAGGGAGGGAGGGAGGGAGGGGCAGATGGAAACTTCCCCTGCATATCCCCAGTGCTGGGCTCCTGCCTCCCCACAGCAGCCCCCCAGAGATCTCCCAGAGCTCCCCACACCCACCTGGCATTGAAGCCCCTGCCATGGCGGGCACAGCCCTCCCAGTGGCAGCAGTACCCTGCGTCCTTCTCGGGTTTGACGTGGAAGTCATTGACGTGGTCCACCAGGTCTTGCAGGAGGTCAAAGAACTGGTTGCACTGTGGGCAGGAGGCTGGGCGTGAGGGAGCCCAGCAGGGTGGGCACCAGGGGGGCCAGTCCCCCCCATCATGGCCAGCACCTGCCCCCCACCCCATCCCAGCTCCCACCTGTGTGCAGCAGCACCAGCATTTGGGGAAATGGAAAAGGCCCTTTGCATGACCCCCAGCCCTGTATCACCCCCAGCACCTCTGCACAGCACCCACCTCCCCATCACCACCTTCCCAGCCCTACTGTCCCTGCTTGGCCTCCCAGCCCCAAAACTCACCCACAGCCCCAAAGACCTCTGCCATGGCTTTCCAGCCCCATGTCCTCTCCCCAGCCCCAAAATTCCCCTGCATTTCCCCCATCCTTGCAAGGCCCACGTGGTCTCCCAGCCCCTCATCACCACCTGCACCCCCTGAAAGCTCCCACACGCCCCCACCATCACCCCCCACGGCCCCCAGCCCTCCCTGCTGACCTTGGACCAGCGGCAGACGAGCTGCTTGGGCAGGGGCAGCTCAGGGGGGAGCCGTTTCTCCTTGCTGGGGGGCAGGAAGGCGGCGGGGGGCAGGTGCAGGGCCCCCCCAGCCCCCAGCGGCAGGAAGAACTGGAAGGAGCTGGGGAGGCCATCGATGTAGCGCAGGGACTGGAAATCCTGGAGCAGAGTACAGATGGAGGAGCAGTGGGGGACAGGGCCAAGCGGGATGGAGACCCCCAGAGAAGCCCCCCAAGCCCTTCAAGAGATTCTTCCCAGCTGCCCAGGAACTCCAGAACCCCCCAGAGATCCCCCCACACTCCCCAGAAACCCCCTAGATTTGCCACCCCCCACCAAGGGACCCTAAAACCCCCCAGAGACCCCCAGAGACACCCCAAAGAGACCCCCCCAGGAGCCGCCCCGGGGATGCCTCTGGGGGTCGGGGGCCGGGGGGGCCAGGCAGGACATTGACCCCGAGCTGTGTGTACACCGGCAGCACCGGGCACGCTGCCGAGGTCGGGAGCACCGTCCGGGCACAGTCCCCGCAGCTGGGGACACCTCGTGGCGGGGGCCACGGCCGTACTTACGTGTGGGGTGAGGGGGCCGGGCAGGTCACCGCTGCCCTGGCGCTCAGGGGACAGCGAGGCACTGCCAGCCGGAGACTCCCCCCCGGAGCGGGGCGAGAGGCTGAGGTCCACCACCGGCACGGCGGCCGGGAAGCGTCCGTCCCGCGGCTCCACCAGCCTGGAGTGTCCCAGGAGCCCGGGCGACGGCGAGGCTGGCACGGCCCGGCCACCCCCCCGGCTGCCCCCTCGGCCATCCCCGGCCGGCGGGGTGTCCGGGCGCTGGGGAGGGCGGGGTCGGGGGCCGGAGGGGCCCCGCTTCTCGCGGGCAGCTCGCAGCTTGGAGATGCTCAGCTTGAGGTCCAGGGGCTCCTCCAGGGAATGCATGGCGCCGGGGTGGGCTCTGCGGGAGACACCCAGGGGTCACCGCAGGGCCGGAGGGCACCAGTGCCACCCAGAGCATCGCCCCAGCCCGGCCCCATGGCAATGCCCGCTCTGCTCCGGGCCGGAGGACACGGTGCTGGCACGGAGACCGTGCCGTCCCTTCCGGCCACCCTGCCGCGGCCCCCTCCCGCAGCGGGCAAAGGGCAGAGCATGGCACCGGGCCCCCCCCACCCCTTCGGTGTCCCCAGTGTGTCCTCTCCGTGCCGCCGGCACAGCCCCTTGGCCCGTGACCAAACCTTGCCGGGGATTGCCAAATCCCCTGGGCACCCGCGGAGCTAGAGCCGTGGTGTCCCCATTCCACCCCCCCATCCGTTTATCCATCCATCCGTCCGTCCGTCCGTCCGTCAGTCCCCGCGGGCCTGCCCCAGCGAGGCCTTTCCCAGCGGCAGAGGAGGGCGGTGGCGGCCACCAGCCCGGCGGTGACCCGGGCGGCCGAGCCCGCTGGCCCCAGCCCCGGAGGCGGCAGAGCTTCCTCCCCCGCCGGGGCCCCTTCCCCGCCGGCCAACGCCGCCGCTGCCGGGGCCGAGCAGGGGCTGCCGGCCGCACGGCGTGGCACGGAACGGCATGAAATGGCACACAACACAATGCCACCCTCGCGGCTCGGCCGCCGCACATCTGGCGGGCAGCTGAGAACGGGCAGCTCGGTGCAGCAGTGAGCGCCCGAGCCAGAGCCGATGCCGTCCCCCGGCTGTGCCCCCGCGGCCACCCGCATCGCCCGGGGCAGGGTGGGGGCGGCCGAGGGGCCGTGTCGGGGGGCACGGCGCACCCAGCACACGTGGCAGCGGGGGGGCCCCTCCATCCCCACCCCGCCCCGGGGGGCCCGTCCCCCGCCCTGCCCCGCCGGAGGGGCCCCCCGCGCTGGCGGGGGTCCAGCCCGGCTCAGACGCTGAGGAATGCGGAGGAGCCGCGGGGGGCATGGGGCCCGGGCGGCGGGGCGGGGGACCCCCCCGCCCGCACCCCTGAGCTGGCCGAGGGGCCGGCCCCAGGGGGGGTTCCTGTCCCAGGCTCCCGGGGTGGGAGGAGCCGCCCCACAGCATCGCATCACCCTGAGCCTCCCGCGGCCGGGGGTCAGCCCCATAGGCGGGGCCCTCCCCTTCAGTGGGGGGGTCCTCGCCTGAGCATCCACCTCCTCCCGGCGCTCTGGAGGCTGCCCCATCTCAGGGTCCATCCCCCGGGACAGGGAATCTCACTGAGCTTTCCCGGCCTGCCCGCAGTGGGGCCCTTCCCCTCTGGGGGGGCCTCACCCTGCCCCCCACTGCGGGGCGCGCCCACGGGCTGTCCCCACCCTGAGCCCCACCGCGGGTCTCGGGCTCCAGCAGCCCCCATGTGCCCCACAGCCTGGTGACACAGCTCGGGGACAGACAGACACAGGGCAGGACCCCACAGCTGGGGTGGCACAGCAGGACCCCAGCCCAGGGAGCGGGATGGAGAGCTGACAGCCCCCCAGCCACGGTGGTCCCGCAGTGGGGCCAGGCAAGGCGCCGCTGCTTGTCCCACCACGACGGTCGTGTCCTCACGTCCTCGGGGTTGGGAGGTTGGGGGGTCCCGGTGCGGGCGGTGCTCGGTGGGGACCGCAGCCATCCCCGGGCGGGACGGGTGGGAAAGGGGCCTCCAGCCGCTGACGCCAGGGCTCCCAGCGCGGCCGCGGGCGGGCGAGCAGGAGGCTGCCAAACCACGCGGCCTCGGGAAACGGGGCGCCGCGGGGGCCCCGCCGGGATGGGGACGGGGACAAGCCCTGCGGTGGCTTGGCCGGACGCCCCAACACCTGCGGCCCCCGCGCGAGGCCCCTGCCCGCTCCTGCCTGCCCCTGCCTGCTCTCCCCCCACGGCCTCTCCTGCCCGCGCCAGGCGCTGCCAGCCCAGCCCCAGCCCGGCTTCCCCCCCGCCACACCAGTTCAAACCAGTCCGTCGCGGGGCTGGGCCCAGGGGCTTCCCAGTCCGGGTGGGGGCCGCTGGGATGGATCCCGGGCGCGGGGGGAGCCCCCCCATCTCCAGCGGCCAGGCTGGGGTCCCCTGGGCCCTCCACACTGCCTGGCCGCCGGCACGGCCGGGGGACCCGGGGTGACCCCGGTGCGGCCGGCGAGGTGCCAGGTCTCCGGGCTGCTGGCATTGCCGGGGTGTCGTGTATCCCCCCTCCAGCCCCAAACCCGCCAGGAATAGCACGGAGGGACCGCGGGCAGCGGCTCCCGCGGCGCGGTGGGCTCGGGGGTGGCGGCGGTGCGGGATGTCAGTCAGTGCCATCGTCAGGGGACGGTGACCCCGGGGCTCGGGGAGTGGGAGCGGTGCCAGCGCTGCGGGCAGGGCTCGGTCTCCGCTGCCGTGGCAATTGGCAGCGGCAGGCTGGCACCGCCGTGACGGGGGACAGCCCCCGGAGCCCCCCGTGCCAGGGCAGCGTGGGTGGGTTGGCAGGATGCGGGTCATTGTCCCCACGGCTGCTGGCAGGACACGGGCGCCCGTGGGACCCGCCATCGCTGCTTGTCCCACTGCCGATGGTGCTGGCATTGCCACAGCCACTCCTCACAGGAGCCCACCGGTGCCTGACGGGTTTGGAGGAGGGGAGGGGGGGGGGGGTCACATCCTGCTGGTAGCTCCATCTTGTCACTGTGGCCCTCCAGCACCCGTCACCCCGCGCTAGCCGGGCTGACGGCAGCTGCCAAATGTGTCCCCAGGAGCCGACACGGCTGTGGTCCCCGAGATGAGGCCGGTGTCGTGGTTGCCCCTTCTCGGGCATGTGGAAGCCGTGGGGATCCTGGCAGAGGGCTGACAGCAGCCCCCTGCCACCCCGGGAGCAGCCCCACAGCGCCAGGGCCCCTGCCACCCCTGCCTGGGGACACAGCTGGAGCAGGCGGGGACAGCAGCGGGGTGGTCCCCGGCACCCAGCGGATCAGCGCCCTGGGTGCGGCAGCATCGTGGGGATGGGGGCACATGGGGACCCTGGCTGGGGGAGGCGGTGACAGCAGGGTGACAAAGGCATGGGGAAGGGGAGGTGTCCGCTGGCTGCAGGGTTTCTCCATGCTGGGCAGGGAACGAGCGCCTGCAGCAGTGCCTAGGGACACCGGGGACAATTTGTGGTCCCCGCTGCTGGCACCTCAGGGAGGGGGTCACACCGTCCTAGTCCCCAAAACACCCCACAATGGCACAGCTTGGGCTTGGCCACCCCACGCCTCAGCCCCACGAGGCCGTGGGATTGTCACCCCCCATGGTAGGGACTGTCACCTCTCACGATGGGGATCGGGAGGCCCCGACGAAGGGGACCGGGGTGACGGGCGGCTGCCGGGCGGTGGCACCGCCGGCGTGAGACCGGGATGGGGACGCCCTGCACCCCCCACCCAATGCCACCCTTTCTCCCCTCTCGCACCATGGGGACACTGCTGTGTCCCCGGAGGTGGCCGCAACCGGGCAGAGCCACCCAGCACGTCCCCGCCGCAGCCCCCGCCCCACGGCCAAGGTCAGGACACCCGCCCGGGGTGCGGGGGGACGGCGGGTGACGGCCACCCCCCCGGCACCCACCGGGCAGCGGGGAAGCCTCCTCTCCTCATATCCCTCGGCGGTGCGGCGGAGCCGCGTCTCCCGCCGACCCGCTCCCTGGGCGGGGGGGCTGCAGGTGCCAAGGGACCCCCCGCAACCCCGAGGGTGGCGAGGAAGGGGCTTCCCGGAGGGTCCCCCCTCCCCCCCGCGGTGGCAGCATCCTCCTCATCGTCCTCCTCCCCTCCGCGGTGCCCGGAGCGCGATCGTACCTGCGGCGGGGGCTCAGCGCCGGGCGGGAAGCGGGGCGGGGTGCGGGGCTCGGCGGAGCGGGGCCCCCCGGGGCCGGTGCCGGGGCCGGTGCGGGGCGGCCGGGCCGCTCCGCCACATCCGCAGGGGCTGGGGGCGGGGGTGGCGGCGGCGGGGCTGGGCCCCCCCTGCCCGGTCCCGGGGGCGGCGGCGGGGCGGGGGCTCTGCCCGCCGTGATTTATGGCCGCCCCGCACCGAGCGGCCCGGCCCCGGCTGCGGGCGGCGCTGGGCGGGGGCGGGGGCGGCCCCTCCCCGCCCCCGCGGGGGGCACCGGGGGGCACCGAGCCCCGCCCCGGGTGGGGGGGGGGGTACTCGCGGAGGGAGACCCGCCGCCCCCCCGCACAAGGTCACCCCGACGTTGCGGCAGAGCCGACCCCCCCCTCCCCCGCGTGTCCGTGTCCCCTCCGCGTGTCCCTGTCGTCCCCCCCGGGGACGTGGCGGGGCGGGGGGCGGCGCCCACCGGAGCCCCCACCCCGCACCGGGGCGGCTCGGGGTGGGGGGAGCGTGGGGGTCACACCGGGGAAATGGGGGCTGGGGGGGATCCCCCTCCCGGCAGAAGCGGCGCCGCCCGCCCGTCGCGTGACGTCACAGAGCGCGGCTGGCGTCACGCCTGGCGGGGGCCCCGCATGACGTCACCGGCGGGGGGGTTGTCCCGGGGCCGCGGCTCCTTCCGGCGGCAGGATGTGGCGGGGCCGGCCCGGATGCTGCAGCCTCGCCGGGGGGGTGCCTCCCCCGGGGCCCACGCGGGTGGCTGGGCACACCCCACCCGTGATTTTATTTTGGGGCGGAATGCAGCTGCGGTGTCCTCAACGGCCCCCCCGACGTGGGCGGCAGGGAGGGGGGAACACGACATTGCCCCGCGCGTTTTTTGTTTGGTTGGGTATTTATTTTTTTTTGCGGGGAATGCTGCAGTGTCCCCAACAGCGCCGCTCTGAAAGGGAGGATACACGCGTGGGGGACAGCACTGTCCCAGGCGGGTGGCTGAAGTCACACCCCACCAAAACACCCGTGGTTGTTTTGTTTCCGTTTGGTTTTTTTGTGGGTTTTTTTTTTTGGTTTTTTTTTTGCAGGGGGAGATGCGATGTCCTCCCTACGAAAGGGAGGGACACACGGGGAGGAAGCTCTGTTCCATGCGGACTTTTGGGTGGAGAGGGAGCTGCCGTGTCCCCAAGAGCCCCACACAAGGTGGGACGCGAGTGAGGGGCACAATTGTCTCACGCGGGCAGCTGAAACCACACCCTACCCGCGGTTTGGGGTTTTCTTTTGCGGGGGCAGAGCTGCTGTGTCCCCAACAGCCGCGCAGCAGAGCGGGGGACACGGATGGGGGGACGGTTCTGATCCACACAAGCGGCCGAAGCCACATCCTACCCGTGGTTTGGGTGCTCTTGTGCGGGGAGCCGCCGTGTCCCCAACATCCCCGCCACAAGCAGGGGAGACACGGGAGGGCAGCACTGTCCCACGCGGGTGACCGACATCCCCCGCTGCCCGAGGGATTCCTGCGGGAGGGGCAGAAGCCGCGGTGTCCCCAACAGGCTCACTATGACAGGCAGGGGGGACGCGGTGCTCACCGTGCCGGGGGGGACGCGCAGCCCCCGCCGTGGGGCCCCTGCGGGGGCCGGGCAGGGGGCCCAGGGGACACCCGGCAGAACCTGTCCTGCAGCTCCCAGCGGGGCCGAGCTGAGCGAGGGGGAGGGCTGAGCCCACCCTGCTCTGCAGGGCCGGCTCCTGCCCCTCCGGCATGACAGCCCACCCCCAGGACCTCCTGGCGTTCCCGCTCCGGTGGCCCTGGACCCACGCAGGCAGCGCTGGGGGGGCTGTGGGGGGAGGTCACCTGCCACAGGTAGGTCCCTCAGGTACCACACGGCTCCTGTCAGCCCCCTGTGGCTCCTGCTAGCCCCAAGCCTTCCCACCAACTCCCCATGGCCCCTGCCAGCCCTGTGCTACCCTACCAGTCCCGCAGACTCCCCTCCCAGCTCTGTGCCCCCCCTGTGAACCCCCCCATGGCCCCTGCCAGCCCGCCATGGCTCCTGCTAGCCCTGTGACCACCCTGCCACCCCCTACACCTTCCTGCCACCTCCATAGTCCCCAAAGCCTCTATCATCCCCCCATTATCCCCCTAAGTTCCCCATCCCCCACAACCCCTCTGCCAGCCCCCCTAAAAGCCCCCTGCCCATGTGAACCCATCATCCCCAAACCCTGAACCCCACCCGGAGCTCTCCATGCTGCTGCCAGCCCTCAAACCCCCTACTAGGCCACACAGCCCCCAGCCAGCTCCCAGACCCCTCCAGCAGTTCCTCAAACCCCCTACCAGCTCCCAGACCCCTCCAGCAGTTCCTCGAGTCCTCTGCCAGCTTTCAGAGCCACTGTCAGCCCCCAGAGCCCCCCATCAGATCCTCAAACCCCCTGCCAGCTCCCCGCCCCCCCCCCCCCCCCCCCAATCAACTCCCAAAGCTCCTCACCAGCCCCTAGAACCTCCCATCAGCTCTCTGGATGCCTCTGGTAGCACCCAGAGCCTCCTCCCCAAAGCCCCTTGCCCCAAAGACCTCCCCCCAAAGCCATGGGATCCCTGTCACTCCCAGCTCCCTGAGCCCTGTGACAGCCCCAGGGTGCTTTGACCCCCTCTTCCCCCAGCCACTGGCAGCCCCCTGAGCCCCCCAGAAGCCAGACCCTGCTGGAAACAGGAATGGGATGGGATGGGAATGGGATCAGATTGAATAGAGGAGGATGGGACAGGACTAGGATAGGCCAGGGGAGGTAGGATAGGATGGGGAGGGGATTAGGTGGGATTGGGATGGGGTGGAATGGGGTGGGACAAGCTGGATGTAGGAGAGGATTGGATGGGGACAGGATAAAATGGACTAGGGACAAGACAGGTCAGGATAAAGTAGGATAGGGTAAGATAAGGTAGGGCAGATGAGGTGGGATGGGGATAAAGCAGGGTAGAATGGGAACAGGACAGGATGGAATAGGATTAGATGGGACTGGAACAAGACAGGTCAGGATACCATGAGATAGGATAGGATGGAATGGAGATGAGGCAGGTCAGAATGGGCTGAGATAGAATAGGATAGGATGGGATGGAGATGAGGCAGGTCAGAATGGGCTGAGATAGAATTCGATGGGATAGGATAGGATGGGATTGGATATGATGGGAAGGGATGAGTTAGGACAGAGTGAGGACAGGGTGTGATGGGGATGGGATGGGGACATGTTAGGTCAGGGTAGGACGGCATAGAACTAGGGCAGGATGGGATGAGGATAGAATGGGATGAGGATAGGATGGGATGAGGATAGGATGGGATGAGGATAGGATGGGATAAGGATAGGATGGGATAGGAACAAGGCTGGAGGGGATGGAGACAGGTCAAGATGGGACAGGATAGAGCAGGATAGGAAAGAAGTATGGCAAGATGGGATGGGGACAGGTCACATTGAGATAGGATGAGATAGGGACACAATAGGTCAGGGTGGGATGGGATAGTATAGTATAGGGTAGGATGGAATGGAGCTAGGGCTGGATGGAATGATGTGGGGTGGAACCGACACAAGTAAGGATGGGGTAGGATAAAGCAGGGTAAGATAGGGTAGGATGGGATGGAGCTAGGGCAGGATAGAACGAGGTGGCATGGGAGGGGGACAGGTCAGGGTGGGATAGGGTAGGGCTTGGTATGAAACGATAGGATAGGTTGTGATGGGTATGGAGTGGCATGGGGACAGCTCAGGAGGGTATGAGGTGGGATGGGTTGGGGACAGGGCAGGATGAGGTTAGAATGGGACAGAGTGGGATAGGATAGAGTAGCGTAGGAGAAAGTAGAATAGGATGGAGCCAGGTCAGGACGCGACGCGGTGTGACGGGCCGGTGCCAGCACGGGTCGGTACCGTCCCGGCCGCTCCAGTCGCCCCCCGCCCCGCCGTGTCCCGCCGCGTTCCGCTGCCGTGTCCCGGTGCCGCTCCGGCCGCGCTGCGGCCCCTCCCGCCGCCTTTGTTTACGCGGGGCCGGTGCGGGGCGGGGGCGGCGCCGGGCGGGCGGGGGCGGGCGGGGGAGCGGCGGCGGCGGCGGGCGGGAGCCGCGCTCGCTCCAGCTGTTTCCCGCCTTGGGCCGCGGGCAGAGGCCGGAGCCGGGCCGGGAGGGGCTGAACCGGGCCGGGACGAGCCGGGCTGGGCTGAACCGGGCCCCCCGCCCCCGTTATGGAGTACTTCATGGTGCCGGCCCCCAAGGTGCCGGCCCTGCAGCACTTCAGGAAATCCGAGAAGGAGGTCATCGGTGGGCTCTGCAGGTGGGGGAGCGCCGGGAGATCCCGGGCTCGGGGGTCTCGGGAGGACCGGGGGGGATGGCGGGGAAGGGGGGAGCGGAGAACGGGGGGAGCGGCGCGGCCGCCGCGGCCCCACCGGCCGCACGTGGTCCCGGCCGCGCACATGGGACCGGCGGCCGCGCGTGGCCCGGGCGGGGAGCGCCGCGCCCCCAGCCCGGGCCGGGCCCCGCGGGTGCGGTGGGGCGCGCTCGGGGCGGGGGGCGCGGGGCGCGGGGGTCCGGGGGGCGCGGGGGTGTGTGTTTACCGCCGGGCCTGGCCGTGACTCTGCAGCCGCCCGGAGGAGGCGGGTCGCGGCCGGGGCTGCCGGGACATGTAGTGCGGGAGCGGCGGCACAAAGCCCGCGGACACGCGGGGAGCCCCGGCGGGCGGGGGGGCGGCCGGGGACGGGGGCTGCGCCCGCGGGGGACGGCGGGCGGGGGGGGGGGCGCGGGCCCCGGAGCCACGCGGGGCGGCCCTGAGCCCCCCGACCTGCCCGGGCCTGGAGCTCCCGCCCCCGGGCGCGCTGAGCCCCCCGGGCCCGGGTCCGTCGAGCGGCCGCACGAACGGCCGGGCCCCGCGGGGCTGAGGGGCGGCCCGGGCCCCACGGCACGTGTTGGGGGCCCAGGCCCTCGGGGTGCTGCCCCACGGCCTGGGGGGCTCGTCCCGGCCATCCCGGGGAGCGGCCGCACCTGAGCCCCCCCGGAGGTGCAGCGGTGGGGCCGCGACCCAGGGCGGGGGGGAGCGGCTTCTCTGGGGTCCCTCGCGGGGGTCGCTGCGGGCCCGTGGGCTGGGGGTGACTGCGTGGGCAGGGGTGCGGCCGTCCCGCCCGGGGTTGGGGGCTGCGCGGCCCCACACTGACCCCGCACGGGGCAGAGCTCGGGGAGCAGCCTTCCCGCTGCCCCCAGCTCCGGGAGACCCTGCCTGGGGCTCAGGCCGCTGGGTGACACTGTGCGTGGAGCTCGGGGTGCCGGGAGATGCCCTGCTTGTGACCTCCAGGGGCTCCGGGACACCCTGCCTGCTAGCTCAGGGTGCGGGGGGACAGCCTGCCTGTGAACTGGGGCTGCTGGGGACACTCGCCTGTATCCTGCTTGTACACTCAGGTGTATCCTGACCCTGTAGGCTTAGAAGTGCCCTTCATGGAAGCATGGAGATACCCTGCCTGTGAACCTGGGGCTGCCCTGCCTGCAGGGGATCACCCTACCTGTGACCACAAGGAGCTTGGGGACACCCTGCCCCCATGGCCGTGCCTCCCTTGCCCTCCAGCACAACCCACAGCACAAGCTGTGATCAGTGTTGGACATGAGTGGACAGTGGGGCATCTGCCTTGTGCCTGGTTCCAACACTCACATGGGTTTGTTTCCCTCGAGGTCCAGGCCACAGAAATGTCCTCCCCAGCATGGGAAGGACCGAATTCTGCTTGCATGACACAAACCCCACAGCACCAGCACCAGGCTGGAGACACCCCAGGGGCTTCAGTGGGTGCCACCTGCTCCCCCTGCCTCTGTGCTTCCCCATCCCTGGCCATGCTGGGTGTGGAATCCATGGGTTTTTGCCCTTTCCATATTTCGCTGTCACTTCTCAGGTCTCTTCCCAGGAAGAGCAGCTGGGGCAGGTTGCAGGAGGTCTCCCGGTGAGGAAGCAGGCTCTTCCTCCTTTCCCAGTATTTAAGAAAGCACTTCCGTGCTGCCCAGTCCTGGGCCTCTCCATCCCATTCCCCTTAAGTGTCTGGTGGTCCAACATCCTGGAGCAGTGCTCCAGCCACCTCCTTACCCCAAGAGGGACTATGTCTCCAGGACCCGCAGGGTTTGGTGTGTTTTGGGGACAAGTTTGGGGCTGGTTTCAGCAGGAGCAGGGAGGTGGGTGACAGCCACCACCAGATGGGAGCCCTGTGCCACAATCCTACTGCGAGCAGCTCTTGGTCCGTGCGGCAGAGGCTGCTCCTAGGGAGAGGGGGGGACCCCTGGGCACCCATCCCAGTCCCACACCCCCGGGATTGCACGTGAGGGAACCAGTGCAGTGTGTGCTTGGCACCCAGCATCAGCCTGTGCTGGGACACTGCCCCAGAGGCTGGGGACAAACATCTTCCTGGTCTCCCTGGGCTGAGCTGGGGTCCTTCCTTATCCCCTTGGTATATACTGCGATCCTTTCCTATACCTCTAGAGTAATCTAGGATCCTTCCCCATCCCTTTAGAGTAATCTGGGATCTTTCCCTATCTGCTTGGGATGAGCTGTGATTCTTCTCTGTCTTGCTGGGCACAACTCGGATCCTTCCCCATGCCCTTGGACAGACCAGGAATCCATCCCCTCCTTAGGCTGAGTGAGGATCCTTTCCCATCCCTCTGGGATGAGCTGGGTCTTTCCCCATCCCGGTGTACCATGGATGAGTTGTGGTGCATTCCCCAGTTGCAGCAGGCAGTGATGAGTGGCCTGAGAGTCTCTGGTCACTGCCTGGGCACACGGTGGTGCTGCTGATATCCCTTAGATCCCCGTGCTCCCAAACGTCCCTGCTTCCTCCCTGGCCTCACCAGGAGGGCAGTGAGGGCAGGATGCCGGGCTTTGCTTCCCAGCCTGGCTTTGGCAAGGCTCTGGGTGGAATGTTCCCATCTCCCCATCCTGGAGCCGCCGGGCACCTGGACGGGCGGCTGGAGCCCGTCTTATCTCGCCCCGTGCCGGCGGCCCGGCTCCTGTGTTTAGTCTTTGGTGCCTCGCAGCATCCCCGGCGCCAGCGGGTGCCGGGTGGCTGCACTCAGGGGAGACTTGGCATGGTGTGATCCAAAACCTCTGCCCTGCTTCCCTCGGGGAAGAAGTGGGGTGTGGGTGAAGCTGGACCCCACGGCAGCGAGCTTTGCTTGGGTCTGGTGCTCTGGACCTGTGGGTGTTGGCTGCCCAGAGCCCTCACCCTCCATGCCGGCATTTCCTGGCCCATCTGCGGGGCAAGGGCGTGGGGGGCGAGGAGGCAGCGGCAGGAAGCAGGCAGGAGCTGCGGCTTGGGGTGGGACGGGGGCTTCTCTGCTGGGAGCTGTCATCTGGAAGCCATCAGCGGGGCGGGAGGGAGGGAGCCGCCTTCCCGGGGCCACACACGCCGGCCGGCCCCGCGGGGACACAGCCGGCCAGCCCACAGCCGCCCTCGCCCACCTGGGGGTCCCTCGCCCAGGCTGGGCACTGGGCAGTGTGTCTGAGCCCAGTGGACCCAGGGGGCTGCAGCAGGGCCATTGTTTGGCCAGTTCATCCCCCAAAGCTTTTCACACAGGGCTGGAGAAACCCGCCCACCTGCTTCGGCACCACAGCCATCGTCCCCTCCGTGTCACCCGTCCCTGTGGTGGCTCGGAACCATCACTGCAAAGCAAGGGGGGATGCAGTGAGCTGGCAGCAGGGGTGCAGCCCCTCTTCCCTAACCCCGGGTCTCTCTCACAGCTTGGCCAACATCCCACTGACTCCAGAGACCCAGCGGGACCAGGAGCGGCGGATACGCAGGGAAATCGCCAACAGCAACGAGAGACGGCGGATGCAGAGCATCAATGCTGGCTTCCAGTCCCTGAAAACCCTCATCCCACACACAGATGGGGAGAAGCTCAGCAAGGTGAGCAGGATGCACACGTTGGTCCTACACGTGGAGGGGCTGAGAGTGGAGCTGGGGGCATTTGGGTGTTAACTCGGTGATGGAGCTCTCTCCTGGGGAGGTTTCCCAGCAGGAGTGGGTGTGCATCCCCAGCCCGGTGTCCTGGAGTGGGCTGGGAGTGTGTGACAGCCCTCAGTGCCACAGGAGCTGGGTGACACATTCCTGGGTGAGGAGGGGACCTGTACAGAGGGGAGTGGGGTGAGGAGGCAGCTGTTGGGTTCCCGAGGTGGGTGAATTGGAGGGTTTCACCGGGGGAAGCTGGGGTGAAGCAGACTCCAGAGGGAGACAACAGGGACAGGCAAGGAGCAGTGCTGCTTGCAGAGCTCATTATGAGGAGGCCTGGGGGGACACCAGGGTCTCCTGCCTCAGCATGCCCCTCCTGGCTCCCCCACAGGCAGCCATCCTCCAGCAGACGGCCGAGTACATCTTCTCCCTGGAGCAGGAAAAGACTCGGCTACTGCAGCAGAACACCCAGCTCAAGCGGTTCATCCAGGTACTGCCCCAGGGATGGGACAGCAGGGGGTGGGACAGTCCTGGCTGGCCAGGGTGGGGTTGTCATTGCAGTTCCTTGGGCTCAGGGTGGGACCTTCTACCCTGCTCAGCCAGAGAGTGGAGATGTTTCCATTCCTCTGGCAGGGCAGGGAGCCCCATTCAACATGGCATCTCTTACCTGGCAAGGGGAGAAGGGTTGGGGTCCCATTTTCCATTATTTCCACCCATTTGGGGTGTTGGGGGTGGCCTGGTGGCAGTTCTGGTGCTGGGGTGTCCTGGTTAAACTGCCCTGGGTGTCAGTGTGAGAATCAGGCTGGCACAAGGCTGCGGGGATGAAGACCAGGGTGGGGGACACGGGCAGGAGCCCATCTGTCCCCAAGCATCAAACCCAACCCCAGGGAGACCCTTTCCTGAATGGAGCTCTGGTGGGGAGTGACATCACCCAGATGTCTGGATGGCAGGGAGAGAGAGCATCCCCCTTTCCCTGACACCCCATTCCCACGGCAGGAATTCAGTGGCTCCTCCCCAAAACGGCGACGGGCAGAGGACAAAGACGAGGGGATCGGCTCGCCCGACATCTGGGAAGATGAGAAGGCCGAGGATCTGCGTCGGGAGATGATTGAGCTCCGGCAGCAGCTGGACAAGGAGCGCTCGGTCCGCATGATGCTGGAGGAGCAGGTGAGGCCAGGTGCCTTCTTGCAGCCTCTGCCATGTCCCCAGTGAACCCCAGGGACACCAGCAGTGCTGTGGGGTCACCAAACTCCTGCTTTGGGCATCGCTTCTCTGTGCTTGTCTGGGGCTTCCTGGGTCCCGCTGAGGGGACAGACGGGGTTCAGTGGGGCCATGCCAGACTCCCCACTGATACTGGGGTTCCCTGACCTGCAGGTTCGCTCCCTGGAGGCCCACATGTACCCCGAGAAGCTGAAGGTGATTGCTCAGCAGGTGCAGCTCCAGCAGCAGCAGGAGCAGGTGAGGTTGCTGCACCAGGAGAAGCTTGAGCGCGAGCAGCAAATCCGAACCCAGGTGAGTGCAGCCCAGGCACCCCCAGGTACTGGAACACAGAGGGTGGGTTTAGTGATGGACTTGGCATCTCCTGTGGGCACTGATGTCCCAGCAAAGCTCTCGCCCAAAGTGATTTGGGAAAGGGGTGGCCCAAAGCCCCCCACAGTGCTTGGGGCTGTGCTTGTGGGCCCCCTGAGTTTCAGGGAGGGACTGTGGATTGGACCACCCGTGGTGGCTTCCCAGTGGCTCTGTTCCCTGGCACAGAGGGGTTTGTACAGGGAAGGTCACTTGCTGCCAGAGAGGCTTTCATCTCTGGGGCTTCACCTTTCTCTGGGTGACTCCTGCTGAACTTCAGGGATCCCCAAACCACTCCCTGCCACCCAGCAGGCTGGGAAAGGGGAGTGTCAAGCTGGCAGAGGGGATGGGAACCTTCAGCCTTTCCCCTGGGTTTGCCAGTGGTGCAGGGAGGAGGTGAGCTGTGCCAGCACTGGTTCGTGTGCACTGCTACCCTCAAGCCCAGCCCGGGGCCACACCACTCTGGGAGCTTCAAAGGGAGGAACAGCAGCTTCTTCCCTGCTCCTTGGGCTTCTGCAGAACCGTGGCCCTGTAGGGTCCCCGCTGGCTGCCTCCCGGGGAAGCTCAGCCTATTTTTAGGTGAACTCTCCGTAGCCTCCTGCTAGGGCGGATCTTCCCATCCGCTGCTCAAACGAGGATCTCCGAGGGGTGTGGGGAATTCCTGGCCACGTAGGGGCTGGCACTTGCCTCTCCCAGCTTCAAGGCCCAAATCATTGCCCTTTGGGATACGGGGAATCCTTCATGTTGTGCTCTGCAAAGCTGAGGTGACAGCAGCTTTTAGCTGGCATCCTCCTGCATCTGCTAGGATGGAGAACTGGAGCAGCCAAGTGGTGCTTCAGCTTTTGTGGAGCTGGGGCTCAGTGAACAAGCGCGATGTTGTCCCCACACTGCCGTGCCGTGCCCTGCTCACCGGGGGTTTCCCTTCTGTCCCCAGCTCCTGCCATCACATGCTCCCCCAGCGCCCACCCACCACCCCACCGTGATCGTTCCAGCGCCGCCTCCCTCCCATCATGTCACCGTGGTCACCATGGGCCCGTCCTCGGTCATCAACACGGTCTCCACGTCCCGGCAAAACCTGGACACCATCGTTCAGGTCAGCTGGGGGGCAGCGGGGGGCTCAGGGGGGTCCCTAACCCTGGGCTGGGTCAGAGGTGTCCTGACAGCCGGTGTGTGCCCTGGGCAGGCGATCCAGCACATCGAGGGCACGCAGGAGAAGCAGCTGCAGGAAGAGGAGCAGAGACGCGCCGTCATCGTAACGCCCGCGCGCGCCTGCCCCGAGCCCTCCGCCTCCGACACCGCCTCCGACACCGAGGGCAACGACAGTGACTCCATGGACCAGAGCAAAGAAGAGCCCTCGGGGGACGGGGAGCTGCCCTGACACCCCCCGGCCAGCAGCTGGGGAGGGAAGCCGGGGCAGGGGGGGGAAACGTCAGAGAATATGCTGAAATTTTTAAAAAATACAACGTGATTTGGGTCTCTTTTATGACCTTTTTCCAATACTGTAAAGCAGAGCGTTAGAGGCAGGCAAAGGTCACCCTTCAGCTCCCAGGGGGGCGTGGGCTTGGGGGTGGCCACAGTGGGGCACGGGGGGCTCGGGGCATGGTGGGGGGTGTTGGGACGGGGGTCACAGGCCCCCACCCTGGTTTATTACCCCCCACCTGCCAACCCACAGGGAATCCTGCCAAGCTGGCAGCAGCCCCACTGTTCCTGATGGTGTTCCCTTGGGACAGGGCCTTTGGTTGGGATCTTAATTTGTTTTTTTTCCTTCTCTTGTGTTTTTTTTTTTTTTTTTCTTTTAATTGAATGTTTGTTTTTAAGCAGGGGCGGAGATGCCAAGTGACATGGCAGCAAGGGCAGGACAGGGATCCCTGACTTCAGGGTACCACCATGGCTCCTGCACCCCACATGGGGCGGGGAAAACCCCCTTGGAGAGTAAAATAATCCTGGGACTATGCCATTGGAGCATGGTAGGAGGGCTGGCATATGCCATCCCTCCCTGGCATTTCCAATACCCACCTCCTTGGCACAGGGATGGCAGGTTGGGGGCTGATTTTTATACCCCATCCCTGTCCCTGTGCCCATTCCTGTCCCCCCAACCCGTTCCCATCCTTCCTTTAAGCACTTAACCTGGTTTGTGGGGTCTGTCAGCTCCGAAGAGCTTTTCTATTTTGTGATTGTGTCGCTTGGGTCTGTCGTGGCGGGTGGGGGGTCCCTGTTTTGTGCGTCCCCCCCTCGCCCCACTGCCCCCCACCCGGCTGTAGGGTTTTAGGCCAGTCGTGTGTAGAGCCTCGGTGGTATTCAGTAGGTTCCCCCCAGCTGCAGCTGTTTCTCGGTTCCTTTCCCCTTTTGGTTTTTTTTTTTTTTTTGTTTGTTTGTTTTTTGGGTTTTTTTGTATTTTTTTTTTACAATTTTCAGGTCTTTGTGTTGATTGAGAAGCTATTCTATTTTGTTAAGAAAGTTGAAAAAAAAAAAAGAGGCTCGTGCCTTTGTAAAGAAACAAAATAAAGTTTGTACTTGGTTTTTTAGAAGCTCCGTCCCAGCGTTAACATTTGTGGGGACAGGGATGGATCCCACCCTGGTGGGACACTGGTCCCTCTGGGACTCGTGGGGAGGGCAGGGAGTGCTGCCTGCGCTGGGAATCACGGCAGGAGGCAAAGGCAGAGGGTGCTGGCCCTGGTGCTGGCCCTCCTGATTTTCCTGCTCAGCAGCCAGGCTGTATTTAAAGGCTCAGCCCTGCCAGTGCTGCCCACATGTGATGGGCACCTCGGGGCTCAGCTCAGTGCTGAGATGGAGGTGGGGGACATCTGGGCTGGTTTTAATGAGGCCACACAGCTGAGGGGAACTGGGGTCAGACTTTGTGTCCCCCTTGCCCAGGGATGGGAGTATCCATCTCTCCAAGGAGCTGACTCATGATGCGGGGTGGGGGCACTCATCTCTCTCCATGTTTTTTTGGGGGGAGGCACCCCTCTTTTCCCATGGAGCACTCACCTCTCAGCATCCTCCCATAGCTATGGGTCCCTCCCATGGCCATCCGTGGTGTCCACCCAAGGGCTGGCTCCTGCCTGCTCTGAGCCATCACCCCCTGCTCCACACCACTGCCCCCTCCCACCCCCCCATCTCAGGTTCTGGGGCTCCCCCTGCTCCCACTCTTGGGGAGCTGTTGTTTGCCACCTTCCCTGAGAAAAAGCTGGGTCACAACACCCCCCGAATGGCTCCTGCACTGAGGGAGCCCAAGGGTCACTGTGTCATGGCCAGGCTCTGGGGACAGCCCTGGGAGGCTGTTCTGTACAAAAACAGTGCTGGTGACATTGTGCCATGTGCCACGCTGCCCGTGCAGTGCAGTGACAGTGGGGACACCATCAGGGTGGCAGGAGCATGGCCTGTTTCCTTTGGGGTCTATGGCATTGCCTTGAGTTGGTGACCTGTGGTGGCTGGAGGGGACATCAAACCAGCCCAGGGCGCGATGCTTGGGGACAGCCACCTTTGGGGACAGATGAGGACACTGCAGTGCAGTGATCCTCAGCTCTCCCTGTCCACAACCCCCTGCTCCAGCCCAAAAGGAGCTGAGGCAGCCCAAGGAGCCGCACCACCCCACACGAGCAGGATTCTGGATGGGGACAGACCAGAGGACCCCTGCAGGAATTTATTCGAATAAAGGGAGAGAGGCACCCACTTCTCCTCTCCCTGGTATGGGGCTGTGACCCCGCACGAGCAGTGCCAGCCCAGGGCCCCCACGCCCGGAGGTGCCCCGTGCCCTCGCATCCCCGACAGAAGCCATTCCCAGCGCTGTGTCCCATCTCTGTCCCGTGCCCAGGGCCCCTGGGAGCGGAAGAGCGGCGGCGGCAGCATCTGTGCGGGCAGCTGCCGGCCCTGCCTGCCCTGCCCCGCGCCGCCCCGTATAAATAGAGGCAGCGAGCTGCAGGGAGCTCCTGGCAGCCACCATGAAGGGCCTCAACCTGCTCTGCTGCTGCGTGGCCTCGCTGCTGCTCCTCGGCACCGCAGGTACGGCCACACGCCGGGATGGGGCTCCCGGGGGCTGGGGGCACCCCGGGGGCTGGGGGTGCCCGAGGGCTGGGGGTGCTGGCAGGGCTAAGGGGTCGCCGTGGGGCTGGGGGTGCCCTTGGAGCTGTGGGAACTCTGCAGGACTGTGGGTGCCTCTGGGTGCCCGGGCTTATGGGGTCCCCACGGGGCTGTGGGTGCCCTTGGGATTGTGGCAACCCCACGGGGCTGGCAGGTCCCCATGGGGCTGGGGGTCCCCACAGAGCTGGGTGTCTCCATGTGGCTGCAGGTGCCTGTGGGGCTGTGGGTTCCTACAGGGCTGTGGGAACCCCAAGGGGCTGTGGGATCCCTGTAGGGCTGCAGGTGCCCACGGGGCCGTGGATGTCCGGGGGCAGTAGGTGCCTATGGGGCTGTGGGTATGTAGAGGGGGTGCCTGTGGGGCCAGGGGTGCCCGTGGGGCTGTGAGCACCTCTGGGATTCCGGGTGCCCATAGGCTGCGGTACCTGTGGGTCTGCAGGTGTCTCTGGAGGTCTTGTAGGCTTGCAGATAGAACTGGGGGTGCCTGTGGGACTGAGAGGCTCTGGGGCGCTCAGTGAGCCCAGCCCTGGAGCAGGACAGGGTGGCAGGGGCACAGCGGTCCGGGCTCTCCAGCAGCTTTTCCAAGGCTGCACAGCCACCCCGAAATGAGCAGGGAAACGTGTTGGGGGGCTGTGGGCAGGAGGGGATGGCAGGAGGTGCAGACTGGGGTCCCTGTTACAGAGTCACGCTGGGCACAGGGGCCGTGATGCCGCTGACATGCCTTGCGGCAGTGTCACCTGTGGCTGCCGTGGTGGCTTGATTTTGGACTGTTACGGGGGGGGGTGCCAGGGCACTGGGGACCCCGGAGCCCCTTCCCGGGCTGTGCCATCCCCGCTTCTCACCGCGCTGCCCGGCCGGGTGTCCCCGGGGCGGCGCGGCATCGCTGGTACCCTTGCTTGCCCTTGAGTTAATTTGGGCTGGTTCTCTGCCTGGCCGGGCTCCGGCGGCCGCGCAGCCGGGAGCGGGGCGGCTAAGTATGGAAACAGCCGTGTAAGGGGACACTGCCCCGGCAGCCCCCCCGGCCGCCGCCCCCCCGCCCCGCGCCGCCGCGGCCCCGCGCGGGCACCCGCAGCTGCCGCCTGCCAGCGCCCGGCACCCCCGGCCCCGCCGAGTTTTGGCCTTTTAAGGGCATCTTGGGCCATTCTCGGGAATGAATGGGTTTGGGGGCCGGCGACACACCGCGACAGAGGTGGGGTGACCTCCACGGGGCTGCGGGTGCAGTCTGTGGGGGGCGGTTGGGAAGGTGTTCTGCGGGCATGGCTGGTGGCTGGTGCCGCTCCAAGCGGGGCTGGTGGCCTTGTGGGACATCAGAAGCTTGTCTCCGTGGTGGATGACCACAAGCCCACGTCTTGGTTTGGCTGAGGCTGGCACGGCACAGCACCGGGATCCCCCATCCCAGAGGAGACTCTGGGCCAGGAGGCACATGGGGGTCTGGCAGCCCCAGGACCAGCTCTGAAGGGTCCCCCAAGTCTATTGAAGGTTTATTGAGGGTCACCTATTTATTGAGGGTCACATATTTCACCCCAGTACTATAGGTTTCCAAAACAGCTCTAAGCAGTGGCATGTCTCCTGCCCATGCTCCTGCTCCTCAGAGACCAGTGGGATTTGCAGGATGAGTTTTGCTCTTCCTTTGGCACCGAGCTGAACTCTCAGACCCAGCTCCTTTGGGGTGCAGGAAGTGGCTTAGAGACGGTGTGTTTTCCATTTTTGGGACAACTTTTCCCATTCAACACTCTTGGTGCCTGTGGGGCTGTGGGGATCCCACGGGGCTGTGGGGCTGCAGGTGCCCATGGGAAGAGAAGGGGAGGAAGTCCAGTGGAGAACCAGGGGCTTCGTTGGAACATCATGGCAAGGTGTGGTCCCTTGGATTTAGTGGCACTTGGGGCTGCCAAGACCCTGCCACCATTCCCAGAGGCTGGGGGTGGGAATTGCCCTATGCCTGTGCTCTTACAGCCCCCACTGAGGCAGCTCATTGCACACGTGGCTGGGGCTGGCCAAGCTCCCTGGGGTTTCCAGGAGCCTGGCAGGGAGCAGCACCCACCGTGGGGCTGGGCAGTGGCTCGTGGTGAGGGCACTCACCCATTATTCCATCTGCTCCTGCCAGGGGAGCACACTCACACCTCAGAGCCCAGTCATCCCTTCCAGGCTGGGTGACCCCTGTGGCCACCAGCAATGGGCTACGGGGATGCTGGCAGGGCAGTGCCCAGACACTTTGCCCTGGGCATCCCTTGGCTCTGCAGCCATCATGGCTTTGAGTGGGAGGGCAATTCCAGGCTGTGCCATCACCACCTCTGAGCTGAGAGAAGACTTGGGGAAAGCCCTGGCACATCGGTGTTCTCCTGCAAGGCACTCCAGGGCTGGGACAGACCCCTCCTGGTGTCAGCAGAGGGGTCTGTGCCAGCCTCAGCTCCTGGGAGTCCTCATCCTGCCTCATCCTGGAAGGTGTCACCTCAGGGTGAGCTCCAGCACCACGTTCTCTCGTGGCATCCTGGGGTGTTCTCCATCACCTTGGAATGTGTCACTTTAGGGCAGGCTCCACCTCCCAAGCCAGAACATCTTGGGAGCAGGACTGTGACACCTTGTGTGGGCTCAGGGCCCTGGGCACAGCAGCCATGGGGACACCCCACCCTGACCATCCCAGGCCCATTCCCCCACAGTAACCAACCTCCCCAGAGGTGGGGACCTCTGTGTCCCAGTGACACCTCTCTGGACTTGTTCTACCCTCCAGCACCAGCACAGCCATGGGCAGCACTGCCATTGGGTGTGTGTGAGACAAGGGACTTGGGGTGCCTTGGGTGTGTTGGGTGCTTGTGCCACCTACATCCCTGTCACACCCCTGGTGCCTCACCCCAAGGAGACCCTGGTCCCTGTGGGTGCCCCATCTTACCACCAAGGTGTTGGCTGAGCAAAGCAAGGCAGGTTGGCTCTGCTGTGACACCCTTTCCATCTGCCATCCTTGTCCCAGTGTGTAGGTGACATCCAGCAGGGCAGGAAGGCCAGGAGACCTCGCTTGTGCATGGCCCTGGTGGCACAGAGGTACCAGCAGGTCTCTGTAGGCTGGCACCAGGCTGGGAGGGCTGTGCCATGCCCAAGGACAACACTCTTGCCATGTTCCCCTGTGTCCAACTTGCCAAGCTGGTGAAATCCCAGCCTGGCCACTGGGTCAGAGTGACCAGGCCTGTTCCCTGAGCTCTGCAGGAATAGCAGCAGCCTGGGGCTGTGCAGGGCTCCATGGAGCTATTTCCAGCTCACAGGGACATTTCCCTTGTTAGTGCTTGCTGGAGGGAGCCCTGAGCTCCTGTGCTGGTGGGGGCTGCAGGGGGGGCAGGGGGGCCCTGGACAGGCACCCTGAGCAAGGATGGGGTGCTGGCAGTGGCAGCATGGCCCTGGTGCCAGCCTGGCAGGCAGCTCAGCCCTTGGGGTCACACAGCCCTGGGTACACCGCAGAAAAGGGCTTGGAGCTGTGTGGCCCTGTCCATGTGCTGGTGTCCCCAGTGCTGCCACACCCAGGGCTGGGTCCCCCTGCTCAGCATGGCCAGGCAGGGTCTGCCCCCACATTCCCATGGGCTTGAGGATCTTGTGGGACATCAGGCATTAGAATCCAGGCTGGCAAGTCCAAGGGGTGTTCAGGAATGCTTGGGATGACCCAAGGAGGGATGGGGAGCCAGGAAGTCTGGCCTTGAATGGACAGAGGATGTCCCTCAGGGGACATCCCTGGGGTGGGTTGGTGAAACCCCCCATGGCTGGAGGCCAGGAACAGTGAAACCTCTTGGACACCCTTCCTCTGGAAGAAGGAGCTCTTCCAGCCCCAGCCATGCCACAGCAGGTCCCTTGGGTCCCCCAGCATTCCCCCAAGCTGCAAGGGACACTGCAGGTGGATGTTCCTCGATGTACAGTGTGACATCTGCCTGTGCCAAAATACCTGACGTTTCCTGGCCCTCTGCTCACTGATGGACCCAGATCTCCTCAGCCAGGAAGAAGCAGGTGCTTCATCTCCCACCTTCCTCATCTTCATGTCTTCTGCAAGTCAGGGTTCAGGGTCCTTTAGGACAGACCTTAAGAGTGGGGAAACAGTGGAAGAAACACCCTGCAGCAGTGATTCCCTATTTTAATATCTAATCAGAAAGCTCCAAGCCTGGTTTCAACCTATTTGGTAGCTCCTGGTGATGTTTCTTTGCCATGTATTAATAAAAACATAATATGGTTCTATCCAACCATTTACAGAAATCTAATCACTTCATAACTTTTTAAAATTAAACTTAAAATTTTCTGTACAAATGAGGTCAAGTTAGTTTGACAAAACTGTTTCCTAGACCTCCCTCTGCACTGAAACCCAGGAATATGCTGGCCTTATGGGATCATGGAGCTTCTGGGATGTGATGATGTGTCTGGGCATCCTGGGTTTTGTGGTGCACAAAGGTCTGGAGAGCCGATCCCATCCTCAGCCCCATCCTTGTGCTCGTGTCCCCTGGGCTGCTTGAACCCTCGTGGGACACCTCTCTCTGAAGGTGTTGGCCCAGCTGACCCCAAGCGGAGCTGGAGCCGGGCTGCCCCTGCTCTGAGTGCTGGGCTGGCAGGGCCACGAGCTGGAGGAGCCCTGGGGGGATGGCCCTGAGCGAGGGCCATGGGGACCACAGGGCCTGCAGGGAAGGGACATCATCCTCAAAAGGGGTCCCACAGGAAAGGTGGGGGTCTGCAGCAGGTCCAGCTGGAAAATCCAGGAACTCCCTGACAGCTTCTTTGTGTTCAGTTTCCACGAGGTTTTAAAGGGCTTTGCCAGAATAAAGGCAGGGTTGGGTATTCGGGATACGAGGTCCCACCAAGACGCCCCTGGGAGGACACGGGGAGCACGGGACTTGCAGGAGCCAGTGGATAGAAGCCCCAGGGAAGCAGGGATCGGGATCTGGGCAGGGGAAGGGGGCGTGTGAAAAGCCATCCCCGCAGCCCTGCCATCGCCGGCCCCACGCTCACGGCTCCGATTTCTGCTGGAGGGGGAGAGTGTCCCTCCAGGGCCACCTGTGCCCATCTGTCCCTTCTCACCGTCCTCCTGGAGGATCCGTTTTGCCATCAGGTCGTTGCTGTTCCGTTCGTCCCCGTGCCGGGATGGAGGGGACACCGCGATGTTCAGCCATGCCCCTCCTTCCCGCACGGGCTGTTCTGGGTGCGAACCCGCCACGGCATCCTGTGGCACCCAGAACCGCGCCCCAGGGTCTCCATCCCCGCTGTCACCACCTGAAAAAGTGTCCCCTGGCAGCTCATAAAAGTCCCAGCAAGGG